>NC_082670.1:47874009-48185640 GCF_025265405.1 Mesoplodon densirostris
TTTTCCAAAGGGACCACAAAGCACTCTCCCTTTGCCTTCCTGTGGTCTTTGGGGCTTCCGGGTGCTGTAGAAGGTAGATACTTCTGTTGTTCACATTAACACCTTCAGCTGGCTTCCGAAAACGCTGAACGTTTTCAGGTCACTATTCAAGCCCTCTTCTCCACAAGGGCCACAGAGCATTCCCCCTGCGCCTTCGTTCTGTGTTTTGTACTTCCCAGGTGCGGTAGAAGGGAGATACATCTGCTGTTCACTTTTACAGCTTCTAGTGGCTTAAGAAAAGAAGGTCTCCATTGCCCTTCTTTTGGCATATAGTTCTCCTCAACTGAACAGGCTTACAGGGCCCAGAAGTGTCGGCCACTCCGTCGCCTACATCTTAGAATCTAGTGCACAGCCTAGTGGCCTATGACATCATAAACGCTAGCTGGAGTTTAAGCACCGCATTGACACAGGCTGCCTTGGACCTGGGGCCTGCCTGTTTTTGTGACGAGAAATGGATTGTGTTAAGAAGAGATGATATGGAACAACAGTGTTTCCCTGCCACCATTGAGCCTGCAACGCTGTAAATTCCAGTGAGGAAAACAACGTTTCCCTTCAAGCTCTTTTCCATAGGGGACACAGAGCATTCTCCCTGCACTTTCCCTTTGAGTTTTGTACTTCCCAGGTGCGGAAGAAGGGAGATACATCTGCTGTTCACATTTACACGTTCTACTGGCTTAAGGAAAGAAGGACTCCATTGCGCTACTTCTGGCATATAATTCTCCTCAACTGAACGTGGCTTACAGGGCCCGGAACTGACGGGCAGTCCTTCGCCTACATCTTCGAATCTAGTGCACAGCCTAGTGGCCTATGACACCGTAAACGCTTGCTGGAGTTTAAACACCACTTTGACACAGGATGTCTTTGATCTGGGGCCTGCCTATTTCTGTGACGAGAACTGGATTGTGTTAAGAAGAGAAGATATGGAACAACAGTGTTTCACTGCCACCATTGAGCCTGCAACGCTGTAAATTCCAGTGAGGAAAACAACGTTTCCCTTCAAGCTCTTTTCCAAAGGGAACACAGAGCATTCTCCCTGCACTTTCTCTTTGAGTTTTGTACTTCCCAGGTGCGGTAGAAGGGAGATACATCTGCTGTTCACATTTACACGTTCTACTGGCTTAAGGAAAGAAGGCCTCCATTGCCCTTCTTTTGGCATATAGTTGTCCTCAGCTCAAAGTGGCTTACAGGTCCCAGTAGTGTCAGGCAGTCCGTCGTTTACATGCTGCATCCTAGTGCAGAGGCACATGGCCTAAGACACCGTAAAAGCTTCCTGCATTTATAGCACCGCTTTGACACACGCTGCCTTGGACCTGCGGCCTGCCTCTCTGTGTGACGAGAAACAGAGAGCTTGAGCTCGATGCTAGTCGTCCCATGTGTTTTACCTATTCCCTAACAATCCTTAGTGAATCCCTTCAAACCCTGTTTTCCAAAGGGACCACAAAGCACTCTCCCTTTGCCTTCCTGTGGTCTTTGGGGCTTCCGGGTGCTGTAGAAGATAGATACTTTTGTTGTTCACATTGACACCTTCAGGTGGCTTACGAAAACGCTGAACGTTTTCAGGTCACTTTTCAAGCCCTCTTCTCCAAAAGGACCACAGAGCATTCCCCCTGCGCCTTCGTTCTGTGTTTTGTACTTCCCAGGTGCGGTAGAAGGGAGATACATCTGCTGTTCACATTTACAGCTTCTAGTGGCTTAAGAAAAGAAGGTCTCCATTGCCCTTCTTTTGGCATATAGTTCTCCTCAACTGAACAGGCTTACAGGTCCCAGAAGTGTCGGGCACTCCGTCGCCTACATCTTAGAATCTAGTGCACAGCCTAGTGGCCTATGACACCATAAACGCTTGCTGGAGTTTAAGCACTGCTTTGACACAGGCTGCCTTGGACCTGGGGCCTGCCTGTTTCTCTGACGAGAAATGGATTGTGTTAAGAAGAGAAGATATGGAACAACAGTGTTTCCCTGCCACCATTGAGCCTGCAACGGTGTAAATTCCAGTGAGGAAAACAACGTTTCACTTCAAGCTCTTTTCCATAGGGGACACAGAGCATTCTCCCTGCACTTTCCCTTTGAGTTTTGTACTTCCCAGGTGCGGAAGAAGGGAGATACATCTGCTGTTCACATTTACACGTTCTACTGGCTTAAGGAAAGAAGGACTCCATTGCGCTACTTCTGGCATATAATTCTCCTCAACTATACGTGGCTTACAGGGCCCAGAACTGACGGGCAGTCCTTCGCCTACATCTTAGAATCTAGTGCACAGCCTAGTGGCCTCTGACAACATAAACGCTTGCTGGAGTTTAAGCACCGCTTTGACACAGGCTGCCCTGGATCTGGGGCCTGCCTATTTCTGTGACGAGAAATGGATTGTGTTAAGAAGAGAAGATATGGAACAACAGTGTTTCCCTGCCACCATTGAGCCTGCAACGCTGTAAATTCCAGTGAGGAAAACAACGTTTCCCTTCAAGCTCTTTTCCAAAGGGAACACAGAGCATTCTCCCTGCACTTTCCCTTTGAGTTTTGTACTTCCCAGGTGCGGTAGAAGGGAGATACATCTGCTGTTCACATTTACACGTTCTAGTGGCTTAAGGAAAGAAGAACTCCATTGCGCTTCTCCTGGCATATAGTTCTCCTCAACTGAACGTGGCTTACAGGTCCCAGAACTGACGGGCAGTCCTTCACCTACATCTTAAAATCTAGTGCACAGCCTAGTGGCCTATGACACCATAAACGCTTGCTGGAGCTTAGGCACCGCTTTGACACCGGCTGCCTTGGATCTGGGGCCTGCCTATTACTGTGACGAGAAATGCATTGTGTTAAGAAGAGAAGATATGGAACAACAGTGTTTCCCTGCCACAATTGAGCCTGCAACGCTCTAAATCCCAGTGAGGAAAAAAAGTTTCCCTTCAAGCTCTCTTTTCCAAAGGGAACACAGAGCATTCTCCCTGCACTTTCCTTTTGAGTTTTGTACTTCCCTGATGCGGTAGAAGGGAGATACTATTGCTGTTCACATTTACCCGTTCTAGTGGCTTAAGGAAAGAAGGCCTCCATTGCCCTTCTTTTGGCATATAGTTGTCCTCAACTCAAAGTTGCTTACAGGTCCCAGTAGTGTCAGGCAGTCCGTCGTTTACATGTTGCATCCTAGTGCAGAGGCACATGGCCTAAGACACTGTAAAAGCTTCCTGCATTTATAGCACCGCTTTGACACACGCTGCCTTGGACCTGCGGCCTGCCTCTCTGTGTGACGAGAAACAGAGAGCTTGAGCTCGATGCTAGTCGTCCCATGTGTTTTACCTATTCCCTAACAATCCTTAGTGAATCCCTTCAAACCCTGTTTTCCAAAGGGACCACAAAGCACTCTCCCTTTGCCTTCCTGTGGTCTTTGGGGCTTCCGGGTGCTGTAGAAGGTAGATACTTCTGTTGTTCACATTGACACCTTCAGGTGGCTTCCGAAAACGCTGAACGTTTTCAGGTCACTTTTCAAGCCCTCTTCTCCACAAGGACCACAGAGCATTCCCCCTGCGCCTTCGTTCTGTGTTTTGTACTTCCCAGTTGCGGTAGAAGGGAGATATATCTGCTGTTCACATTTACAGCTTCTAGTGGCATAAGAAAAGAAGGTCTCCATTGCCCTTCTTTTGGCATATAGTTCTCCTCAACTGAACGTGGCTTACAGGTCCCAGAAGTGTCGGGCACTCCGTCGCCTACATCTTAGAATCTAGTGCACAGCCTAGTGGCCTATGACACCATAAACGCTTGCTGGAGTTTAAGCACCGCTTTGACACAGGCTGCCTTGGATCTGGGGCCTGCCTATTTCTGTGATGAGAAATGGATTGTGTTAAGAAGAGAAGATATGGAACAACAGTGTTTCCCTGCCACAATTGAGCCTGAAACGGTGTAAATTCCACTGAGGAAAACAACGTTTCACTTCAAGCTCTTTTCCAAAGGGAACACAGAGCATTCTCCCTGCACTTTCCCTTTGAGTTTTGTACTTCCGAGGTGCGGAAGAAGGGAGATACAACTGCTGTTCAAATTTACACGTTCTACTGGCTTAAGGAAAGAAGGACTCCATTGCGCTACTTCTGGCATATAATTCTCCTCAACTATACGTGGCTTACAGGGCCCAGAACTGACGGGCAGTCCTTCGCCTACATCTTAGAATCTAGTGCACAGCCTAGTGGCCTCTGACAACATAAACGCTTGCTGGAGTTTAAGCACCGCTTTGATACAGGCTGCCCTGGATATGGGGCCTGCCTATTTCTGTGACGAGAAATGGATTGTGTTAAGAAGAGAAGATATGGAACAACAGTGTTTCCCTGCCACCATTGAGCCTGCAACGCTGTAAATTCCAGTGAGGAAAACAACGTTTCCCTTCAAGCTCTTTTCCAAAGGGAACACAGAGCATTCTCCCTGCACTTTCCCTTTGAGTTTTGTACTTCCCCGGTGCGGTAGAAGGGAGATACATCTGCTGTTCACATTTACACGTTCTAGTGGCTTAAGGAAAGAAGGCCTCCATTGCCCTTCTTTTGGCATATAGTTGTCCTCAACTCAAAGTTGCTTACAGGTCCCAGTAGTGTCAGGCAGTCCGTCGTTTACATGTTGCATCCTAGTGCAGAGGCACATGGCCTAAGACACCGTAAAAGCTTCCTGCATTTATAGCACCGCTTTGACACACGCTGCCTTGGACCTGCGGCCTGCCTCTCTGTGTGACGAGAAAC
This sequence comes from Mesoplodon densirostris, assembly GCF_025265405.1. Classification (NCBI taxonomy): domain Eukaryota; kingdom Metazoa; phylum Chordata; class Mammalia; order Artiodactyla; family Ziphiidae; genus Mesoplodon; species Mesoplodon densirostris. The sequence goes on from NC_082670.1 coordinate 47,878,758, forward strand.
AGAGAGCTTGAGCTCGATGCTAGTCGTCCCATGTGTTTTACCTATTCCCTAACAATCCTTAGTGAATCCCTTCAAACCCTGTTTTCCAAAGGGACCACAAAGCACTCTCCCTTTGCCTTCCTGTGGTCTTTGGGGCTTCCGGGTGCTGTAGAAGGTAGATACTTCTGTTGTTCACATTGACACCTTCAGGTGGCTTCCGAAAACGCTGAACGTTTTCAGGTCACTTTTCAAGCCCTCTTCTCCACAAGGACCACAGAGCATTCCCCCTGCGCCTTCGTTCTGTGTTTTGTACTTCCCAGGTGCGGTAGAAGGGAGATACATCTGCTGTTCACATTTACAGCTTCTAGTGGCTTAAGAAAAGAAGGTCTCCATTGCCCTTCTTTTGGCATATAGTTCTCCTCAACTGAACGTGGCTTACAGGTCCCAGAAGTGTCGGGCACTCCGTCGCCTACATCTTAGAATCTAGTGCACAGCCTAGTGGCCTATGACACCATAAACGCTTGCTGGAGTTTAAGCACCGCTTTGACACAGGCTGCCTTGGATCTGGGGCCTGCCTATTTCTGTGATGAGAAATGGATTGTGTTAAGAAGAGAAGATATGGAACAACAGTGTTTCCCTGCCACAATTGAGCCTGCAACGGTGTAAATTCCACTGAGGAAAACAACGTTTCACTTCAAGCTCTTTTCCAAAGGGAACACAGAGCATTCTCCCTGCACTTTCCCTTTGAGTTTTGTACTTCCGAGGTGCGGAAGAAGGGAGATACAACTGCTGTTCAAATTTACACGTTCTACTGGCTTAAGGAAAGAAGGACTCCATTGCGCTACTTCTGGCATATAATTCTCCTCAACTGAACGTGGATTACAGGTCTCAGAACTGACGGGCAGTCCTTCACCTACATCTTAGAATCTAGTGCACAGCCTATTGGCCTATGACACCATAAACGCTTGCTGGAGTTTAAGCACCACTTTGACACAGGCTCTCTTTGATCTGGGGCCTGCCTATTTCTGTGACGAGAAATGGATTGTGTTAAGAAGAGAAGATATGGAACAACAGTGTTTCCCTGCCACAATTGAGCCTGCAACGCTGTAAATTCCAGTGAGGAAAACAATGTTTCCTTTCAAGCTCTTTTCCATAGGGGACACAGAGCATTCTCCCTGCACTTTCCCTTTGAGTTTTGTACTTCCCAGGTGCGGTAGAAGGGAGATACATATGCTGTTCAGATTTACACGTTCTAGTGGCTTAAGGAAAGAAGGACTCCATTGCGCTACTTCTGGCATATAATTCTCCTCAACTGAACGTGGCTTACAGGTCCCAGAACTGACGGGCAGTCCTTCGCCTACATCTTAGAATCTAGTGCACAGCCTAGTGGCCTATGACACCATAAACGCTTGCTGGAGTTTAAGCACCGCTTTGACACAGGCTGTCTTTGATCTGGGGCCTGCCTATTTCTGTGACGAGAAATGTATTGTGTTAAGAAGAGAAGATATGGAACAACAGTGTTTCCCTGCCACAGTTGAGCCTGCAACGCTGTAAATTCCAGTGAGGAAAACAATGTTTCCTTTCAAGCTCTTTTCCAAAGGGAACACAGAGCATTCTCCCTGCATTTTCCCTTTGAGTTTTGTACTTCCCGGGTGCGGTAGAAGGGAGATACATCTGCTGTTCACATTTACACGTTCTAGTGGCTTAAGGAAAGAAGGACTCCATTGCGCTTCTCCTGGCATATAATTCTCCTCAACTGAACGTGGCTTACAGGTCCCAGAACTGACGGGCAGTCCTTCGCCTACATCTTAGAATCTAGTGCACAGCCTAGTGGCCTATGACACCATAAACGCTTGCTGGAGTTTAGGCACCGCTTTGACACAGGCTGCCTTGGATCTGGGGCCTGCCTATTACTGTGACGAGAAATGCATTGTGTTAAGAAGAGAAGATATGGAACAACAGTGTTTCCCTGCCACAATTGAGCTTGCAACGCTGTGAATTCCAGTGAGGAAAACAATGTTTCCCTTCAAGCTCTTTTCCAAAGGGAACAGAGAGCATTCTCCCTGCATTTTCCCTTTGAGTTTTGTACTTCCCAGGTGCGGTAGAAGGGAGATACATCTGCTGTTCACATTTACACATTCTAGTGGCTTAAGGAAAGAAGGCCTCCATTGCCCTTCTTTTGGCATATAGTTGTCCTCAACTCAACGTTGCTTACAGGTCCCAGTAGTGTCAGGCAGTCCGTCGTTTACATGTTGCATCCTAGTGCAGAGGCACATGGCCTAAGACACTGTAAAAGCTTCCTGCATTTATAGCACCGCTTTGACACACCCTGCCTTGGACCTGCGGCCTGCCTCTCTGTGTGACGAGAAACAGAGAGCTTGAGCTCGATGCTAGTCGTCCCATGTGTTTTACCTATTCCCTAACAATCCTTAGGGAATCCCTTCAAACCCTGTTTTCCAAAGGGACCACAAAGCACTCTCCCTTTGCCTTCCTGTGGTCTTTGGGGCTTCCGGGTGCTGTAGAAGGTAGATACTTCTGTTGTTCACATTAACACCTTCAGCTGGCTTCCGAAAACGCTGAACGTTTTCAGGTCACTATTCAAGCCCTCTTCTCCACAAGGGCCACAGAGCATTCCCCCTGCGCCTTCGTTCTGTGTTTTGTACTTCCCAGGTGCGGTAGAAGGGAGATACATCTGCTGTTCACTTTTACAGCTTCTAGTGGCTTAAGAAAAGAAGGTCTCCATTGCCCTTCTTTTGGCATATAGTTCTCCTCAACTGAACAGGCTTACAGGGCCCAGAAGTGTCGGCCACTCCGTCGCCTACATCTTAGAATCTAGTGCACAGCCTAGTGGCCTATGACATCATAAACGCTAGCTGGAGTTTAAGCACCGCATTGACACAGGCTGCCTTGGACCTGGGGCCTGCCTGTTTTTGTGACGAGAAATGGATTGTGTTAAGAAGAGATGATATGGAACAACAGTGTTTCCCTGCCACCATTGAGCCTGCAACGCTGTAAATTCCAGTGAGGAAAACAACGTTTCCCTTCAAGCTCTTTTCCATAGGGGACACAGAGCATTCTCCCTGCACTTTCCCTTTGAGTTTTGTACTTCCCAGGTGCGGAAGAAGGGAGATACATCTGCTGTTCACATTTACACGTTCTACTGGCTTAAGGAAAGAAGGACTCCATTGCGCTACTTCTGGCATATAATTCTCCTCAACTGAACGTGGCTTACAGGGCCCGGAACTGACGGGCAGTCCTTCGCCTACATCTTCGAATCTAGTGCACAGCCTAGTGGCCTATGACACCGTAAACGCTTGCTGGAGTTTAAACACCACTTTGACACAGGATGTCTTTGATCTGGGGCCTGCCTATTTCTGTGACGAGAACTGGATTGTGTTAAGAAGAGAAGATATGGAACAACAGTGGTTCACTGCCACCATTGAGCCTGCAACGCTGTAAATTCCAGTGAGGAAAACAACGTTTCCCTTCAAGCTCTTTTCCAAAGGGAACACAGAGCATTCTCCCTGCACTTTCTCTTTGAGTTTTGTACTTCCCAGGTGCGGTAGAAGGGAGATACATCTGCTGTTCACATTTACACGTTCTACTGGCTTAAGGAAAGAAGGCCTCCATTGCCCTTCTTTTGGCATATAGTTGTCCTCAGCTCAAAGTGGCTTACAGGTCCCAGTAGTGTCAGGCAGTCCGTCGTTTACATGCTGCATCCTAGTGCAGAGGCACATGGCCTAAGACACCGTAAAAGCTTCCTGCATTTATAGCACCGCTTTGACACACGCTGCCTTGGACCTGCGGCCTGCCTCTCTGTGTGACGAGAAACAGAGAGCTTGAGCTCGATGCTAGTCGTCCCATGTGTTTTACCTATTCCCTAACAATCCTTAGTGAATCCCTTCAAACCCTGTTTTCCAAAGGGACCACAAAGCACTCTCCCTTTGCCTTCCTGTGGTCTTTGGGGCTTCCGGGTGCTGTAGAAGATAGATACTTTTGTTGTTCACATTGACACCTTCAGGTGGCTTACGAAAACGCTGAACGTTTTCAGGTCACTTTTCAAGCCCTCTTCTCCAAAAGGACCACAGAGCATTCCCCCTGCGCCTTCGTTCTGTGTTTTGTACTTCCCAGGTGCGGTAGAAGGGAGATACATCTGCTGTTCACATTTACAGCTTCTAGTGGCTTAAGAAAAGAAGGTCTCCATTGCCCTTCTTTTGGCATATAGTTCTCCTCAACTGAACAGGCTTACAGGTCCCAGAAGTGTCGGGCACTCCGTCGCCTACATCTTAGAATCTAGTGCACAGCCTAGTGGCCTATGACACCATAAACGCTTGCTGGAGTTTAAGCACCGCTTTGACACAGGCTGCCTTGGATCTGGGGCCTGCCTATTTCTGTGATGAGAAATGGATTGTGTTAAGAAGAGAAGATATGGAACAACAGTGTTTCCCTGCCACCATTGAGCCTGCAGTGCTGTAAATTCCAGTCAGGAAAACAACGTTTCCCTTCAAGCTCTTTTCCAAAGGGAACACAGAGCATTCTCCCTGCACTTTCCCTTTGAGTTTTGTACTTCCCCGGTGCGGTAGAAGGGAGATACATCTGCTGTTCACATTTACACGTTCTAGTGGCTTAAGGAAAGAAGGACTCCATTGCGCTTCTCCTGGCATATAGTTCTCCTCAACTGAACGTGGATTACAGGTCTCAGAACTGACGGGCAGTCCTTCGCCTACATCTTAGAATCTAGTGCGCAGCCTAGTGGCCTATGACACCATAAACGCTTGCTGGAGTTTAAGCACCACTTTGACACAGGCTCTCTTTGATCTGGGGCCTGCCTATTTCTGTGACGAGAACTGGATTGTGTTAAGAAGAGAAGATATGGAACAACAGTGTTTCACTGCCACCATTGAGCCTGCAACGCTGTAAATTCCAGTGAGGAAAACAACGTTTCCCTTCAAGCTCTTTTCCAAAGGGAACACAGAGCATTCTCCCTGCACTTTCTCTTTGAGTTTTGTACTTCCCAGGTGCGGTAGAAGGGAGATACATCTGCTGTTCACATTTACACGTTCTACTGGCTTAAGGAAAGAAGGCCTCCATTGCCCTTCTTTTGGCATATAGTTGTCCTCAGCTCAAAGTGGCTTACAGGTCCCAGTAGTGTCAGGCAGTCCGTCGTTTACATGTTGCATCCTAGTGCAGAGGCACATGGCCTAAGACACCGTAAAAGCTTCCTGCATTTATAGCACCGCTTTGACACACGCTGCCTTGGACCTGCGGCCTGCCTCTCTGTGTGACGAGAAACAGAGAGCTTGAGCTCGATGCTAGTCGTCCCATGTGTTTTACCTATTCCCTAACAATGCTTAGTGAATCCCTTCAAACCCTGTTTTCCAAAGGGACCACAAAGCACTCTCCCTTTGCCTTCCTGTGGTCTTTGGGGCTTCCGGGTGCTGTAGAAGATAGATACTTCTGTTGTTCACATTGACAACTTCAGGTGGCTTACGAAAACGCTGAACGTTTTCAGGTCACTAGTCAAGCCCTCTTCTCCAAAAGGACCACAGAGCATTCCCCCTGCGCCTTCGTTCTGTGTTTTGTACTTCCCAGGTGCGGTAGAAGGGAGATACATCTGCTGTTCACATTTACAGCTTCTAGTGGCTTAAGAAAAGAAGGTCTCCATTGCCCTTCTTTTGGCATATAATTCTCCTCAACTGAACAGGCTTACAGGTCCCAGAAGTGTCGGACACTCCGTCGCCTACAACTTAGAATCTAGTGCACAGCCTAGTGGCCTATGAAATCATAAACGCTTGCTGGAGTTTAAGCACCGCATTGACACAGGCTGCCTTGGACCTGGGGCCTGCCTGTTTCTCTGACGAGAAATGGATTGTGTTAAGAAGAGAAGATATGGAACAACAGTGTTTCCCTGCCACCATTGAGCCTGCAACGGTGTAAATTCCACTGAGGAAAACAACGTTTCACTTCAAGCTCTTTTCCATAGGGGACACAGAGCATTCTCCCTGCACTTTCCCTTTGATTTTTGTACTTCCCAGGTGCGGAAGAAGGGAGATACATCTGCTGTTCACATTTACACGTTCTACTGGCTTAAGGAAAGAAGGACTCCATTGCGCTACTTCTGGCATATAATTCTCCTCAACTATACGTGGCTTACAGGGCCCAGAACTGACGGGCAGTCCTTCGCCTACATCTTAGAATCTAGTGCACAGCCTAGTGGCCTCTGACAACATAAACGCTTGCTGGAGTTTAAGCACCGCTTTGACACAGGCTGCCCTGGATCTGGGGCCTGCCTATTTCTGTGACGAGAAATGGATTGTGTTAAGAAGAGAAGATATGGAACAACAGTGTTTCCCTGCCACCATTGAGCCTGCAACGCTGTAAATTCCAGTGAGGAAAACAACGTTTCCCTTCAAGCTCTTTTCCAAAGGGAACACAGAGCATTCTCCCTGCACTTTCCCTTTGAGTTTTGTACTTCCCCGGTGCGGTAGAAGGGAGATACATCTGCTGTTCACATTTACACGTTCTAGTGGCTTAAGGAAAGAAGGACTCCATTGCGCTTCTCCTGGCATATAGTTCTCCTCAACTGAACGTGGATTACAGGTCTCAGAACTGACGGGCAGTCCTTCGCCTACATCTTAGAATCTAGTGCACAGCCTAGTGGCCTATGACACCATAAACGCTTGCTGGAGTTTAAGCACCACTTTGACACAGGCTCTCTTTGATCTGGGGCCTGCCTATTTCTGTGACGAGAACTGGATTGTGTTAAGAAGAGAAGATATGGAACAACAGTGTTTCACTGCCACCATTGAGCCTGCAACGCTGTAAATTCCAGTGAGGAAAACAACGTTTCCCTTCAAGCTCTTTTCCAAAGGGAACACAGAGCATTCTCCCTGCACTTTCTCTTTGAGTTTTGTACTTCCCAGGTGCGGTAGAAGGGAGATACATCTGCTGTTCACATTTACACGTTCTACTGGCTTAAGGAAAGAAGGCCTCCATTGCCCTTCTTTTGGCATATAGTTGTCCTCAGCTCAAAGTGGCTTACAGGTCCCAGTAGTGTCAGGCAGTCCGTCGTTTACATGTTGCATCCTAGTGCAGAGGCACATGGCCTAAGACACCGTAAAAGCTTCCTGCATTTATAGCACCGCTTTGACACACGCTGCCTTGGACCTGCGGCCTGCCTCTCTGTGTGACGAGAAACAGAGAGCTTGAGCTCGATGCTAGTCGTCCCATGTGTTTTACCTATTCCCTAACAATGCTTAGTGAATCCCTTCAAACCCTGTTTTCCAAAGGGACCACAAAGCACTCTCCCTTTGCCTTCCTGTGGTCTTTGGGGCTTCCGGGTGCTGTAGAAGATAGATACTTCTGTTGTTCACATTGACAACTTCAGGTGGCTTACGAAAACGCTGAACGTTTTCAGGTCACTAGTCAAGCCCTCTTCTGCAAAAGGACCAGAGAGCATTCCCCCTGCGCCTTCGTTCTGTGTTTTGTACTTCCCAGGTGCGGTAGAAGGGAGATACATCTGCTGTTCACATTTACAGCTTCTAGTGGCTTAAGAAAAGAAGGTCTCCATTGCCCTTCTTTTGGCATATAATTCTCCTCAACTGAACAGGCTTACAGGTCCCAGAAGTGTCGGGCACTCCGTCGCCTACAACTTAGAATCTAGTGCACAGCCTAGTGGCCTATGAAATCATAAACGCTTGCTGGAGTTTAAGCACCGCATTGACACAGGCTGCCTTGGACCTGGGGCCTGCCTGTTTCTCTGACGAGAAATGGATTGTGTTAAGAAGAGAAGATATGGAACAACAGTGTTTCCCTGCCACCATTGAGCCTGCAACGGTGTAAATTCCACTGAGGAAAACAACGTTTCACTTCAAGCTCTTTTCCATAGGGGACACAGAGCATTCTCCCTGCACTTTCCCTTTGATTTTTGTACTTCCCAGGTGCGGAAGAAGGGAGATACATCTGCTGTTCACATTTACACGTTCTACTGGCTTAAGGAAAGAAGGACTCCATTGCGCTACTTCTGGCATATAATTCTCCTCAACTATACGTGGCTTACAGGGCCCAGAACTGATGGGCAGTCCTTCGCCTACATCTTAGAATCTAGTGCACAGCCTAGTGGCCTCTGACAACATAAACGCTTGCTGGAGTTTAAGCACCGCTTTGACACAGGCTGCCCTGGATCTGGGGCCTGCCTATTTCTGTGACGAGAAATGGATTGTGTTAAGAAGAGAAGATATGGAACAACAGTGTTTCCCTGCCACCATTGAGCCTGCAACGCTGTAAATTCCAGTGAGGAAAACAACGTTTCCCTTCAAGCTCTTTTCCAAAGGGAACACAGAGCATTCTCCCTGCACTTTCCCTTTGAGTTTTGTACTTCCCAGGTGCGGTAGAAGGGAGATACATCTGCTGTTCACATTTACACGTTCTAGTGGCTTAAGGAAAGAAGAACTCCATTGCGCTTCTCCTGGCATATAGTTCTCCTCAACTGAACGTGGCTTACAGGTCCCAGAACTGACGGGCAGTCCTTCACCTACATCTTAAAATCTAGTGCACAGCCTAGTGGCCTATGACACCATAAACGCTTGCTGGAGTTTAGGCACCGCTTTGACACCGGCTGCCTTGGATCTGGGGCCTGCCTATTACTGTGACGAGAAATGCATTGTGTTAAGAAGAGAAGATATGGAACAACAGTGTTTCCCTGCCACAATTGAGCCTGCAACGCTCTAAATCCCAGTGAGGAAAAAAAGTTTCCCTTCAAGCTCTCTTTTCCAAAGGGAACACACAGCATTCTCCCTGCACTTTCCTTTTGAGTTTTGTACTTCCCTGATGTGGTAGAAGGGAGATACTATTGCTGTTCACATTTACCCGTTCTAGTGGCTTAAGGAAAGAAGGCCTCCATTGCCCTTCTTTTGGCATATAGTTGTCCTCAACTCAAAGTTGCTTACAGGTCCCAGTAGTGTCAGGCAGTCCGTCGTTTACATGTTGCATCCTAGTGCAGAGGCACATGGCCTACGACACTGTAAAAGCTTCCTGCATTTATAGCACCGCTTTGACACACGCTGCCTTGGACCTGCGGCCTGCCTCTCTGTGTGACGAGAAACAGAGAGCTTGAGCTCGATGCTAGTCGTCCCATGTGTTTTACCTATTCCCTAACAATCCTTAGTGAATCCCTTCAAACCCTGTTTTCCAAAGGGACCACAAAGCACTCTCCCTTTGCCTTCCTGTGGTCTTTGGGGCTTCCGCGTGCTGTAGAAGGTAGATACTTCTGTTGTTCACATTGACACCTTCAGGTGGCTTCCGAAAACGCTGAACGTTTTCAGGTCACTTTTCAAGCCCTCTTCTCCACAAGGACCACAGAGCATTCCCCCTGCGCCTTCGTTCTGTGTTTTGTACTTCCCAGGTGCGGTAGAAGGGAGATACATCTGCTGTTCACATTTACAGCTTCTAGTGGCTTAAGAAAAGAAGGTCTCCATTGCCCTTCTTTTGGCATATAGTTCTCCTCAACTGAACGTGGCTTACAGGTCCCAGAAGTGTCGGGCACTCCGTCGCCTACATCTTAGAATCTAGTGCACAGCCTAGTGGCCTATGACACCATAAACGCTTGCTGGAGTTTAAGCACCGCTTTGACACAGGCTGCCTTGGATCTGGGGCCTGCCTATTTCTGTGATGAGAAATGGATTGTGTTAAGAAGAGAAGATATGGAACAACAGTGTTTCCCTGCCACAATTGAGCCTGCAACGGTGTAAATTCCACTGAGGAAAACAACGTTTCACTTCAAGCTCTTTTCCAAAGGGAACACAGAGCATTCTCCCTGCACTTTCCCTTTGAGTTTTGTACTTCCGAGGTGCGGAAGAAGGGAGATACAACTGCTGTTCACATTTACACGTTCTACTGGCTTAAGGAAAGAAGGACTCCATTGCGCTACTTCTGGCATATAATTCTCCTCAACTGAACGTGGCTTACAGGGCCCAGAACTGACGGGCAGTCCTTCGCCTACATCTTAGAATCTAGTGCACAGCCTAGTGGCCTATGACACCATAAACGCTTGCTGGAGTTTAAGCACCACTTTGACACAGGCTCTCTTTGATCTGGGGCCTGCCTATTTCTGTGACGAGAAATGGATTGTGTTAAGAAGAGAAGATATGGAACAACAGTGTTTCCCTGCCACAATTGAGCCTGCAACGCTGTAAATTCCAGTGAGGAAAACAATGTTTCCTTTCAAGCTCTTTTCCATAGGGGACACAGAGCATTCTCCCTGCACTTTCCCTTTGAGTTTTGTACTTCCCAGGTGCGGTAGAAGGGAGATACATATGCTGTTCACATTTACACGTTCTAGTGGCTTAAGGAAAGAAGGACTCCATTGCGCTACTTCTGGCATATAATTCTCCTCAACTGAACGTGGCTTACAGGTCCCAGAACTGACGGGCAGTCCTTCGCCTACATCTTAGAATCTAGTGCACAGCCTAGTGGCCTATGACACCATAAACGCTTGCTGGAGTTTAAGCACCGCTTTGACACAGGCTGTCTTTGATCTGGGGCCTGCCTATTTCTGTGACGAGAAATGGATTGTGTTAAGAAGAGAAGATATGGAACAACAGTGTTTCCCTGCCACAGTTGAGCCTGCAACGCTGTAAATTCCAGTGAGGAAAACAGTGTTTCCTTTCAAGCTCTTTTCCATAGGGGACACAGAGCATTCTCCCTGCACTTTCCCTTTGAGTTTTGTACTTCCCGGGTGCGGTAGAAGGGAGATACATCTGCTGTTCACATTTACACGTTCTAGTGGCTTAAGGAAAGAAGGACTCCATTGCGCTTCTCCTGGCATATAATTCTCCTCAACTGAACGTGGCTTACAGGTCCCAGAACTGACGGGCAGTCCTTCGCCTACATCTTAGAATCTAGTGCACAGCCTAGTGGCCTATGACACCATAAACGCTTGCTGGAGTTTAGGCACCGCTTTGCCACAGGCTGCCTTGGATCTGGGGCCTGCCTATTACTGTGACGAGAAATGCATTGTGTTAAGAAGAGAAGATATGGAACAACAGTGTTTCCCTGCCACAATTGAGCTTGCAACGCTGTGAATTCCAGTGAGGAAAACAATGTTTCCCTTCAAGCTCTTTTCCATAGGGAACAGAGAGCATTCTCCCTGCACTTTCCCTTTGAGTTTTGTACTTCCCAGGTGCGGTAGAAGGGAGATACATCTGCTGTTCACATTTACACATTCTAGTGGCTTAAGGAAAGAAGGCCTCCATTGCCCTTCTTTTGGCATATAGTTGTCCTCAACTCAAAGTTGCTTACAGGTCCCAGTAGTGTCAGGCAGTCCGTCGTTTACATGTTGCATCCTAGTGCAGAGGCACATGGCCTAAGACACTGTAAAAGCTTCCTGCATTTATAGCACCGCTTTGACACACCCTGCCTTGGACCTGCGGCCTGCCTCTCTGTGTGACGAGAAACAGAGAGCTTGAGCTCGATGCTAGTCGTCCCATGTGTTTTACCTATTCCCTAACAATCCTTAGTGAATCCCTTCAAACCCTGTTTTCCAAAGGGACCACAAAGCACTCTCCCTTTGCCTTCCTGTGGTCTTTGGGGCTTCCGGGTGCTGTAGAAGGTAGATACTTCTGTTGTTCACATTAACACCTTCAGGTGGCTTCCGAAAACGCTGAACGTTTTCAGGTCACTATTCAAGCCCTCTTCTCCACAAGGGCCACAGAGCATTCCCCCTGCGCCTTCGTTCTGTGTTTTGTACTTCCCAGGTGCGGTAGAAGGGAGATACATCTGCTGTTCACTTTTACAGCTTCTAGTGGCTTAAGAAAAGAAGGTCTCCATTGCCCTTCTTTTGGCATATAGTTCTCCTCAACTGAACAGGCTTACAGGGCCCAGAAGTGTCGGGCACTCCGTCGCCTACATCTTAGAATCTAGTGCACAGCCTAGTGGCCTATGACATCATAAACGCTAGCTGGAGTTTAAGCACCGCATTGACACAGGCTGCCTTGGACCTGGGGCCTGCCTGTTTCTGTGACGAGAAATGGATTGTGTTAAGAAGAGATGATATGGAACAACAGTGTTTCCCTGCCACCATTGAGCCTGCAACGCTGTAAATTCCAGTGAGGAAAACAACGTTTCCCTTCAAGCTCTTTTCCATAGGGGACACAGAGCATTCTCCCTGCACTTTCCCTTTGAGTTTTGTACTTCCCAGGTGCGGTAGAAGGGAGATACATCTGCTGTTCACATTTACACGTTCTACTGGCTTAAGGAAAGAAGGACTCCATTGCGCTACTTCTGGCATATAATTCTCCTCAACTATACGTGGCTTACAGGGCCCAGAACTGACGGGCAGTCCTTCGCCTACATCTTAGAATCTAGTGCACAGCCTAGTGGCCTCTGACAACATAAACGCTTGCTGGAGTTTAAGCTCCGCTTTGACACAGGCTGCCCTGGATCTGGGGCCTGGCTATTTCTGTGACGAGAAATGGATTGTGTTAAGAAGAGAAGATATGGAACAACAGTGTTTCCCTGCCACCATTGAGCCTGCAACGCTGTAAATTCCAGTGAGGAAAACAACGTTTCCCTTCAAGCTCTTTTCCAAAGGGAACACAGAGCATTCTCCCTGCACTTTCCCTTTGAGTTTTGTACTTCCCAGGTGCGGTAGAAGGGAGATACATCTGCTGTTCACATTTACACGTTCTAGTGGCTTAAGGAAAGAAGAACTCCATTGCGCTTCTCCTGGCATATAGTTCTCCTCAACTGAACGTGGCTTACAGGTCCCAGAACTGACGGGCAGTCCTTCACCTACATCTTAAAATCTAGTGCACAGCCTAGTGGCCTATGACACCATAAACGCTTGCTGGAGTTTAGGCACCGCTTTGACACCAGCTGCCTTGGATCTGGGGCCTGCCTATTACTGTGACGAGAAATGCATTGTGTTAAGAAGAGAAGATATGGAACAACAGTGTTTCCCTGCCACAATTGAGCCTGCAACGCTCTAAATCCCAGTGAGGAAAAAAAGTTTCCCTTCAAGCTCTCTTTTCCAAAGGGAACACACAGCATTCTCCCTGCACTTTCCTTTTGAGTTTTGTACTTCCCTGATGTGGTAGAAGGGAGATACTATTGCTGTTCACATTTACCCGTTCTAGTGGCTTAAGGAAAGAAGGCCTCCATTGCCCTTCTTTTGGCATATAGTTGTCCTCAACTCAAAGTGGCTTACAGGTCCCAGTAGTGTCAGGCAGTCCGTCGTTTACATGTTGCATCCTAGTGCAGAGGCACATGGCCTAAGACACTGTAAAAGCTTCCTGCATTTATAGCACCGCTTTGACACACGCTGCCTTGGACCTGCGGCCTGCCTCTCTGTGTGACGAGAAACAGAGAGCTTGAGCTCGATGCTAGTCGTCCCATGTGTTTTACCTATTCCCTAACAATCCTTAGTGAATCCCTTCAAACCCTGTTTTCCAAAGGGACCACAAAGCACTCTCCCTTTGCCTTCCTGTGGTCTTTGGGGCTTCCGGGTGCTGTAGAAGGTAGATACTTCTGTTGTTCACATTGACAACTTCAGGTGGCTTCCGAAAACGCTGAACGTTTTCAGGTCACTTTTCAAGCCCTCTTCTCCACAAGGACCACAGAGCATTCCCCCTGCGCCTTCGTTCTGTGTTTTGTACTTCCCAGGTGCGGTAGAAGGGAGATACATCTGCTGTTCACATTTACAGCTTCTAGTGGCTTAAGAAAAGAAGGTCTCCATTGCCCTTCTTTTGGCATATAGTTCTCCTCAACTGAACGTGGCTTACAGGTCCCAGAAGTGTCGGGCACTCCGTCGCCTACATCTTAGAATCTAGTGCACAGCCTAGTGGCCTATGACACCATAAACGCTTGCTGGAGTTTAAGCACCACTTTGACACAGGCTGCCTTGGATCTGGGGCCTGCCTATTTCTGTGATGAGAAATGGATTGTGTTAAGAAGAGAAGATATGGAACAACAGTGTTTCCCTGCCACAATTGAGCCTGCAACGGTGTAAATTCCACTGAGGAAAACAACGTTTCACTTCAAGCTCTTTTCCAAAGGGAACACAGAGCATTCTCCCTGCACTTTCCCTTTGAGTTTTGTACTTCCGAGGTGCGGAAGAAGGGAGATACAACTGCTGTTCACATTTACACGTTCTACTGGCTTAAGGAAAGAAGGACTCCATTGCGCTACTTCTGGCATATAATTCTCCTCAACTGAACGTGGCTTACAGGGCCCAGAACTGACGGGCAGTCCTTCGCCTACATCTTAGAATCTAGTGCACAGCCTAGTGGCCTATGACACCATAAACGCTTGCTGGAGTTTAAGCACCACTTTGACACAGGCTCTCTTTGATCTGGGGCCTGCCTATTTCTGTGACGAGAAATGGATTGTGTTAAGAAGAGAAGATATGGAACAACAGTGTTTCCCTGCCACAATTGAGCCTGCAACGCTGTAAATTCCAGTGAGGAAAACAATGTTTCCTTTCAAGCTCTTTTCCATAGGGGACACAGAGCATTCTCCCTGCACTTTCCCTTTGAGTTTTGTACTTCCCAGGTGCGGTAGAAGGGAGATACATATGCTGTTCACATTTACACGTTCTAGTGGCTTAAGGAAAGAAGGACTCCATTGCGCTACTTCTGGCATATAATTCTCCTCAACTGAACGTGGCTTACAGGTCCCAGAACTGACGGGCAGTCCTTCGCCTACATCTTAGAATCTAGTGCACAGCCTAGTGGCCTATGACACCATAAACGCTTGCTGGAGTTTAAGCACCGCTTTGACACAGGCTGTCTTTGATCTGGGGCCTGCCTATTTCTGTGACGAGAAATGGATTGTGTTAAGAAGAGAAGATATGGAACAACAGTGTTTCCCTGCCACAGTTGAGCCTGCAACGCTGTAAATTCCAGTGAGGAAAACAGTGTTTCCTTTCAAGCTCTTTTCCATAGGGGACACAGAGCATTCTCCCTGCACTTTCCCTTTGAGTTTTGTACTTCCCGGGTGCGGTAGAAGGGAGATACATCTGCTGTTCACATTTACACGTTCTAGTGGCTTAAGGAAAGAAGGACTCCATTGCGCTTCTCCTGGCATATAATTCTCCTCAACTGAACGTGGCTTACAGGTCCCAGAACTGACGGGCAGTCCTTCGCCTACATCTTAGAATCTAGTGCACAGCCTAGTGGCCTATGACACCATAAACGCTTGCTGGAGTTTAGGCACCGCTTTGCCACAGGCTGCCTTGGATCTGGGGCCTGCCTATTACTGTGACGAGAAATGCATTGTGTTAAGAAGAGAAGATATGGAACAACAGTGTTTCCCTGCCACAATTGAGCTTGCAACGCTGTGAATTCCAGTGAGGAAAACAATGTTTCCCTTCAAGCTCTTTTCCATAGGGAACAGAGAGCATTCTCCCTGCACTTTCCCTTTGAGTTTTGTACTTCCCAGGTGCGGTAGAAGGGAGATACATCTGCTGTTCACATTTACACATTCTAGTGGCTTAAGGAAAGAAGGCCTCCATTGCCCTTCTTTTGGCATATAGTTGTCCTCAACTCAAAGTTGCTTACAGGTCCCAGTAGTGTCAGGCAGTCCGTCGTTTACATGTTGCATCCTAGTGCAGAGGCACATGGCCTAAGACACTGTAAAAGCTTCCTGCATTTATAGCACCGCTTTGACACACCCTGCCTTGGACCTGCGGCCTGCCTCTCTGTGTGACGAGAAACAGAGAGCTTGAGCTCGATGCTAGTCGTCCCATGTGTTTTACCTATTCCCTAACAATCCTTAGTGAATCCCTTCAAACCCTGTTTTCCAAAGGGACCACAAAGCACTCTCCCTTTGCCTTCCTGTGGTCTTTGGGGCTTCCGGGTGCTGTAGAAGGTAGATACTTCTGTTGTTCACATTAACACCTTCAGGTGGCTTCCGAAAACGCTGAACGTTTTCAGGTCACTATTCAAGCCCTCTTCTCCACAAGGGCCACAGAGCATTCCCCCTGCGCCTTCGTTCTGTGTTTTGTACTTCCCAGGTGCGGTAGAAGGGAGATACATCTGCTGTTCACTTTTACAGC
Organism: Mesoplodon densirostris; assembly: GCF_025265405.1. Taxonomy (NCBI): domain Eukaryota; kingdom Metazoa; phylum Chordata; class Mammalia; order Artiodactyla; family Ziphiidae; genus Mesoplodon; species Mesoplodon densirostris. Next base: position 47,894,788 of record NC_082670.1, read on the forward strand.
TTCTAGTGGCTTAAGAAAAGAAGGTCTCCATTGCCCTTCTTTTGGCATATAGTTCTCCTCAACTGAACAGGCTTACAGGGCCCAGAAGTGTCGGGCACTCCGTCGCCTACATCTTAGAATCTAGTGCACAGCCTAGTGGCCTATGACATCATAAACGCTAGCTGGAGTTTAAGCACCGCATTGACACAGGCTGCCTTGGACCTGGGGCCTGCCTGTTTCTGTGACGAGAAATGGATTGTGTTAAGAAGAGATGATATGGAACAACAGTGTTTCCCTGCCACCATTGAGCCTGCAACGCTGTAAATTCCAGTGAGGAAAACAACGTTTCCCTTCAAGCTCTTTTCCATAGGGGACACAGAGCATTCTCCCTGCACTTTCCCTTTGAGTTTTGTACTTCCCAGGTGCGGAAGAAGGGAGATACATCTGCTGTTCACATTTACACGTTCTACTGGCTTAAGGAAAGAAGGACTCCATTGCGCTACTTCTGGCATATAATTCTCCTCAACTGAACGTGGCTTACAGGGCCCGGAACTGACGGGCAGTCCTTCGCCTACATCTTCGAATCTAGTGCACAGCCTAGTGGCCTATGACACCGTAAACGCTTGCTGGAGTTTAAGCACCACTTTGACACAGGATGTCTTTGATCTGGGGCCTGCCTATTTCTGTGAAGAGAACTGGATTGTGTTAAGAAGAGAAGATATGGAACAACAGTGTTTCACTGCCACCATTGAGCCTGCAACGCTGTAAATTCCAGTGAGGAAAACAACGTTTCCCTTCAAGCTCTTTTCCAAAGGGAACACAGAGCATTCTCCCTGCACTTTCTCTTTCAGTTTTGTACTTCCCAGGTGCGGTAGAAGGGAGATACATCTGCTGTTCACATTTACACGTTCTACTGGCTTAAGGAAAGAAGGCCTCCATTGCCCTTCTTTTGGCATATAGTTGTCCTCAGCTCAAAGTGGCTTACAGGTCCCAGTAGTGTCAGGCAGTCTGTCGTTTACATGTTGCATCCTAGTGCAGAGGCACATGGCCTAAGACACCGTAAAAGCTTCCTGCATTTATAGCACTGCTTTGACACACGCTGCCTTGGACATGCGGCCTGCCTCTCTGTGTGACGAGAAACAGAGAGCTTGAGCTCGATGCTAGTCGTCCCATGTGTTTTACCTATTCCCTAACAATCCTTAGTGAATCCCTTCAAACCCTGTTTTCCAAAGGGACCACAAAGCACTCTCCCTATGCCTTCCTGTGGTCTTTGGGGCTTCCGGGTGCTGTAGAAGATAGATACTTCTGTTGTTCACATTGACACCTTCACGTGGCTTACGAAAACGCTGAACGTTTTCAGGTCAGTAGTCAAGCCCTCTTCTCCAAAAGGACCACAGAGCATTCCCCCTGCGCCTTCGTTCTGTGTTTTGTACTTCCCAGGTGCGGTAGAAGGGAGATACATCTGCTGTTCACATTTACAGCTTCTAGTGGCTTAAGAAAAGAAGGTCTCCATTGCCCTTCTTTTGGCATATAGTTCTCCTCAACTGAACGTGGCTTACAGGTCCCAGAAGTGTCGGGCACTCCGTCGCCTACATCTTAGAATCTAGTGCACAGCCTAGTGGCCTATGACACCATAAACGCTTGCTGGAGTTTAAGCACCGCTTTGACACAGGCTGCCTTGGATATGGGGCCTGTCTATTTCTGTGATGAGAAATGGATTGTGTTAAGAAGAGAAGATATGGAACAACAGTGTTTCCCTGCCACAATTGAGCCTGCAACGGTGTAAATTCCACTGAGGAAAACAACGTTTCACTTCAAGCTCTTTTCCAAAGGGAACACAGAGCATTCTCCCTGCACTTTCCCTTTGAGTTTTGTACTTCCGAGGTGCGGAAGAACGGAGATACAACTGCTGTTCACATTTACACGTTCTACTGGCTTAAGGAAAGAAGGACTCCATTGCGCTACTTCTGGCATATAATTCTCCTCAACTGAACGTGGCTTACAGGGCCCAGAACTGACGGGCAGTCCTTCGCCTACATCTTAGAATCTAGTGCACAGCCTAGTGGCCTATGACACCATAAACGCTTGCTGGAGTTTAAGCACCGCTTTGACACAGGCTGCCTTGGATCTGGGGCCTGCCTATTTCTGTGACGAGAAATGGATTTTGTTAAGAAGAGAAGATATGGAACAACAGTGTTTCCCTGCCACCATTGAGCCTGCAATGCTGTAAATTCCAGTCAGGAAAACAACGTTTCCCTTCAAGCTCTTTTCCAAAGGGAACACAGAGCATTCTCCCTGCACTTTCCCTTTGAGTTTTGTACTTCCCCGGTGCGGTAGAAGGGAGATACATCTGCTGTTCACATTTACACGTTCTAGTGGCTTAAGGAAAGAAGGACTCCATTGCGCTTCTCCTGGCATATAGTTCTCCTCAACTGAACGTGGATTACAGGTCTCAGAACTGACGGGCAGTCCTTCATCTACATCTTAGAATCTAGTGCACAGCCTAGTGGCCTATGACACCATAAACGCTTGCTGGAGTTTAAGCACCACTTTAACACAGGCTCTCTTTGATCTGGGGCCTGCCTATTTCTGTGACGAGAAATGGATTGTGTTAAGAAGAGAAGATATGGAACAACAGTGTTTCCCTGCCACAATTGAGCCTGCAACGCTGTAAATTCCAGTGAGGAAAACAATGTTTCCTTTCAAGCTCTTTTCCATAGGGGACACAGAGCATTCTCCCTGCACTTTCCCTTTGAGTTTTGTACTTCCCAGGTGCGGTAGAAGGGAGATACATCTGCTGTTCACATTTACACGTTCTAGTGGCTTAAGGAAAGAAGGACTCCATTGCGCTACTTCTGGCATATAATTCTCCTCAACTGAACGTGGCTTACAGGTCCCAGAACTGACGGGCAGTCCTTCGCCTACATCTTAGAATCTAGTGCACAGCCTAGTGGCCTATGACACCATAAACGCTTGCTGGAGTTTAAGCACCGCTTTGACACAGGCTGTCTTTGATCTGGGGCCTGCCTATTTCTGTGACGAGAAATGGATTGTGTTAAGAAGAGAAGATATGGAACAACAGTGTTTCCCTGCCACAGTTGAGCCTGCAACGCTGTAAATTCCAGTGAGGAAAACAATGTTTCCTTTCAAGCTCTTTTCCATAGGGGACACAGAGCATTCTCCCTGCACTTTACCTTTGAGTTTTGTACTTCCCGGGTGCGGTAGAAGGGAGATACATCTGCTGTTCACATTTACACGTTCTAGTGGCTTAAGGAAAGAAGGACTCCATTGCGCTTCTCCTGGCATATAATTCTCCTCAACTGAACGTGGCTTACAGGTCCCAGAACTGACGGGCAGTCCTTCGCCTACATCTTAGAATCTAGTGCACAGCCTAGTGGCCTATGACACCATAAACGCTTGCTGGAGTTTAGGCACCGCTTTGACACAGGCTGCCTTGGATCTGGGGCCTGCCTATTACTGTGACGAGAAATGCATTGTGTTAAGAAGAGAAGATATGGAACAACAGTGTTTCCCTGCCACAATTGAGCTTGCAACGCTGTGAATTCCAGTGAGGAAAACAATGTTTCCTTTCAAGCTCTTTTCCATAGGGAACAGAGAGCATTCTCCCTGCACTTTCCCTTTGAGTTTTGTACTTCCCAGGTGCGGTAGAAGGGAGATACATCTGCTGTTCACATTTACACATTCTAGTGGCTTAAGGAAAGAAGGCCTCCATTGCCCTTCTTTTGGCATATAGTTGTCCTCAACTCAAAGTTGCTTACAGGTCCCAGTAGTGTCAGGCAGTCCGTCGTTTACATGTTGCATCCTAGTGCAGAGGCACATGGCCTAAGACACTGTAAAAGCTTCCTGCATTTATAGCACCGCTTTGACACACGCTGCCTTGGACCTGCGGCCTGCCTCTCTGTGTGACGAGAAACAGAGAGCTTGAGCTCGATGCTAGTCGTCCCATGTGTTTTACCTATTCCCTAACAATCCTTAGGGAATCCCTTCAAACCCTGTTTTCCAAAGGGACCACAAAGCACTCTCCCTTTGCCTTCCTGTGGTCTTTGGGGCTTCCGGGTGCTGTAGAAAGTAGATACTTCTGTTGTTCACATTGACACCTTCAGGTGGCTTCCGAAAACGCTGAACGTTTTCAGGTCACTATTCAAGCCCTCTTCTCCACAAGGGCCACAGAGCATTCCCCCTGCGCCTTCGTTCTGTGTTTTGTACTTCCCAGGTGCGGTAGAAGGGAGATACATCTGCTGTTCACTTTTACAGCTTCTAGTGGCTTAATAAAAGAAGGTCTCCATTGCCCTTCTTTTGGCATATAGTTCTCCTCAACTGAACAGGCTTACAGGGCCTAGAAGTGTCGGGCACTCCGTCGCCTACATCTTAGAATCTAGTGCACAGCCTAGTGGCCTATGACATCATAAACGCTAGCTGGAGTTTAAGCACCGCATTGACACAGGCTGCCTTGGACCTGGGGCCTGCCTGTTTCTGTGACGAGAAATGGATTGTGTTAAGAAGAGATGATATGGAACAACAGTGTTTCCCTGCCACCATTGAGCCTGCAACGCTGTAAATTCCAGTGAGGAAAACAACGTTTCCCTTCAAGCTCTTTTCCATAGGGGACACAGAGCATTCTCCCTGCACTTTCCCTTTGAGTTTTGTACTTCCCAGGTGCGGAAGAAGGGAGATACATCTGCTGTTCACATTTACACGTTCTACTGGCTTAAGGAAAGAAGGACTCCATTGCGCTACTTCTGGCATATAATTCTCCTCAACTGAACGTGGCTTACAGGGCCCGGAACTGACGGGCAGTCCTTCGCCTACATCTTCGAATCTAGTGCACAGCCTAGTGGCCTATGACACCGTAAACGCTTGCTGGAGTTTAAGCACCACTTTGACACAGGATGTCTTTGATCTGGGGCCTGCCTATTTCTGTGACGAGAACTGGATTGTGTTAAGAAGAGAAGATATGGAACAACAGTGTTTCACTGCCACCATTGAGCCTGCAACGCTGTAAATTCCAGTGAGGAAAACAACGTTTCCCTTCAAGCTCTTTTCCAAAGGGAACACAGAGCATTCTCCCTGCACTTTCTCTTTGAGTTTTGTACTTCCCAGGTGCGGTAGAAGGGAGATACATCTGCTGTTCATATTTACACGTTCTACTGGCTTAAGGTAAGAAGGCCTCCATTGCCCTTCTTTTGGCATATAGTTGTCCTCAGCTCAAAGTGGCTTACAGGTCCCAGTAGTGTCAGGCAGTCCGTCGTTTACATGTTGCATCCTAGTGCAGAGGCACATGGCCTAAGACACCGTAAAAGCTTCCTGCATTTATAGCACCGCTTTGACACACGCTGCCTTGGACCTGCGGCCTGCCTCTCTGTGTGACGAGAAACAGAGAGCTTGAGCTCGATGCTTGTCGTCCCATGTGTTTTACCTATTCCCTAACAATCCTTAGTGAATCCCTTCAAACCCTGTTTTCCAAAGGGACCACAAAGCACTCTCCCTTTGCCTTCCTGTGGTCTTTGGGGCTTCCGGGTGCTGTAGAAGATAGATACTTCTGTTGTTCACATTGACACCTTCAGGTGGCTTACGAAAACGCTGAACGTTTTCAGGTCACTAGTCAAGCCCTCTTCTCCAAAAGGACCACAGAGCATTCCCCCTGCGCCTTCGTTCTGTGTTTTGTACTTCCCAGGTGCGGTAGAAGGGAGATACATCTGCTGTTCACATTTACAGCTTCTAGTGGCTTAAGAAAAGAAGGTCTCCATTGCCCTTCTTTTGGCATATAGTTCTCCTCAACTGAACGTGGCTTACAGGTCCCAGAAGTGTCGGGCACTCCGTCGCCTACATCTTAGAATCTAGTGCACAGCCTAGTGGCCTATGACACCATAAACGCTTGCTGGAGTTTAAGCACCGCTTTGACACAAGCTGCCTTGGATCTGGGGCCTGCCTATTTCTGTGATGAGAAATGGATTGTGTTAAGAAGAGAAGATATGGAACAACAGTGTTTCCCTGCCACAATTGAGCCTGCAACGGTGTAAATTCCACTGAGGAAAACAACGTTTCACTTCAAGCTCTTTTCCAAAGGGAACACAGAGCAATCTCCCTGCACTTTCCCTTTGAGTTTTGTACTTCCGAGGTGCGGAAGAACGGAGATACAACTGCTGTTCACATTTACACGTTCTACTGGCTTAAGGAAAGAAGGACTCCATTGTGCTACTTCTGGCATATAATTCTCCTCAACTGAACGTGGCTTACAGGGCCCAGAACTGACGGGCAGTCCTTCGCCTACATCTTAGAATCTAGTGCACAGCCTAGTGGCCTATGACACCATAAACGCTTGCTGGAGTTTAAGCACCACTTTGACACAGGCTGCCTTGGATCTGGGGCCTGCCTATTTCTGTGACGAGAAATGGATTGTGTTAAGAAGAGAAGATATGGAACAACAGTGTTTCCCTGCCACCATTGAGCCTGCAATGCTGTAAATTCCAGTCAGGAAAACAACGTTTCCCTTCAAGCTCTTTTCCAAAGGGAACACAGAGCATTCTCCCTGCACTTTCCCTTTGAGTTTTGTACTTCCCCGGTGCGGTAGAAGGGAGATACATCTGCTGTTCACATTTACACGTTCTAGTGGCTTAAGGAAAGAAGGACTCCATTGCGCTTCTCCTGGCATATAGTTCTCCTCAACTGAACGTGGCTTACAGGTCCCAGAACTGACGGGCAGTCCTTCGCCTACATCTTAGAATCTAGTGCACAGCCTAGTGGCCTATGACACCATAAACGCTTGCTGGAGTTTAAGCACCACTTTAACACAGGCTCTCTTTGATCTGGGGCCTGCCTATTTCTGTGACGAGAAATGGATTGTGTTAAGAAGAGAAGATATGGAACAACAGTGTTTCCCTGCCACAATTGAGCCTGCAACGCTGTAAATTCCAGTGAGGAAAACAATGTTTCCTTTCAAGCTCTTTTCCATAGGGGACACAGAGCATTCTCCCTGCACTTTCCCTTTGAGTTTTGTACTTCCCAGGTGCGGTAGAAGGGAGATACATCTGCTGTTCACATTTAAACGTTCTAGTGGCTTAAGGAAAGAAGGACTCCATTGCGCTACTTCTGGCATATAATTCTCCTCAACTGAACGTGGCTTACAGGTCCCAGAACTGACGGGCAGTCCTTCGCCTACATCTTAGAATCTAGTGCACAGCCTAGTGGCCTATGACACCATAAACGCTTGCTGGAGTTTAAGCACCGCTTTGACACAGGCTGTCTTTGATCTGGGGCCTGCCTATTTCTGTGACGAGAAATGGATTGTGTTAAGAAGAGAAGATATGGAACAACAGTGTTTCCCTGCCACAGTTGAGCCTGCAACGCTGTAAATTCCAGTGAGGAAAACAATGTTTCCTTTCAAGCTCTTTTCCATAGGGGACACAGAGCATTCTCCCTGCACTTTACCTTTGAGTTTTGTACTTCCCGGGTGCGGTAGAAGGGAGATACATCTGCTGTTCACATTTACACGTTCTAGTGGCTTAAGGAAAGAAGGACTCCATTGCGCTTCTCCTGGCATATAATTCTCCTCAACTGAACGTGGCTTACAGGTCCCAGAACTGACGGGCAGTCCTTCGCCTACATCTTAGAATCTAGTGCACAGCCTAGTGGCCTATGACACCATAAACGCTTGCTGGAGTTTAGGCACCGCTTTGACACAGGCTGCCTTGGATCTGGGGCCTGCCTATTACTGTGACGAGAAATGCATTGTGTTAAGAAGAGAAGATATGGAACAACAGTGTTTCCCTGCCACAATTGAGCTTGCAACGCTGTGAATTCCAGTGAGGAAAACAATGTTTCCTTTCAAGCTCTTTTCCATAGGGAACAGAGAGCATTCTACCTGCACTTTCCCTTTGAGTTTTGTACTTCCCAGGTGCGGTAGAAGGGAGATACATCTGCTGTTCACATTTACACATTCTAGTGGCTTAAGGAAAGAAGGCCTCCATTGCCCTTCTTTTGGCATATAGTTGTCCTCAACTCAAAGTTGCTTACAGGTCCCAGTAGTGTCAGGCAGTCCGTCGTTTACATGTTGCATCCTAGTGCAGAGGCACATGGCCTAAGACACTGTAAAAGCTTCCTGCATTTATAGCACCGCTTTGACACACGCTGCCTTGGACCTGCGGCCTGCCTCTCTGTGTGACGAGAAACAGAGAGCTTGAGCTCGATGCTAGTCGTCCCATGTGTTTTACCTATTCCCTAACAATCCTTAGGGAATCCCTTCAAACCCTGTTTTCCAAAGGGACCACAAAGCACTCTCCCTTTGCCTTCCTGTGGTCTTTGGGGCTTCCGGGTGCTGTAGAAAGTAGATACTTCTGTTGTTCACATTAACACCTTCAGGTGGCTTCCGAAAACGCTGAACGTTTTCAGGTCACTATTCAAGCCCTCTTCTCCACAAGGGCCACAGAGCATTCCCCCTGCGCCTTCGTTCTGTGTTTTGTACTTCCCAGGTGCGGTAGAAGGGAGATACATCTGCTGTTCACTTTTACAGCTTCTAGTGGCTTAATAAAAGAAGGTCTCCATTGCCCTTCTTTTGGCATATAGTTCTCCTCAACTGAACAGGCTTACAGGGCCTAGAAGTGTCGGGCACTCCGTCGCCTACATCTTAGAATCTAGTGCACAGCCTAGTGGCCTATGACATCATAAACGCTAGCTGGAGTTTAAGCACCGCATTGACACAGGCTGCCTTGGACCTGGGGCCTGCCTGTTTCTGTGACGAGAAATGGATTGTGTTAAGAAGAGATGATATGGAACAACAGTGTTTCCCTGCCACCATTGAGCCTGCAACGCTGTAAATTCCAGTGAGGAAAACAACGTTTCCCTTCAAGCTCTTTTCCATAGGGGACACAGAGCATTCTCCCTGCACTTTCCCTTTGAGTTTTGTACTTCCCAGGTGCGGAAGAAGGGAGATACATCTGCTGTTCATATTTACACGTTCTACTGGATTAAGGAAAGAAGGACTCCATTGCACTACTTCTGGCATATAATTCTCCTCAACTGAACGTGGCTTACAGGGCCCGGAACTGACGGGCAGTCCTTCGCCTACATCTTAGAATCTAGTGCACAGCCTAGTGGCCTATGACACCGTAAACGCTTGCTGGAGTTTAAGCACCACTTTGACACAGGATGTCTTTGATCTGGGGCCTGCCTATTTCTGTGACGAGAACTGGATTGTGTTAAGAAGAGAAGATATGGAACAACAGTGTTTCACTGCCACCATTGAGCCTGCAACGCTGTAAATTCCAGTGAGGAAAACAACGTTTCCCTTCAAGCTCTTTTCCAAAGGGAACACAGAGCATTCTCCCTGCACTTTCTCTTTGAGTTTTGTACTTCCCAGGTGCGGTAGAAGGGAGATACATCTGCTGTTCACATTTACACGTTCTACTGGCTTAAGGAAAGAAGGCCTCCATTGCCCTTCTTTTGGCATATAGTTGTCCTCAGCTCAAAGTGGCTTACAGGTCCCAGTAGTGTCAGGCAGTCCGTCGTTTACATGTTGCATCCTAGTGCAGAGGCATATGTCCTAAGACACCGTAAAAGCTTCCTGCATTTATAGCACCGCTTTGACACACGCTGCCTTGGACCTGCGGCCTGCCTCTCTGTGTGATGAGAAACAGAGAGCTTGAGCTCGATGCTAGTCGTCCCATGTGTTTTACCTATTCCCTAACAATCCTTAGTGAATCCCTTCAAACCCTGTTTTCCAAAGGGACCACAAAGCACTCTCCCTTTGCCTTCCTGTGGTCTTTGGGGCTTCCGGGTGCTGTAGAAGATAGATACTTCTGTTGTTCACATTGACACCTTCAGGTGGCTTACGAAAACGCTGAACGTTTTCAGGTCACTAGTCAAGCCCTCTTCTCCAAAAGGACCACAGAGCATTCCCCCTGCGCCTTCGTTCTGTGTTTTGTACTTCCCAGGTGCGGTAGAAGGGAGATACATCTGCTGTTCACATTTACAGCTTCTAGTGGCTTAAGAAAAGAAGGTCTCCATTGCCCTTCTTTTGGCATATAGTTCTCCTCAACTGAACGTGGCTTACAGGTCCCAGAAGTGTCGGGCACTCCGTCGCCTACATCTTAGAATCTAGTGCACAGCCTAGTGGCCTATGACACCATAAACGCTTGCTGGAGTTTAAGCACCGCTTTGACACAGGCTGCCTTGGATCTGGGGCCTGCCTATTTCTGTGATGAGAAATGGATTGTGTTAAGAAGAGAAGATATGGAACAACAGTGTTTCCCTGCCACAATTGAGCCTGCAACGGTGTAAATTCCACTGAGGAAAACAACGTTTCACTTCAAGCTCTTTTCCAAAGGGAACACAGAGCATTCTCCCTGCACTTTCCCTTTGAGTTTTGTACTTCCGAGGTGCGGAAGAAGGGAGATACAACTGCTGTTCACATTTACACGTTCTACTGGCTTAAGGAAAGAAGGACTCCATTGCGCTACTTCTGGCATATAATTCTCCTCAACTGAACGTGGCTTACAGGGCCCAGAACTGACGGGCAGTCCTTCGCCTACATCTTAGAATCTAGTGCACAGCCTAGTGGCCTATGACACCATAAACGCTTGCTGGAGTTTAAGCACCGCTTTGACACAGGCTGCCTTGGATCTGGGGCCTGCCTATTTCTGTGACGAGAAATGGATTGTGTTAAGAAGAGAAGATATGGAACAACAGTGTTTCCCTGCCACCATTGAGCCTGCAATGCTGTAAATTCCAGTCAGGAAAACAACGTTTCCCTTCAAGCTCTTTTCCAAAGGGAACACAGAGCATTCTCCCTGCACTTTCCCTTTGAGTTTTGTACTTCCCCGGTGCGGTAGAAGGGAGATACATCTGCTGTTCACATTTACACGTTCTAGTGGCTTAAGGAAAGAAGGACTCCATTGCGCTTCTCCTGGCATATAGTTCTCCTCAACTGAACGTGGCTTACAGGTCCCAGAACTGACGGGCAGTCCTTCGCCTACATCTTAGAATCTAGTGCGCAGCCTAGTGGCCTATGACACCATAAACGCTTGCTGGAGTTTAAGCACCGCTTTGACACAGGCTGTCTTTGATCTGGGGCCTGCCTATTTCTGTGACGAGAAATGGATTGTGTTAAGAAGAGAAGATATGGAACAACAGTGTTTCCCTGCCACAGTTGAGCCTGCAACGCTGTAAATTCCAGTGAGGAAAACAATGTTTCCATTCAAGCTCTTTTCCATAGGGGACACAGAGCATTCTCCCTGCACTTTACCTTTGAGTTTTGTACTTCCCGGGTGCGGTAGAAGGGAGATACATCTGCTGTTCACATTTACACGTTCTAGTGGCTTAAGGAAAGAAGGACTCCATTGCGCTTCTCCTGGCATATAATTCTCCTCAACTGAACGTGGCTTACAGGTCCCAGAACTGACGGGCAGTCCTTCGCCTACATCTTAGAATCTAGTGCACAGCCTAGTGGCCTATGACACCATAAACGCTTGCTGGAGTTTAGGCACCGCTTTGACACAGGCTGCCTTGGATCTGGGGCCTGCCTATTACTGTGACGAGAAATGCATTGTGTTAAGAAGAGAAGATATGGAACAACAGTGTTTCCCTGCCACAATTGAGCTTGCAACGCTGTGAATTCCAGTGAGGAAAACAATGTTTCCTTTCAAGCTCTTTTCCATAGGGAACAGAGAGCATTCTCCCTGCACTTTCCCTTTGAGTTTTGTACTTCCCAGGTGCGGTAGAAGGGAGATACATCTGCTGTTCACATTTACACATTCTAGTGGCTTAAGGAAAGAAGGCCTCCATTGCCCTTCTTTTGGCATATAGTTGTCCTCAACTCAAAGTTGCTTACAGGTCCCAGTAGTGTCAGGCAGTCCGTCGTTTACATGTTGCATCCTAGTGCAGAGGCACATGGCCTAAGACACTGTAAAAGCTTCCTGCTTTTATAGCACCGCTTTGACACACGCTGCCTTGGACCTGCGGCCTGCCTCTCTGTGTGACGAGAAACAGAGAGCTTGAGCTCGATGCTAGTCGTCCCATGTGTTTTACCTATTCCCTAACAATCCTTAGGGAATCCCTTCAAACCCTGTTTTCCAAAGGGACCACAAAGCACTCTCCCTTTGCCTTCCTGTGGTCTTTGGGGCTTCCGGGTGCTGTAGAAGGTAGATACTTCTGTTGTTCACATTAACACCTTCAGGTGGCTTCCGAAAATGCTGAACGTTTTCAGGTCACTATTCAAGCCCTCTTCTCCACAAGGGCCACAGAGCATTCCCCCTGCGCCTTCGTTCTGTGTTTTGTACTTCCCAGGTGCGGTAGAAGGGAGATACATCTGCTGTTCACTTTTACAGCTTCTAGTGGCTTAAGAAAAGAAGGTCTCCATTGCCCTTCTTTTGGCATATAGCTCTCCTCAACTGAACAGGCTTACAGGGCCCAGAAGTGTCGGGCACTCCGTCGCCTACATCTTAGAATCTAGTGCACAGCCTAGTGGCCTATGACATCATAAACGCTAGCTGGAGTTTAAGCACCGCATTGACACAGGCTGCCTTGGACCTGGGGCCTGCCTGTTTCTGTGACGAGAAATGGATTGTGTTAAGAAGAGATGATATGGAACAACAGTGTTTCCCTGCCACCATTGAGCCTGCAACGCTGTAAATTCCAGTGAGGAAAACAACGTTTCCCTTCAAGCTCTTTTCCAAAGGGAACACAGAGCATTCTCCCTGCACTTTCTCTTTGAGTTTTGTACTTCCCAGGTGCGGTAGAAGGGAGATACATCTGCTGTTCACATTTACACGTTCTACTGGCTTAAGGAAAGAAGGCCTCCATTGCCCTTCTTTTGGCATATAGTTGTCCTCAGCTCAAAGTGGCTTACAGGTCCCAGTAGTGTCAGGCAGTCCGTCGTTTACATGTTGCATCCTAGTGCAGAGGCACATGGCCTAAGACACCGTAAAAGCTTCCTGCATTTATAGCACCGCTTTGACACACGCTGCCTTGGACCTGCGGCCTGCCTCTCTGTGTGACGAGAAACAGAGAGCTTGAGCTCGATGCTAGTCGTCCCATGTGTTTTACCTATTCCCTAACAATCCTTAGTGAATCCCTTCAAACCCTGTTTTCCAAAGGGACCACAAAGCACTCTCCCTTTGCCTTCCTGTGGTCTTTGGGGCTTCCGGGTGCTGTAGAAGATAGATACTTCTGTTGTTCACATTGACACCTTCAGGTGGCTTCCGAAAACGCTGAACGTTTTCAGGTCACTTTTCAAGCCCTCTTCTCCACAAGGACCACAGAGCATTCCCCCTGCGCCTTCGTTCTGTGTTTTGTACTTCCCAGGTGCGGTAGAAGGGAGATACATCTGCTGTTCACATTTACAGCTTCTAGTGGCTTAAGAAAAGAAGGTCTCCATTGCCCTTCTTTTGGCATATAGTTCTCCTCAACTGAACGTGGCTTACAGGTTCCAGAAGTGTCGGGCACTCCGTCGCCTACATCTTAGAATCTAGTGCACAGCCTAGTGGCCTATGACACCATAAACGCTTGCTGGAGTTTAAGCACCGCTTTGACACAGGCTGCCTTGGATCTGGGGCCTGCCTGTTTCTGTGACGAGAAATGGATTGTGTTAAGAAGAGAAGATATGGAACAACAGTGTTTCCCTGCCACAATTGAGCCTGCAACGCTGTAAATACCAGTGAGGAAAACAACGTTTCCCTTCAAGCTCTTTTCCAAAGGGAACACAGAGCATTCTCCCTGCACTTTCCCTTTGAGTTTTGTACTTCCCAGGTGCGGTAGAAGGGAGATACATCTGCTGTTCACATTTACAGCTTCTAGTGGCTTAAGAAAAGAAGGTCTCCATTGCCCTTCTTTTGGCATATAGTTCTCCTCAACTGAACGGGCTTACAGGTCCCAGAAGTGTCGGGCACGCCGTCGCCTACATCTTAGAATCTAGTGCACAGCCTAGTGGCCTATGACATCATAAACGCTTGCTGGAGTTTAGGCACCCCTTTGAGAGAGGCCGCCTTGGATCAGGGGCCTGCCTATTACTGTGACTAGAAATGCATTGTGTTAAGAAGAGAAGATATGGAACAACAGTGTTTCCCTGCCACAATTGAGCCTGCAACGCTGTAAATTCCAGTGAGGAAAACAACGTTTCCCTTCAAGCTCTTTTCCAAAGGGAACACAGAGCATTCTCCCTGCACTTTCTCTTTGAGTTTTGTACTTCCCAGGTGCGGTAGAAGGGAGATACATCTGCTGTTCACATTTACACGTTCTACTGGCTTAAGGAAAGAAGGCCTCCATTGCCCTTCTTTTGGCATATAGTTGTCCTCAGCTCAAAGTGGCTTACAGGTCCCAGTAGTGTCAGGCAGTCCGTCGTTTACATGTTGCATCCTAGTGCAGAGGCACATGGCGTAAGACACCGTAAAAGCTTCCTGCATTTATAGCACCGCTTTGACACTCGCTGCCTTGGACCTGCGGCCTGCCTCTCTGTGTGACGAGAAACAGAGAGCTTGAGCTCGATGCTAGTCGTCCCATGTGTTTTACCTATTCCCTAACAATCCTTAGTGAATCCCTTCAAACCCTGTTTTCCAAAGGGACCACAAAGCACTCTCCCTTTGCCTTCCTGTGGTCTTTGGGGCTTCCGGGTGCTGTAGAAGATAGATACTTCTGTTGTTCACATTGACACCTTCAGGTGGCTTCCGAAAACGCTGAACGTTTTCAGGTCACTTTTCAAGCCCTCTTCTCCACAAGGACCACAGAGCATTCCCCCTGCGCCTTCGTTCTTTGTTTTGTACTTCCCAGGTGCGGTAGAAGGGAGATACATCTGCTGTTCACATTTACAGCTTCTAGTGGCTTAAGAAAAGAAGGTCTCCATTGCCCTTCTTTTGGCATATAGTTCTCCTCAACTGAACGTGGCTTACAGGTCCCAGAACTGACGGGCAGTCCTTCGCCTACATCTTAGAATCTAGTGCACAGCCTAGTGGCCTATGACACCATAAACGCTTGCTGGAGTTTAAGCACCGCTTTGACACAGGCTGCCTTGGATCTGGGGCCTGCCTGTTTCTGTGACGAGAAATGGATTGTGTTAAGAAGAGAAGATATGGAACAACAGTGTTTCCCTGCCACAATTGAGCCTGCAATGGTGTAAATTCCACTGAGGAAAACAACGTTTCCCTTCAAGCTCTTTTCCAAAGGGAACACAGAGCATTCTCCCTGCACTTTCCCTTTGAGTTTTGTACTTCCCCGGTGCGGTAGAAGGGAGATACATCTGCTGTTCACATTTACACGTTCTAGTGGCTTAAGGAAAGAAGGACTCCATTGCGCTTCTCCTGGCATATAGTTCTCCTCAACTGAACGTGGCTTACAGGTCCCAGAACTGACGGGCAGTCCTTCGCCTACATCTTAGAATCTAGTGCACAGCCTAGTCGCCTATGACACCATAAACGCTTGCTGGAGTTTAAGCACCGCTTTGACACAGGCTGTCTTTGATCTGGGGCCTGCCTATTTCTGTGACGAGAAATGGATTGTGTTAAGAAGAGAAGATATGGAACAACAGTGTTTCCCTGCCACAATTGAGCCTGCAACGCTGTAACTTCCAGTGAGGAAAACAATGTTTCCTTTCAAGGTGTTTTCCATAGGGGACACAGAGCATTCTCCAGGCACTTTCCCTTTGAGTTTTGTACTTCCCAGGTGCGGTAGAAGGGAGATACATATGCTGTTCACATTTACACGTTCTAGTGGCTTAAGGAAAGAAGGACTCCATTGCGCTTGTTCTGGCATATAATTCTCCTCAACTGAACGTGGCTTACAGGTCCCAGAACTGACAGGCAGTCCTTCGCCTACATCTTAGAATCTAGTGCACAGCCTAGTGGCCTATGACACCATAAACGCTTGCTGGAGATTAGGCACCCCTTTGACAGAGGCCGCCTTGGATCTGGGGCCTGCCTATTACTGTGACTAGAAATGCATTGTGTTAAGAAGAGAAGATATGGAACAACAGTGTTTCCCTGCCACAATTGAGCCTGCAACGCTATAAATCCCAGTTAGGAAAAAAAGTTTCCCTTCAAGCTCTCTTTTCCAAAGAGAACACAGAGCATTCTCACTGCACTTTCCTTTTGAGTTTTGTACTTCCCAGATGCGGTAGAAGGGAGATACTATTGCTGTTCACATTTACCCGTTCTAGTGGCTTAAGGAAAGAAGGCCTCCATTGCCCTTCTTTTGGCATAGAGTTGTCCTCAACTCTAAGTGGCTTACAGGCCCCAGTAGTGTCAGGCAGTCCGTTGTTTACATGTTGCATCCTAGTGCAGAGGCACATGGCCTAAGACACCTTAAAAGCTTCCTGCATTTATAGCACCGCTTTGACACACGCTGCCTTGGACCTGCGGCCTGCCTCTCTGTGTGACGAGAAACAGAGAGCTTGAGCTCGATGCTAGTCGTCCCATGTGTTTTACCTATTCCCTAACAATCCTTAGTGAATCCCTTCAAACCCTGTTTTCCAAAGGGACCACAAAGCATTCTCCCTTTGCCTTCCTGTGGTCTTTGGGGCTTCCGGGTGCTGTAGAAGATAGATACTTCTGTTGTTCACATTGACACCTTCAGGTGGCTTCCGAAAACGCTGAACGTTTTCAGGTCACTTTTCAAGCCCTCTTCTCCACAAGGACCACAGAGCATTCCCCCTGCGCCTTCGTTCTGTGTTTTGTACTTCCCAGGTGCGGTAGAAGGGAGATACATCTGCTGTTCACATTTACAGCTTCTAGTGGCTTAAGAAAAGAAGGTCTCCATTGCCCTTCTTTTGGCATATAGTTCTCCTCAACTGAACGTGGCTTACAGGTCCCAGAAGTGTCGGGCACTCCGTCGCCTACATCTTAGAATCTAGTGCACAGCCTAGTGGCCTATGACACCATAAACGCTTGCTGGAGTTTAAGCACCGCTTTGACACAGGCTGCCTTGGATCTGGGGCCTGCCTGTTTCTGTGACGAGAAATGGATTGTGTTAAGAAGAGAAGATATGGAACAACAGTGTTTCCCTGCCACAATTGAGCCTGCAACGCTGTAAATACCAGTGAGGAAAACAACGTTTCCCTTCAAGCTCTTTTCCAAAGGGAACACAGAGCATTCTCCCTGCACTTTCCCTTTGAGTTTTGTACTTCCCAGGTGCGGTAGAAGGGAGATACATCTGCTGTTCACATTTACAGCTTCTAGTGGCTTAAGAAAAGAAGGTCTCCATTGCCCTTCTTTTGGCATATAGTTCTCCTCAACTGAACGGGCTTACAGGTCCCAGAAGTGTCGGGCACGCCGTCACCTACATCTTAGAATCTAGTGCACAGCCTAGTGGCCTATGACATCATAAACGCTTGCTGGAGTTTAGGCACCCCTTTGACAGAGGCCGCCTTGGATCAGGGGCCTGCCTATTACTGTGACTAGAAATGCATTGTGTTAAGAAGAGAAGATATGGAACAACAGTGTTTCCCTGCCACAATTGAGCCTGCAATGCTATAAATCCCAGTGAGGAAAACAATGTTTCCTTTCAAGCTCTTTTCCATAGGGGACACAGAGCATTCTCCCTGCACTTTCCCTTTGAGTTTTGTACTTCCCAGGTGCGGTAGAAGGGAGATACATATGCTGTTCACATTTACACGTTCTAGTGGCTTAAGGAAAGAAGGACTCCATTGCGCTTGTTCTGGCATATAATTGTCCTCAACTGAACGTGGCTTACAGGTCCCAGAACTGACAGGCAGTCCTTCGCCTACATCTTAGAATCTAGTGCACAGCCTAGTGGCCTATGACACCATAAACGCTTGCTGGAGTTTAGGCACCCCTTTGACACAGGCTGCCTTGGATCTGG
This sequence comes from Mesoplodon densirostris, assembly GCF_025265405.1. NCBI lineage: Eukaryota > Metazoa > Chordata > Mammalia > Artiodactyla > Ziphiidae > Mesoplodon > Mesoplodon densirostris. The sequence goes on from NC_082670.1 coordinate 47,912,587, forward strand.
GGCCTGCCTATTACGGTGACGAGAAATGCATTGTGTTAAGAAGAGAAGATATGGAACAACAGTGTTTCCCTGCCACAATTGAGCCTGCAACACTCTAAATCCCAGTGAGGAAAAAAAGTTTCCCTTCAAGCTCTCTTTTCCAAAGGGAACACAGAGCATTCTCCCTGCACTTTCCTTTTGAGTTTTGTACTTCCCAGATGCGGTAGAAGGGAGATACTATTGCTGTTCACATTTACCCGTTCTAGTGGCTTAAGGAAAGAAGGCCTCCATTGCCCTTCTTTTGGCATAGAGTTGTCCTCAACTCAAAGTGGCTTACAGGTCCCAGTAGTGTCAGGCAATCCGTTGTTTACATGTTGCATCCTAGTGCAGAGGCACATGGCGTAAGACACCGTAAAAGCTTCCTGCATTTATAGCACCGCTTTGACACTCGCTGCCTTGGACCTGCGGCCTGCCTCTCTGTGTGACGAGAAACAGAGAGCTTGAGCTCGATGCTAGTCGTCCCATGTGTTTTACCTATTCCCTAACAATCCTTAGTGAATCCCTTCAAACCCTGTTTTCCAAAGGGACCACAAAGCACTCTCCCTTTGCCTTCCTGTGGTCTTTGGGGCTTCCGGGTGCTGTAGAAGATAGATACTTCTGTTGTTCACATTGACACCTTCAGGTGGCTTCCGAAAACGCTGAACGTTTTCAGGTCACTTTTCAAGCCCTCTTCTCCACAAGGACCACAGAGCATTCCCCCTGCGCCTTCGTTCTGTGTTTTGTACTTCCCAGGTGCGATAGAAGGGAGATACATCTGCTGTTCACATTTACAGCTTCTAGTGGCTTAAGAAAAGAAGGTCTCCATTGCCCTTCTTTTGGCATATAGTTCTCCTCAACTGAACGTGGCTTACAGGTCCCAGAACTGACGGGCAGTCCTTCGCCTACATCTTAGAATCTAGTGCACAGCCTAGTGGCCTATGACACCATAAACGCTTGCTGGAGTTTAAGCACCGCTTTGACACAGGCTGCCTTGGATCTGGGGCCTGCCTGTTTCTGTGACGAGAAATGGATTGTGTTAAGAAGAGAAGATATGGAACAACAGTGTTTCCCTGCCACAATTGAGCCTGCAATGGTGTAAATTCCACTGAGGAAAACAACGTTTCCCTTCAAGCTCTTTTCCAAAGGTAACACAGAGCATTCTCCCTGCACTTTCCCTTTGAGTTTTGTACTTCCCAGGTGCGGTAGAAGGGAGATACATCTGCTGTTCACATTTACAGCTTCTAGTGGCTTAAGAAAAGACGGTCTCCATTGCCCTTCTTTTGGCATATAGTTCTCCTCAACTGAACAGGCTTACACGGCCCAGAAGTGTCGGGCACCCGTCGCCTACATCTTAGAATCTAGTGCACAGCCTAGTGGCCTATGACACCATAAACGCTTGCTGGAGTTTAGGCACCCCTTTGACACAGGCTGCCTTGGATCTGGGGCCTGCCTATTACTGTGACGAGAAATGCATTGTGTTAAGAAGAGAAGATATGGAACAACAGTGTTTCCCTGCCACAATTGAGCCTGCAACACTCTAAATCCCAGTGAGGAAAAAAAGTTTCCCTTCAAGCTCTCTTTTCCAAAGGGAACACAGAGCATTCTCCCTGCACTTTCCTTTTGAGTTTTGTACTTCCCAGATGCGGTAGAAGGGAGATACTATTGCTGTTCACATTTACCGTTCTAGTGGCTTAAGGAAAGAAGGCTTCCATTGCCCTTCTTTTGGCATAGAGTTGTCCTCAACTCAAAGTGGCTTACAGGTCCCAGTAGTGTTAGGCAGTCCGTTGTTTACATGTTGCATCCTAGTGCAGAGGCACATGGACTAAGACACCGTAGAAGCTTCCTGCATTTATAGCACCGCTTTGACACTCGCTTCCTTGGACATGCGGCCTGCCTCTCTGTGTGACGAGAAACAGAGAGCTTGAGCTCGATGCTAGTCGTCCCATGTGTTTTACCTATTCCCTAACAATCTTTAGTGAATCCCTTCAAACCCTGTTTTCCAAAGGGACCACAAAGCACTCTCCCTTTGCCTTCCTGTGGTCTTTGGGGCTTCCGGGTTCTGTAGAAGATAGATACTTCTGTTGTTCACATTGACACCTTCAGGTGGCTTCCGAAAACGCTGAACGTTTTCAGGTCACTTTTCAAGCCCTCTTCTCCACAAGGACCACAGAGCATTCCCCCTGCGCCTTCGTTCTGTGTTTTGTACTTCCCAGGTGCGGTAGAAGGGAGATACATCTGCTGTTCACATTTACAGCTTCTAGTGCCTTAAGAAAAGAAGGTCTCCATTGCCCTTCTTTTGGCATATAGTTCTCCTCAACTGAACGTGGCTTACAGGTCCCAGAACTGACAGGCAGTCCTTCGCCTACATCTTAGAATCTAGTGCACAGCCTAGTGGCCTATGACACCATAAACGCTTGCTGGAGTTTAAGCACCGCTTTGACACAGGCTGCCTTGGATCTGGGGCCTGCCTGTTTCTGTGACGAGAAATGGATTGTGTTAAGAAGAGAAGATATGGAACAACAGTGTTTCCCTGCCACCATTGAGCCTGCAATGGTGTAAATTCCACTGAGGAAAACAACGTTTCCTTTCAAGCTCTTTTCCAAAGGGAACACAGAGCATTCTCCCTGCACTTTCCCTTTGAGTTTTGTACTTCCCAGGTGCGGTAGAAGGGAGATACATCTGCTGTTCACATTTACAGCTTCTAGTGGCTTAAGAAAAGACGGTCTCCATTGCCCTTCTTTTGGCATATAGTTCTCCTCAACTGAACGGGCTTACAGGTCCCAGAAGTGTCGGGCACGCCGTCGCCTACATCTTAGAATCTAGTGCACAGCCTAGTGGCCTATGACATCATAAACGCTTGCTGGAGTTTAAGCACCGCATTGACACAGGCTGCCTTGGACCTGGGGCCTGCCTGTTTCTGTGACGAGAAATGGATTGTGTTAAGAAGAGAAGATATGGAACAACAGTGTTTCCCTGCCACCATTGAGCCTGCAACGCTGTAAATTCCAGTGAGGAAAACAACGTTTCCCTTCAAGCTCTTTTCCATAGGGGACACAGAGCATTCTCCAGGCACTTTCCCTTTGAGTTTTGTACTTCCCAGGTGCGGAAGAAGGGAGATACATCTGCTGTTCACATTTACACGTTCTACTGGCTTAAGGAAAGAAGGACTCCATTGCGCTACTTCTGGCATATAATTCTCCTCAACTGAACGTGGCTTACAGGGCCCAGAATTGACGGGCAGTCCTTCGCCTACATCTTAGAATCTAGTGCACAGCCTAGTGGCCTATGACACCATAAACGCTTGCTGGAGTTTAAGCACCGCTTTGACACAGGCTGCCTTGGATCTGGGGCCTGCCGATTTCTGTGACGAGAAATGGATTGTGTTAAGAAGAGAATATATGGAACAACAGTGTTTCCCTGCCACCATTGAGCCTGCAACGCTGTAAATTCCAGTGAGGAAAACAACGTTTCCCTTCAAGCTCTTTTCCAAAGGGAACACAGAGCATTGTCCCTGCACTTTCCCTTTGAGTTTTGTACTTCCCCGGTGCGGTAGAAGGGAGATACATCTGCTGTTCACATTTACTCTTTTTAGTGGCTTAAGGAAAGAAGGACTCCATTGCGCTTCTCCTGGCATATAGTTCTCCTCAACTGAACGTGGCTTACAGGTCCCAGAACTGACGGGCAGTCCTTCGCCTACATCTTAGAATCTAGTGCACAGCCTAGTGGCCTATGACACCATAAACGCTTGCTGGAGTTTAAGCACAGCTTTGACACAGGCTGCCTTGGATCTGGGGCCTGCCTATTACTGTGACGAGAAATGCATTGTGTTAAGAAGAGAAGATATGGAACAACAGTGTTTCCCTGCCACAATTGAGCCTGCAACGCTCTAAATCCCAGTGAGGAAAAAAAGTTTCCCTTCAAGCTCTCTTTTCCAAAGGGAACACAGAGCATTCTCCCTGCACTTTCCTTTTGAGTTTTGTACTTCCCAGATGCGGTAGAAGGGAGATACTATTGCTGTTCACATTTACCCGTTCTAGTTGCTTAAGGAAATAAGGCCTCCATTGCCCTTCTTTTGGCATATAGTTGTCCTCAACTCAAAGTGGCTTACAGGTCCCAGTAGTGTCAGGCAGTCCGTCGTTTACATGTTGCATCCTAGTGCAGAGGCACATGGCCTAAGACACCGTAAAAGCTTCCTGCATTTATAGCACCGCTTTGACACACGCTGCCTTGGACCTGCGGCCTGCCTCTCTGTGTGACGAGAAACAGAGAGCTTGAGCTCGATGCTAGTCGTCCCATGTGTTTTACCTATTCCCTAACAATCCTTAGTGAATCCCTTCAAACCCTGTTTTCCAAAGGGACCACAAAGCACTCTCCCTTTGCCTTCCTGTGGTCTTTGGGGCTTCCGGGTGCTGTAGAAGATAGATACTTCTGTTGTTCACATTGACACCTTCAGGTGGCTTCCGAAAACGCTGAACGTTTTCAGGTCACTTTTCAAGCCCTCTTCTCCACAAGGACCACAGAGCATTCCCCCTGCGCCTTCGTTCTGTGTTTTGTACTTCCCAGGTGCGGTAGAAGGGAGATACATCTGCTGTTCACATTTACAGCTTCTAGTGGCTTAAGAAAAGAAGGTCTCCATAGCCCTTCTTTTGGCATATAGTTCTCCTCAACTGAACGTGGCTTACAGGTCCCAGAACTGACGGGCAGTCCTTCGCCTACATCTTAGAATCTAGTGCACAGCCTAGTGGCCTATGACACCATAAACGCTTGCTGGAGTTTAAGCACCGCTTTGACACAGGCTGCCTTGGATCTGCGGCCTGCCTATTACTGTGACGAGAAATGCATTGTGTTAAGAAGAGAAGATATGGAACAACAGTGTTTCCCTGCCACAATTGAGCCTGCAACACTCTAAATCCCAGTGAGGAAAAAAAGTTTCCCTTCAAGCTCTCTTTTCCAAAGGGAACACAGAGCATTCTCCCTGCACTTTCCTTTTGAGTTTTGTACTTCCCAGATGCGGTAGAAGGGAGATACTATTGCTGTTCACATTTACCCGTTCTAGTGGCTTAAGGAAAGAAGGCCTCCATTGCCCTTCTTTTGGCATATAGTTGTCCTCAACTCAAAGTGGCTTACAGGTCCCAGTAGTGTCAGGCAGTCCGTTGTTTACACGTTGCATCCTAGTGCAGAGGCACATGGCCTAAGACACCGTAAAAGCTTCCTGCATTTATAGCACCGCTTTGACACTCGCTGCCTTGGACCTGAGGACTGCCTCTCTGTGTGACGAGAAACAGAGAGCTTGAGCTCGATGCTAGTCGTCCCATGTGTTTTACCTATTCCCTAACAATCCTTAGTGAATCCCTTCAAACCCTGTTTTCCAAAGGGACCACAAAGCACTCTCCCTTTGCCTTCCTGTGGTCTTTGGGGCTTCCGGGTGCTGTAGAAGATAGATACTTCTGTTGTTCACATTGACACCTTCAGGTGGCTTCCGAAAACGCTGAACGTTTTCAGGTCACTTTTCAAGCCCTCTTCTCCACAAGGACCACAGAGCATTCCCCCTGCGCCTTCGTTCTGTGTTTTGTACTTCCCAGGTGCGGTAGAAGGGAGATACATCTGCTGTTCACATTTACAGCTTCTAGTGGCTTAAGAAAAGAAGGTCTCCATTGCCCTTCTTTTGGCATATAGTTCTCCTCAACTGAACGTGGCTTACAGGTCCCAGAATTGACGGGCAGTCCTTCGCCTACATCTTAGAATCTAGTGCACAGCCTAGTGGCCTATGACACCATAAACGCTTGCTGGAGTTTAAGCACCGCTTTGACACAGGCTGCCTTGGATCTGGGGCCTGCCTGTTTCTGTGACGAGAAATGGATTGTGTTAAGAAGAGAAGATATGGAACAACAGTGTTTCCCTGCCACAAATGAGCCTGCAATGGTGTAAATTCCACTGAGGAAAACAACGTTTCCCTTTAAGCTCTTTTCCAAAGGGAACACAGAGCATTGTCCCTGCACTTTCCCTTTGAGTTTTGTACTTCCCAGGTGCGGTAGAAGGGAGATACATCTGCTGTTCACATTTACACGTTCTAGTGGCTTAAGGAAAGAAGGACTCCATTGCGCTTCTCCTGGCATATAGTTCTCCTCAACTGAACGTGGCTTACAGGTCCCAGAACTGACAGGCAGTCCTTTGCCTACATCTTAGAATCTAGTGCACAGCCTAGTGGCCTATGACACCATAAACGCTTGCTGGAGTTTAAGCACAGCTTTGACACAGGCTGCCTTGGATCTGGGGCCTGCCTATTACTGTGACGAGAACTGGATTGTGTTAAGAAGAGAAGATATGGAACAACAGTGTTTCCCTGCCACAATTGAGCCTGCAACGCTCTAAATCCCAGTGAGGAAAAAAAGTTTCCCTTCAAGCTCTCTTTTCCAAAGGGAACACAGAGCATTCTCCCTGCACTTTCCTTTTGAATTTTGTACTTCCCAGATGCGGTAGAAGGGAGATACTATTGCTGTTCACATTTACCCGTTCTAGTGGCTTAAGGAAAGAAGGCCTCCATTGCCCTTCTTTTGGCATATAGTTGTCCTCAACTCAAAGTGGCTTACAGGTCCCAGTAGTGTCAGGCAGTCCGTCGTTTACATGTTGCATCGTAGTGCAGAGGCACATGGCCTAAGACACCGTAAAAGCTTCGTGCATTTATAGCACCGCTTTGACACACGCTGCCTTGGACCTGCGGCCTGCCTCTCTGTGTGACGTGAAACAGACAGCTTGAGCTCCATGCTAGTCGTCCCATGTGTTTTACCTATTCCCTAACAATCCTTAGTGAATCCCTTCAAACCCTGTTTTCCAAAGGGACCACAAAGCACTCTCCCTTTGCCTTCCTGTGGTCTTTGGGGCTTCCGGGTGCTGTAGAAGATAGATACTTCTGTTGTTCACATTGACACCTTCAGGTGGCTTCCGAAAACGCTGAACGTTTTCAGGTCACTTTTCAAGCCCTCTTCTCCACAAGGACCACAGAGCATTCCCCCTGCGCCTTCGTTCTGTGTTTTGTACTTCCCAGGTGCGGTAGAAGGGAGATACATCTGCTGTTCACATTTACAGCTTCTAGTGGCTTAAGAAAAGAAGGTCTCCATTGCCCTTCTTTTGGCATATAGTTCTCCTCAACTGAACGAGGCTTACAGGTCCCAGAACTGACGGGCAGTCCGTCGCCTACATCTTAGAATCTAGTGCACAGGCTAGTGGCCTATGACACCATAAACGCTTGCTGGAGTTTAAGCACCGCTTTGACACAGGCTGCCTTGGATCTGGGGCCTGCCTGTTTCTGTGACGAGAAATGGATTGTGTTAAGAAGAGAAGATATGGAACAACAGTGTTTCCCTGCCACAAATGAGCCTGCAATGGTGTAAATTCCACTGAGGAAAACAACGTTTCCCTTCAAGCTCTTTTCCAAAGGGAACACAGAGCATTGTCCCTGCACTTTCCCTTTGAGTTTTGTACTTCCCAGGTGCGGTAGAAGGGAGATACATCTGCTGTTCACATTTACACGTTCTAGTGGCTTAAGGAAAGAAGGACTCCATTGCGCTTCTCCTGGCATATAGTTCTCCTCAACTGAACGTGGCTTACAGGTCCCAGAACTGACGGGCAGTCCTTTGCCTACATCTTAGAATCTAGTGCACAGCCTAGTGGCCTATGACACCATAAACGCTTGCTGGAGTTTAAGCACAGCTTTGACACAGGCTGCCTTGGATCTGGGGCCTGCCTATTACTGTGACGAGAACTGGATTGTGTTAAGAAGAGAAGATATGGAACAACAGTGTTTCCCTGCCACAATTGAGCCTGCAACGCTCTAAATCCCAGTGAGGAAAAAAAGTTTCCCTTCAAGCTCTCTTTTCCAAAGGGAACACAGAGCATTCTCCCTGCACTTTCCTTTTGAATTTTGTACTTCCCAGATGCGGTAGAAGGGAGATACTATTGCTGTTCACATTTACCCGTTCTAGTGGCTTAAGGAAAGAAGGCCTCCATTGCCCTTCTTTTGGCATATAGTTGTCCTCAACTCAAAGTGGCTTACAGGTCCCAGTAGTGTCAGGCAGTCCGTCGTTTACATGTTGCATCGTAGTGCAGAGGCACATGGCCTAAGACACCGTAAAAGCTTCGTGCATTTATAGCACCGCTTTGACACACGCTGCCTTGGACCTGCGGCCTGCCTCTCTGTGTGACGAGAAACAGAGAGCTTGAGCTCCATGCTAGTCGTCCCATGTGTTTTACCTATTCCCTAACAATCCTTAGTGAATCCCTTCAAACCCTGTTTTCCAAAGGGACCACAAAGCACTCTCCCTTTGCCTTCCTGTGGTCTTTGGGGCTTCCGGGTGCTGTAGAAGATAGATACTTCTGTTGTTCACATTGACACCTTCAGGTGGCTTCCGAAAACGCTGAACGTTTTCAGGTCACTTTTCAAGCCCTGTTCTCCACAAGGACCACAGAGCATTCCCCCTGCGCCTTCGTTCTGTGTTTTGTACTTCCCAGGTGCGGTAGAAGGGAGATACATCTGCTGTTCACATTTACAGCTTCTAGTGGCTTAAGAAAAGAAGGTCTCCATTGCCCTTCTTTTGGCATATAGTTCTCCTCAACTGAACGTGGCTTACAGGTCCCAGAAGTGTCGGGCACTCCGTCGCCTACATCTTAGAATCTAGTGCACAGCCTAGTGGCCTATGACACCATAAACGCTTGCTGAGTTTAAGCACCGCTTTGAAACAGGCTGCCTTGGATCTGGGGCCTGCCTGTTTCTGTGACGAGAAATGGATTGTGTTAAGAAGAGAAGATATGGAACAACAGTGTTTCCCTGCCACAATTGAGCCTGCAATGGTGTAAATTCCAGTGAGGAAAACAACGTTTCCCTTCAAGCTCTTTTCCAAAGGGAACACAGAGCATTGTCCCTGCACTTTCCCTTTGAGTTTTGTACTTCCCAGGTGCGGTAGAAGGGAGATACATCTGCTGTTCACATTTACACGTTCTAGTGGCTTAAGGAAAGAAGGACTCCATTGCGCTTCTCCTGGCATATAGTTCTCCTCAACTGAACGTGGCTTACAGGTCCCAGAACCGACGGGCAGTCCTTTGCCTACATCTTAGAATCTAGTGCACAGCCTAGTGGCCTATGACACCATAAACGCTTGCTGGAGTTTAAGCACAGCTTTGACACAGGCTGCCTTGGATCTGGGGCCTGCCTATTACTGTGACGAGAAATGCATTGTGTTAAGAAGAGAAGATATGGAACAACAGTGTTTCCCTGCCACAATTGAGCCTGCAACGCTCTAAATCCCAGTGAGGAAAAAAAGTTTCCCTTCAAGCTCTCTTTTCCAAAGGGAACACAGAGCATTCTCCCTGCACTTTCCTTTTGAGTTTTGTACTTCCCAGATGCGGTAGAAGGCAGATACTATTGCTGTTCACATTTACCCGTTCTAGTGGCTTAAGGAAAGAAGGCCTCCATTGCCCTTCTTTTGGCATATAGTTGTCCTCAACTCAAAGTGGCTTACAGGTCCCAGTAGTGTCAGGCAGTCCGTCGTTTACATGTTGCATCCTAGTGCAGAGGCACATGGCCTAAGACACCGTAAAAGCTCCCTGCATTTATAGCACCGCTTTGACACACGCTGCCTTGGACCTGCGGCCTGCCTCTCTGTGTGACGAGAAACAGAGAGCTTGAGCTCGATGCTAGTCGTCCCATGTGTTTTACCTATTCCCTAACAATCCTTAGTGAATCCCTTCAAACCCTGTTTTCCAAAGGGACCACAAAGCACTCTCCCTTTGCCTTCCTGTGGTCTTTGGGGCTTCCGGGTGCTGTAGAAGATAGATACTTCTGTTGTTCACATTGACACCTTCAGGTGGCTTCCGAAAACGCTGAACGTTTTCAGGTCACTTTTCAAGCCCTCTTCTCCACAAGGACCACAGAGCATTCCCCCTGCGCCTTCGTTCTGTGTTTTGTACTTCCCAGGTGCGGTAGAAGGGAGATACATCTGCTGTTCACATTTACAGCTTCTAGTGGCTTAAGAAAAGAAGGTCTCCATTGCCCTTCTTTTGGCATATAGTTCTCCTCAACTGAACGTGGCTTACAGGTCCCAGAAGTGTCGGTCACTCCGTCGCCTACATCTTAGAATCTAGTGCACAGCCTAGTGGCCTATGACACCATAAACGCTTGCTGAGTTTAAGCACCGCTTTGACACAGGCTGCCTTGGATCTGGGGCCTGCCTGTTTCTGTGACGAGAAATGGATTGTGTTAAGAAGAGAAGACATGGAGCAACAGTGTTTCCCTGCCACAATTGAGGCTGCAACGGTGTAAATTCCACTGAGGAAAACAACGTTTCCCTTCAAGCTCTTTTCCAAAGGTAACACAGATCATTCTCCAGGCACTTTCCCTTTGAGTTTTGTACATCCCAGGTGCGGTAGAAGGGAGATACATATGCTGTTCACATTTACACGTTCTAGTGGCTTAAGGAAAGAAGGACTCCATTGCGCTTGTTCTGGCATATAATTCTCCTCAACTGAACGTGACTTACAGGTCCCAGAACTGACAGGCAGTCCTTCGCCTACATCTTAGAATCTAGTGCACAGCCTAGTGGCCTATGACACCATAAACGCTTGCTGGAGTTTAGGCACCCCTTTGACACAGGCTGCCTTAGATCTGGGGCCTGCCTATTACTGTGACGAGAAATACATTGTGTTAAGAAGAGAAGATATGGAACAACAGTGTTTCCCTGCCACAATTGAGCCTGCAACACTCTAAATCCCAGTGAGGAAAACAACGTTTCCCTTCAAGCTCTCTTTTCCAAAGGGAACACAGAGCATTCTCCCTGCACTTTACTTTTGAGTTTTGTACTTCCCAGATGCGGTAGAAGGGAGATACTATTGCTGTTCACATTTACCCGTTCTAGTGGCTTAAGGAAAGAAGGCCTCCATTGCCCTTCTTTTGGCATATAGTTGTCCTCAACTCAAAGTGGCTTACAGGTCCCAGTAGTGTCAGGCAGTCCGTCGTTTACATGTTGCATCCTAGTGCAGAGGCACATGGCCTAAGACACCATAAAAGCTTCCTGCATTTGTAGCACCGCTTTGACACACGCTGCCTTGGACCTGCGGCCTGCCTCTCTGTGTGACGAGAAACAGAGAGCTTGAGCTCGATGCTAGTCGTCCCATGTGTTTTACCTATTCCCTAACAATCCTTAGTGAATCCCTTCAAACCCTGTTTTCCAAAGGGACCACAAAGCACTCTCCCTTTGCCTTCCTGTGGTATTTGGGGCTTCCGGGTGCTGTAGAAGATAGATACATCTGTTGTTCACATTGACACCTTCAGGTGGCTTCCGAAAACGCTGAACGTTTTCAGGTCACTTTTCAAGCCCTCTTCTCCACAAGGACCACAGAGCATTCCCCCTGCGCCTTCGTTCTGTGTTTTGTACTTCCCAGGTGCGGTAGAAGGGAGATACATCTGCTGTTCACATTTACAGCTTCTAGTGGCTTAAGAAAAGAAGGTCTCCATTGCCCTTCTTTTGGCATATAGTTCTCCTCAACTGAACGTGGCTTACAGGTCCCAGAACTGACGGGCAGTCCTTCGCCTACATCTTAGAATCTAGTGCACAGCCTAGTGGCCTATGACACCATAAACGCTTGCTGGAGTTTAAGCACCACTTTGACACAGGCTGCCTTGGATCTGGGGCCTGCCTGTTTCTGTGATGAGAAATGGATTGTGTTAAGAAGAGAAGATATGGAACAACAGTGTTTCCCTGCCACAATTGAGCCTGCAATGGTGTAAATTCCACTGAGGAAAACAACGTTTCCCTTCAAGCTCTTTTCCAAAGGGAACACAGAGCATTCTCCCTGCACTTTCCCTTTGAGTTTTGTACTTCCCAGGTGCGGAAGAAGGGAGATACATCTGCTGTTCACATTTACAGCTTCTAGTGGCTTAAGAAAAGACGGTCTCCATTGCCCTTCTTTTGGCATATAGTTCTCCTCAACTGAACGGGCTTACAGGTCCCAGAAGTGTCGGGCACGCCGTCGCCTACATCTTAGAATCTAGTGCACAGCCTAGTGGCCTATGACATCATAAACGCTTGCTGGAGTTTAAGCACCACATTGACACAGGCTGCCTTGGACCTGGGGCCTGCCTGTTTCTGTGACGAGAAATGGATTGTGTTAAGAAGAGAAGATATGGAACAACAGTGTTTCCCTGCCACCATTGAGCCTGCAACGCTGTAAATTCCAGTGAGGAAAACAACGTTTCCCTTCAAGCTCTTTTCCAAAGGGAACACAGAGCATTCTCCCTGCACTTTCCCTTTGAGTTTTGTACTTCCCAGGTGCGGTAGAAGGGAGATACATCTGCTGTTCACATTTACACGTTCTAGTGGCTTAAGGAAAGAAGGACTCCATTGCGCTTCTCCTGGCATATAGTTCTCCTCAACTGAACGTGGCTTACAGGTCCCAGAACTGACGGGCAGTCCTTCGCCTACATCTTAGAATCTAGTGCACAGCCTAGTGGCCTATGACACCATAAACGCTTGCTGGAGTTTAAGCACCGCTTTGACACAGGCTGTCTTTGATCTGGGGCCTGCCTATTTCTGTGACGAGAAATGGATTGTGTTAAGAAGAGAAGATATGGAACAACAGTGTTTCCCTGCCACAATTGAGCCTGCAACGCTGTAAATTCCAGTGAGGAAAACAATGTTTCCTTTCAAGGTCTTTTCCATAGGGGACACAGAGCATTCTCCAGGCATTTTCCCTTTGAGTTTTGTACTTCCCAGGTGCGGTAGAAGGGAGATACATATGCTGTTCACATTTACACGTTCTAGTGGCTTAAGGAAAGAAGGACTCCATTGCGCTTGTTCTGGCATATAATTCTCCTCAACTGAACGTGGCTTACAGGTCCCAGAACTGACAGGCAGTCCTTCGCCTACATCTTAGAATCTAGTGCACAGCCTAGTGGCCTATGACACCATAAACGCTTGCTGGAGTTTAGGCACCCCTTTGACAGAGGCCGCCTTGGATCTGGGGCCTGCCTATTACTGTGACTAGAAATGCATTGTGTTAAGAAGAGAAGATATGGAACAACAGTGTTTCCCTGCCACAATTGAGCCTGCAACGCTATAAATCCCAGTGAGGAAAAAAAGTTTCCCTTCAAGCTCTCTTTTCCAAAGAGAACACAGAGCATTCTCCCTGCACTTTCCTTTTGAGTTTTGTACTTCCCAGATGCGGTAGAAGGGAGATACTATTGCTGTTCACATTTACCCGTTCTAGTGGCTTAAGGAAAGAAGGCCTCCATTGCCCTTCTTTTGGCATATAGTTGTCCTCAACTCTAAGTGGCTTACAGGCCCCAGTAGTGTCAGGCAGTCCGTCGTTTACATGTTGCATCCTAGTGCAGAGGCACATGGCCTAAGACACCGTAAAAGCTTCCTGCATTTATAGCACCGCTTTGACACACGCTGCCTTGGACCTGCGGCCTGCCTCTCTGTGTGACGAGAAACAGAGAGCTTGAGCTCGATGCTAGTCGTCCCATGTGTTTTACCTATTCCCTAACAATCCTTAGTGAATCCCTTCAAACCCTGTTTTCCAAAGGGACCACAAAGCACTCTCCCTTTGCCTTCCTGTGGTCTTTGGGGCTTCCGGGTGCTGTAGAAGATAGATACTTCTGTTGTTCACATTGACACCTTCAGGTGGCTTCCGAAAACGCTGAACGTTTTCAGGTCACTTTTCAAGCCCTCTTCTCCACAAGGACCACAGAGCATTCCCCCTGCGCCTTCGTTCTGTGTTTTGTACTTCCCAGGTGCGGTAGAAGGGAGATACATCTGCTGTTCACATTTACAGCTTCTAGTGGCTTAAGAAAAGAAGGTCTCCATTGCCCTTCTTTTGGCATATAGTTCTCCTCAACTGAACGTGGCTTACAGGTCCCAGAAGAGTCGGGCACTCCGTCGCCTACATCTTAGAATCTAGTGCACAGCCTAGTGGCCTATGACACCATAAACGCTTGCTGGAGTTTAAGCACCGCTTTGACACAGGCTGCCTTGGATCTGGGACCTGCCTGTTTCTGTGACGAGAAATGGATTGTGTTAAGAAGAGAAGATATGGAACAACAGTGTTTCCCTGCCACCATTGAGCCTGCAACGCTGTAAATACCAGTGAGGAAAACAACGTTTCCCTTCAAGCTCTTTTCCATAGGGAACACAGAGCATTCTCCCTGCACTTTCCCTTTGAGTTTTGTACTTCCCAGGTGCGGTAGAAGGGAGATACATCTGCTGTTCGCATTTACAGCTTCTAGTGGCTTAAGAAAAGAAGGTCTCCATTGCCCTTCTTTTGGCATATAGTTCTCCTCAACTGAACGGGCTTACAGGTCCCAGAAGTGTCGGGCACGCCGTCGCCTACATCTTAGAATCTAGTGCACAGCCTAGTGGCCTATGACATCATAAACGCTTGCTGGAGTTTAAGCACCCCTTTGACACAGGCTGCCTTGGATCTGGGGCCTGCCTATTACTGTGACGAGAAATGCATTGTGTTAAGAAGAGAAGATATGGAACAACAGTGTTTCCCTGCCACAATTGAGCCTGCAACACTCTAAATCCCAGTGAGGAAAAAAAGTTTCCCTTCAAGCTCTCTTTTCCAAAGGGAACACAGAGCATTCTCCCTGCACTTTCCTTTTGAGTTTTGTACTTCCCAGATGCGGTAGAAGGGAGATACTATTGCTGTTCACATTTACCCGTTCTAGTGGCTTAAGGAAAGAAGGCCTCCATTGCCCTTCTTTTGGCATAGAGTTGTCCTCAACTCAAAGTGGCTTACAGGTCCCAGTAGTGTCAGGCAGTCCATTGTTTACATGTTGCATCCTAGTGCAGAGGCACATGGCCTAAGACACCGTAAAAGCTTCCTGCATTTATAGCACCGCTTTGACACTCGCTGCCTTGGACCTGCGGCCTGCCTCTCTGTGTGACGAGAAACAGAGAGCTTGAGCTCGATGCTAGTCGTCCCATGTGTTTTACCTATTCCCTAACAATCCTTAGTGAATCCCTTCAAACCCTGTTTTCCAAAGGGACCACAAAGCACTCTCCCTTTGCCTTCCTGTGGTCTTTGGGGCTTCCGGGTGCTGTAGAAGATAGATACTTCTGTTGTTCACATTGACACCTTCAGGTGGCTTCCGAAAACGCTGAACGTTTTCAGGTCACTTTTCAAGCCCTCTTCTCCACAAGGACCACAGAGCATTCCCCCTGCGCCTTCGTTCTGTGTTTTGTACTTCCCAGGTGCGGTAGAAGGGAGATACATCTGCTGTTCACATTTACAGCTTCTAGTGGCTTAAGAAAAGAAGGTCTCCATTGCCCTTCTTTTGGCATATAGTTCTCCTCAACTGAACGTGGCTTACAGGTCCCAGAACTGACAGGCAGTCCTTCGCCTACATCTTAGAATCTAGTGCACAGCCTAGTGGCCTATGACACCATAAACGCTTGCTGGAGTTTAAGCACCGCTTTGACACAGGCTGCCTTGGATCTGGGGCCTGCCTGTTTCTGTGACGAGAAATGGATTGTGTTAAGAAGAGAAGATATGGAACAACAGTGTTTCCCTGCCACAATTGAGCCTGCAATGGTGTAAATTCCACTGAGGAAAACAACGTTTCCCTTCAAGGTCTTTTCCAAAGGGAACACAGAGCATTCTCCCTGCACTTTCCCTTTGAGTTTTGTACTTCCCAGGTGCGGTAGAAGGGAGATACATCTGCTGTTCACATTTACAGCTTCTAGTGGCTTAAGAAAAGACGGTCTCCATTGCCCTTCTTTTGGCTTATAGTTCTCCTCAACTGAACGGGCTTACAGGTTCCAGAAGTGTCGGGCACGCCGTCGCCTACATCTTAGAATCTAGTGCACAGCCTAGTGGCCTATGACATCATAAACGCTTGCTGGAGTTTAAGCACCGCATTGACACAGGCTGCCTTGGACCTGGGGCCTGCCTGTTTCTGTGACGAGAAATGGATTGTGTTAAGAAGAGAAGATATGGAACAACAGTGTTTCCCTGCCACCATTGAGCGTGCAACGCTGTAAATTCCAGTGAGGAAAACAACGTTTCCCTTCAAGCTCTTTTCCAAAGGGAACACAGAGCATTCTCCCTGCACTTTCCCTTTGAGTTTTGTACTTCCCAGGTGCGGAAGAAGGGAGATACATCTGCTGTTCACATTTACACGTTCTAGTGGCTTAAGGAAAGAAGGACTCCATTGCGCTTCTCCTGGCATATAGTTCTCCTCAACTGAACGTGGCTTACAGGTCCCAGAACTGACGGACAGTCCTTCGCCTACATCTTAGAATCTAATGCACAGCCTAGTGGCCTATGACACCATAAACGCTTGCTGGAGTTTAAGCACAGCTTTGCCACAGGCTGCCTTGGATCTGGGGCCTGCCTATTACTGTGACGAGAAATGCATTGTGTTAAGAAGAGAAGATATGGAACAACAGTGTTTCCCTGCCACAATTGAGCCTGCAACGCTCTAAATCCCAGTGAGGAAAAAAAGTTTCCCTTCAAGCTCTCTTTTCCAAAGGGAACACAGAGCATTCTCCCTGCACTTTCCTTTTGAGTTTTGTACTTCCCAGATGCGGTAGAAGGGAGATACTATTGCTGTTCACATTTACCCGTTCTAGTTGCTTAAGGAAATAAGGCCTCCATTGCCCTTCTTTTGGCATATAGTTGTCCTCAACTCAAAGTGGCTTACAGGTCCCAGTAGTGTCAGGCAGTCCGTCGTTTACATGTTGCATCCTAGTGCAGAGGCACATGGCCTAAGACACCGTAAAAGCTTCCTGCATTTATAGCACCGCTTTGACACACGCTGCCTTGGACCTGCGGCCTGCCGCTCTGTGTGACGAGAAACAGAGAGCTTGAGCTCGATGCTAGTCGTCCCATGTGTTTTACCTATTCCCTAACAATCCTTAGTGAATCCCTTCAAACCCTGTTTTCCAAAGGGACCACAAAGCACTCTCCCTTTGCCTTCCTGTGGTCTTTGGGGCTTCCGGGTGCTGTAGAAGATAGATACTTCTGTTGTTCACATTGACACCTTCAGGTGGCTTCCGAAAACGCTGAACGTTTTCAGGTCACTTTTCAAGCCCTCTTCTCCACAAGGACCACAGAGCATTCCCCTTGCGCCTTCGTTCTGTGTTTTGTACTTCCCAGGTGCGGTAGAAGGGAGATACATCTGCTGTTCACATTTACAGCTTCTAGTGGCTTAAGAAAAGAAGGTCTCCATTGCCCTTCTTTTGGCATATAGTTCTCCTCAACTGAACAGGCTTACACGGCCCAGAAGTGTCGGGCACCCGTCGCCTACATCTTAGAATCTAGTGCACAGCCTAGTGGCCTATGACACCATAAACGCTTGCTGGAGTTTAGGCACCCCTTTGACACAGGCTGCCTTGGATCTGGGGCCTGCCTATTACTGTGACGAGAAATGTATTGTGTTAAGAAGAGAAGATATGGAACAACAGTGTTTCCCTGCCACAATTGAGCCTGCAACACTCTAAATCCCAGTGAGGAAAAAAAGTTTCCCTTCAAGCTCTCTTTTCCAAAGGGAACACAGAGCATTCTCCTTGCACTTTCCTTTTGAGTTTTGTACTTCCCAGATGCGGTAGAAGGGAGATACTATTGCTATTCACATTTACCGTTCTAGTGGCTTAAGGAAAGAAGGCTTCCATTGCCCTTCTTTTGGCATATAGTTGTCCTCAACTCAAAGTGGCTTACAGGTCCCAGTAGTGTCAGGCAGTCCGTTGTTTACATGTTGCATCCTAGTGCAGAGGCACATGGCCTAAGACACCGTAAAAGCTTCCTGCATTTATAGCACCGCTTTGACACTCGCTTCCTTGGACCTGCGGCCTGCCTCTCTGTGTGACGAGAAACAGAGAGCTTGAGCTCGATGCTAGTCGTCCCATGTGTTTTACCTATTCCCTAACAATCCTTAGTGAATCCCTTCAAACCCTGTTTTCCAAAGGGACCACAAAGAACTCTCCCTTTGCCTTCCTGTGGTCTTTGGGGCTTCCGGGTTCTGTAGAAGGTAGATACTTCTGTTGTTCACATTGACACCTTCAGGTGGCTTCCGAAAACGCTGAACGTTTTCAGGTCACTTTTCAAGCCCTCTTCTCCACAAGGACCACAGAGCATTCCCCCTGCGCCTTCGTTCTGTGTTTTGTACTTCCCAGGTGCGGTAGAAGGGAGATACATCTGCTGTTCACATGTACAGCTTCTAGTGGCTTAAGAAAAGAAGGTCTCCATTGCCCTTCTTTTGGCATATAGTTCTCCTCAACTGAACGTGGCTTACAGGTCCCAGAACTGACGGGCAGTCCTTCGCCTACATCTTAGAATCTAGTGCACAGCCTAGTGGCCTATGACACCATAAACGCTTGCTGGAGTTTAAGCACCGCTTTGACACAGGCTGCCTTGGATCTGGGGCCTGCCTGTTTCTGTGACGAGAAATGGATTGTGTTAAGAAGAGAAGATATGGAACAACAGTGTTTCCCTGCCACCATTGAGCCTGCAATGGTGTAAATTCCACTGAGGAAAACAACGTTTCCCTTCAAGCTCTTTTCCAAAGGGAACACAGAGCATTCTCCCTGCACTTTCCCTTTGAGTTTTGTACTTCCCAGGTGCGGTAGAAGGGAGATACATCTGCTGTTCACATTTACAGCTTCTAGAGGCTTAAGAAAAGACGGTCTCCATTGCCCTTCTTTTGGCATATAGTTCTCCTCAACTGAACGGGCTTACAGGTCCCAGAAGTGTCGGGCACGCCGTCGCCTACATCTTAGAATCTAGTGCACAGCCTAGTGGCCTATGACATCATAAACGCTTGCTGGAGTTTAAGCACCGCATTGACACAGGCTGCCTTGGACCTGGGGCCTGCCTGTTTCTGTGACGAGAAATGGATTGTGTTAAGAAGAGAAGATATGGAACAACAGTGTTTCCCTGCCACCATTGAGCCTGCAACGCTGTAAATTCCAGTGAGGAATACAATGTTTCCCTTCAAGCTCTTTTCCATAGGGGACACAGAGCATTCTCCAGGCACTTTCCCTTTGAGTTTTGTACTTCCCAGGTGCGGAAGAAGGGAGATACATCTGCTGTTCACATTTACACGTTCTACTGGCTTAAGGAAAGAAGGACTCCATTGCGCTACTTCTGGCATATAATTCTCCTCAACTGAACGTGGCTTACAGGGCCCAGAACTGACGGGCAGTCCTTCGCCTACATCTTAGAATCTAGTGCACAGCCTAGTGGCCTATGACACCATAAACGCTTGCTGGAGTTTAAGCACCGCTTTGACACAGGCTGCCTTGGATCTGGGGCCTGCCGATTTCTGTGACGAGAAATGGATTGTGTTAAGAAGAGAAGATATGGAACAACAGTGTTTCCCTGCCACCATTGAGCCTGCAACGCTGTAAATTCCAGTGAGGAAAACAACGTTTCCCTTCAAGCTCTTTTCCAAAGGGAACACAGAGCATTGTCCCTGCACTTTCCCTTTGAGTTTTGTACTTCCCCGGTGCGGTAGAAGGGAGATACATCTGCTGTTCACATTTACACTTTTTAGTGGCTTAAGGAAAGAAGGACTCCATTGCGCTTCTCCTGGCATATAGTTCTCCTCAACTGAACGTGGCTTACAGGTCCCAGAACTGACGGGCAGTCCTTCGCCTACATCTTAGAATCTAGTGCACAGCCTAATGGCCTATGACACCATAAACGCTTGCTGGAGTTTAAGCACAGCTTTGACACAGGTTGCCTTGGATCTGGGGCCTGCCTATTACTGTGACGAGAAATGCATTGTGTTAAGAAGAGAAGATATGGAACAACAGTGTTTCCCTGCCACAATTGAGCCTGCAACGCTCTAAATCCCAGTGAGGAAAAAAAGTTTCCCTTCAAGCTCTCTTTTCCAAAGAGAACACAGAGCATTCTCCCTGCACTTTCCTTTTGAGTTTTGTACTTCCCAGATGCGGTAGAAGGGAGATACTATTGCTGTTCACATTTACCCGTTCTAGTTGCTTAAGGAAATAAGGCCTCCATTGCCCTTCTTTTGGCATATAGTTGTCCTCAACTCAAAAAGGCTTACAGGTCCCAGTAGTGTCAGGCAGTCCGTCGTTTACATGTTGCATCCTAGTGCAGAGGCACATGGCCTAAGACACCGTAAAAGCTTCCTGCATTTATAGCACCGCTTTGACACACGCTGCCTTGGACCTGCGGCCTGCCTCTCTGTGTGACGAGAAACAGAGAGCTTGAGCTCGATGCTAGTCGTCCCATGTGTTTTACCTATTCCCTAACAATCCTTAGTGAATCCCTTCAAACCCTGTTTTCCAAAGGGACCACAAAGCACTCTCCCTTTGCCTTCCTGTGGTCTTTGGGGCTTCCGGGTGCTGTAGAAGATAGATACTTCTGTTGTTCACATTGACACCTTCAGGTGGCTTCCGAAAACGCTGAACGTTTTCAGGTCACTTTTCAAGCCCTCTTCTCCACAAGGACCACAGAGCATTCCCCCTGCGCCTTCGTTCTGTGTTTTGTACTTCCCAGGTGCGGTAGAAGGGAGATACATCTGCTGTTCACATTTACAGCTTCTAGTGGCTTAAGAAAAGAAGGTCTCCATAGCCCTTCTTTTGGCATATAGTTCTCCTCAACTGAACGTGGCTTACAGGTCCCAGAACTGACGGGCAGTCCTTCGCCTACATCTTAGAATCTAGTGCACAGCCTAGTGGCCTATGACACCATAAACGCTTGCTGGAGTTTAAGCACCGCTTTGACACAGGCTGCCTTGGATCTGCGGCCTGCCTATTACTGTGACGAGAAATGCATTGTGTTAAGAAGAGAAGATATGGAACAACAGTGTTTCCCTGCCACAATTGAGCCTGCAATGGTGTAAATTCCACTGAGGAAAACAACGTTTCCCTTCAAGCTCTTTTCCAAAGGGAACACAGAGCATTGTCCCTGCACTTTCCCTTTGAGTTTTGTACTTCCCAGGTGCGGTAGAAGGGAGATACATCTGCTGTTCACATTTACCCGTTCTAGTCGCTTAAGGAAAGAAGGCCTCCATTGCGCTTCTCCTGGCATATAGTTCTCCTCAACTGAACGTGGCTTACAGGTCCCAGTAGTGTCAGGCAGTCCGTCGTTTACATGTTGCATCGTAGTGCAGAGGCACATGGCCTAAGACACCGTAAAAGCTTCGTGCATTTATAGCACCGCTTTGACACACGCTGCCTTGGACCTGCGGCCTGCCTCTCTGTGTGACGAGAAACAGAGAGCTTGAGCTCGATGCTAGTCGTCCCATGTGTTTTACCTATTCCCTAACAATCCTTAGTGAATCCCTTCAAACCCTGTTTTCCAAAGGGACCACAAAGCACTCTCCCTTTGCCTTCCTGTGGTCTTTGGGGCTTCCGGGTGCTGTAGAAGATAGATACTTCTGTTGTTCACATTGACACCTTCAGGTGGCTTCCGAAAACGCTGAACGTTTTCAGGTCACTTTTCAAGCCCTCTTCTCCACAAGGACCACAGAGCATTCCCCCTGCGCCTTCGTTATGTGTTTTGTACTTCCCAGGTGCGGTAGAAGGGAGATACATCTGCTGTTCACATTTACAGCTTCTAGTGGCTTAAGAAAAGAAGGTCTCCATTGCCCTTCTTTTGGCATATAGTTCTCCTCAACTGAACGTGGCTTACAGGTCCCAGAAGTGTCGGGCACTCCGTCGCCTACATCTTAGAATCTAGTGCACAGCCTAGTGGCCTATGACACCATAAACGCTTGCTGAGTTTAAGCACCGCTTTGACACAGGCTGCCTTGGATCAGGGGCCTGCCTGTTTCTGTGACGAGAAATGGATTGTGTTAAGAAGAGAAGACATGGAGCAACAGTGTTTCCCTGCCACCATTGAGCCTGCAACGCTGTAAATTCCAGTGAGGAAAAAAACGTTTCCCTTCAAGCTCTTTTCCAAAGGGAACACAGAGCATTCTCCCTGCACTTTCCCTTTGAGTTTTGTACTTCCCAGGTGCGGAAGAAGGGAGATACATCTGCTGTTCACATTTACACGTTCTAGTGGCTTAAGGAAAGAAGGACTCCATTGCGCTTCTCCTGGCATATAGTTCTCCTCAACTGAACGTGGCTTACAGGTCCCAGAACTGACGGACAGTCCTTCGCCTACATCTTAGAATCTAATGCACAGCCTAGTGGCCTATGACACCATAAACGCTTGCTGGAGTTTAAGCACAGCTTTGCCACAGGCTGCCTTGGATCTGGGGCCTGCCTATTACTGTGACGAGAAATGCATTGTGTTAAGAAGAGAAGATATGGAACAACAGTGTTTCCCTGCCACAATTGAGCCTGCAACGCTCTAAATCCCAGTGAGGAAAAAAAGTTTCCCTTCAAGCTCTCTTTTCCAAAGGGAACACAGAGCATTCTCCCTGCACTTTCCTTTTGAGTTTTGTACTTCCCAGATGCGGTAGAAGGGAGATACTATTGCTGTTCACATTTACCCGTTCTAGTTGCTTAAGGAAATAAGGCCTCCATTGCCCTTCTTTTGGCATATAGTTGTCCTCAACTCAAAGTGGCTTACAGGTCCCAGTAGTGTCAGGCAGTCCGTCGTTTACATGTTGCATCCTAGTGCAGAGGCACATGGCCTAAGACACCGTAAAAGCTTCCTGCATTTATAGCACCGCTTTGACACACGCTGCCTTGGACCTGCGGCCTGCCGCTCTGTGTGACGAGAAACAGAGAGCTTGAGCTCGATGCTAGTCGTCCCATGTGTTTTACCTATTCCCTAACAATCCTTAGTGAATCCCTTCAAACCCTGTTTTCCAAAGGGACCACAAAGCACTCTCCCTTTGCCTTCCTGTGGTCTTTGGGGCTTCCGGGTGCTGTAGAAGATAGATACTTCTGTTGTTCACATTGACACCTTCAGGTGGCTTCCGAAAACGCTGAACGTTTTCAGGTCACTTTTCAAGCCCTCTTCTCCACAAGGACCACAGAGCATTCCCCCTGCGCCTTCGTTCTGTGTTTTGTACTTCCCAGGTGCGGTAGAAGGGAGATACATCTGCTGTTCACATTTACAGCTTCTAGTGGCTTAAGAAAAGAAGGTCTCCATAGCCCTTCTTTTGGCATATAGTTCTCCTCAACTGAACGTGGCTTACAGGTCCCAGAACTGACGGGCAGTCCTTCGCCTACATCTTAGAATCTAGTGCACAGCCTAGTGGCCTATGACACCATAAACGCTTGCTGGAGTTTAAGCACCGCTTTGACACAGGCTGCCTTGGATCTGCGGCCTGCCTATTACTGTGACGAGAAATGCATTGTGTTAAGAAGAGAAGATATGGAACAACAGTGTTTCCCTGCCACAATTGAGCCTGCAATGGTGTAAATTCCACTGAGGAAAACAACGTTTCCCTTCAAGCTCTTTTCCAAAGGGAACACAGAGCATTGTCCCTGCACTTTCCCTTTGAGTTTTGTACTTCCCAGGTGCGGTAGAAGGGAGATACATCTGCTGTTCACATTTACACGTTCTAGTCGCTTAAGGAAAGAAGGCCTCCATTGCGCTTCTCCTGGCATATAGTTCTCCTCAACTGAACGTGGCTTACAGGTCCCAGTAGTGTCAGGCAGTCCGTCGTTTACATGTTGCATCGTAGTGCAGAGGCACATGGCCTAAGACACCGTAAAAGCTTCGTGCATTTATAGCACCGCTTTGACACACGCTGCCTTGGACCTGCGGCCTGCCTCTCTGTGTGACGAGAAACAGAGAGCTTGAGCTCGATGCTAGTCGTCCCATGTGTTTTACCTATTCCCTAACAATCCTTAGTGAATCCCTTCAAACCCTGTTTTCCAAAGGGACCACAAAGCACTCTCCCTTTGCCTTCCTGTGGTCTTTGGGGCTTCCGGGTGCTGTAGAAGATAGATACTTCTGTTGTTCACATTGACACCTTCAGGTGGCTTCCGAAAACGCTGAACGTTTTCAGGTCACTTTTCAAGCCCTCTTCTCCACAAGGACCACAGAGCATTCCCCCTGCGCCTTCGTTATGTGTTTTGTACTTCCCAGGTGCGGTAGAAGGGAGATACATCTGCTGTTCACATTTACAGCTTCTAGTGGCTTAAGAAAAGAAGGTCTCCATTGCCCTTCTTTTGGCATATAGTTCTCCTCAACTGAACGTGGCTTACAGGTCCCAGAAGTGTCGGGCACTCCGTCGCCTACATCTTAGAATCTAGTGCACAGCCTAGTGGCCTATGACACCATAAACGCTTGCTGAGTTTAAGCACCGCTTTGACACAGGCTGCCTTGGATCAGGGGCCTGCCTGTTTCTGTGACGAGAAATGGATTGTGTTAAGAAGAGAAGACATGGAGCAACAGTGTTTCCCTGCCACCATTGAGCCTGCAACGCTGTAAATTCCAGTGAGGAAAAAAACGTTTCCCTTCAAGCTCTTTTCCAAAGGGAACACAGAGCATTCTCCCTGCACTTTCCCTTTGAGTTTTGTACTTCCCAGGTGCGGAAGAAGGGAGATACATCTGCTGTTCACATTTACACGTTCTAGTGGCTTAAGGAAAGAAGGACTCCATTGCGCTTCTCCTGGCATATAGTTCTCCTCAACTGAACGTGGCTTACAGGTCCCAGAACTGACGGACAGTCCTTCGCCTACATCTTAGAATCTAATGCACAGCCTAGTGGCCTATGACACCATAAACGCTTGCTGGAGTTTAAGCACAGCTTTGCCACAGGCTGCCTTGGATCTGGGGCCTGCCTATTACTGTGACGAGAAATGCATTGTGTTAAGAAGAGAAGATATGGAACAACAGTGTTTCCCTGCCACAATTGAGCCTGCAACGCTCTAAATCCCAGTGAGGAAAAAAAGTTTCCCTTCAAGCTCTCTTTTCCAAAGGGAACACAGAGCATTCTCCCTGCACTTTCCTTTTGAGTTTTGTACTTCCCAGATGCGGTAGAAGGGAGATACTATTGCTGTTCACATTTACCCGTTCTAGTTGCTTAAGGAAATAAGGCCTCCATTGCCCTTCTTTTGGCATATAGTTGTCCTCAACTCAAAGTGGCTTACAGGTCCCAGTAGTGTCAGGCAGTCCGTCGTTTACATGTTGCATCCTAGTGCAGAGGCACATGGCCTAAGACACCGTAAAAGCTTCCTGCATTTATAGCACCGCTTTGACACACGCTGCCTTGGACCTGCGGCCTGCCGCTCTGTGTGACGAGAAACAGAGAGCTTGAGCTCGATGCTAGTCGTCCCATGTGTTTTACCTATTCCCTAACAATCCTTAGTGAATCCCTTCAAACCCTGTTTTCCAAAGGGACCACAAAGCACTCTCCCTTTGCCTTCCTGTGGTCTTTGGGGCTTCCGGGTGCTGTAGAAGATAGATACTTCTGTTGTTCACATTGACACCTTCAGGTGGCTTCCGAAAACACTGAACGTTTTCAGGTCACTTTTCAAGCCCTCTTCTCCACAAGGACCACAGAGCATTCCCCCTGCGCCTTCGTTCTGTGTTTTGTACTTCCCAGGTGCGGTAGAAGGGAGATACATCTGCTGTTCACATTTACAGCTTCTAGTGGCTTAAGAAAAGAAGGTCTCCATAGCCCTTCTTTTGGCATATAGTTCTCCTCAACTGAACGTGGCTTACAGGTCCCAGAACTGACGGGCAGTCCTTCGCCTACATCTTAGAATCTAGTGCACAGCCTAGTGGCCTATGACACCATAAACGCTTGCTGGAGTTTAAGCACCGCTTTGACACAGGCTGCCTTGGATCTGCGGCCTGCCTATTACTGTGACGAGAAATGCATTGTGTTAAGAAGAGAAGATATGGAACAACAGTGTTTCCCTGCCACAATTGAGCCTGCAATGGTGTAAATTCCACTGAGGAAAACAACGTTTCCCTTCAAGCTCTTTTCCAAAGGGAACACAGAGCATTGTCCCTGCACTTTCCCTTTGAGTTTTGTACTTCCCAGGTGCGGTAGAAGGGAGATACATCTGCTGTTCACATTTACACGTTCTAGTGGCTTAAGGAAAGAAGGCCTCCATTGCGCTTCTCCTGGCATATAGTTCTCCTCAACTGAACGTGGCTTACAGGTCCCAGTAGTGTCAGGCAGTCCGTCGTTTACATGTTGCATCGTAGTGCAGAGGCACATGGCCTAAGACACCGTAAAAGCTTCGTGCATTTATAGCACCGCTTTGACACACGCTGCCTTGGACCTGCGGCCTGCCTCTCTGTGTGACGAGAAACAGAGAGCTTGAGCTCGATGCTAGTCGTCCCATGTGTTTTACCTATTCCCTAACAATCCTTAGTGAATCCCTTCAAACCCTGTTTTCCAAAGGGACCACAAAGCACTCTCCCTTTGCCTTCCTGTGGTCTTTGGGGCTTCCGGGTGCTGTAGAAGATAGATACTTCTGTTGTTCACATTGACACCTTCAGGTGGCTTCCGAAAACGCTGAACGTTTTCAGGTCACTTTTCAAGCCCTCTTCTCCACAAGGACCACAGAGCATTCCCCCTGCGCCTTCGTTCTGTGTTTTGTACTTCCCAGGTGCGGTAGAAGGGAGATACATCTGCTGTTCACATTTACAGCTTCTAGTGGCTTAAGAAAAGAAGGTCTCCATTGCCCTTCTTTTGGCATATAGTTCTCCTCAACTGAACGTGGCTTACAGGTCCCAGAAGTGTCGGGCACTCCGTCGCCTACATCTTAGAATCTAGTGCACAGCCTAGTGGCCTATGACACCATAAACGCTTGCTGAGTTTAAGCACCGCTTTGACACAGGCTGCCTTGGATCAGGGGCCTGCCTGTTTCTGTGACGAGAAATGGATTGTGTTAAGAAGAGAAGACATGGAGCAACAGTGTTTCCCTGCCACAATTGAGCATGCAACGGTGTAAATTCCACTGAGGAAAACAAAGTTTCCCTTCAAGCTCTTTTCCAAAGGGAACACAGAGCATTCTCCCTGCACTTTCCCTTTGAGTTTTGTACTTCCCAGGTGCGGTAGAAGGGAGATACATCTGCTGTTCACATTTACAGCTTCTAGTGGCTTAAGAAAAGACGGTCTCCATTGCCCTTCTTTTGGCTTATAGTTCTCCTCAACTGAACGGGCTTACAGGTTCCAGAAGTGTCGGGCACGCCGTCGCCTACATTTTAGAATCTAGTGCACAGCCTAGTGGCCTATGACATCATAAACGCTTGCTGGAGTTTAAGCACCGCATTGACACAGGCTGCCTTGGACCTGGGGCCTGCCTGTTTCTGTGACGAGAAATGGATTGTGTTAAGAAGAGAAGATATGGAACAACAGTGTTTCCCTGCCACCATTGAGCCTGCAACGCTGTAAATTCCAGTGAGGAAAAAAAAGTTTCCCTTCAAGCTCTTTTCCAAAGGGAACACAGAGCATTCTCCCTGCACTTTCCCTTTGAGTTTTGTACTTCCCAGGTGCGGAAGAAGGGAGATACATCTGCTGTTCACATTTACACGTTCTAGTGGCTTAAGGAAAGAAGGACTCCATTGCGCTTCTCCTGGCATATAGTTCTCCTCAACTGAACGTGGCTTACAGGTCCCAGAACTGACGGACAGTCCTTCGCCTACATCTTAGAATCTAATGCACAGCCTAGTGGCCTATGACACCATAAACGCTTGCTGGAGTTTAAGCACAGCTTTGCCACAGGCTGCCTTGGATCTGGGGCCTGCCTATTACTGTGACGAGAAATGCATTGTGTTAAGAAGAGAAGATATGGAACAACAGTGTTTCCCTGCCACAATTGAGCCTGCAACGCTCTAAATCCCAGTGAGGAAAAAAAGTTTCCCTTCAAGCTCTCTTTTCCAAAGGGAACACAGAGCATTCTCCCTGCACTTTCCTTTTGAGTTTTGTACTTCCCAGATGCGGTAGAAGGGAGATACTATTGCTGTTCACATTTACCCGTTCTAGTTGCTTAAGGAAATAAGGCCTCCATTGCCCTTCTTTTGGCATATAGTTGTCCTCAACTCAAAGTGGCTTACAGGTCCCAGTAGTGTCAGGCAGTCCGTCGTTTACATGTTGCATCCTAGTGCAGAGGCACATGGCCTAAGACACCGTAAAAGCTTCCTGCATTTATAGCACCGCTTTGACACACGCTGCCTTGGACCTGCGGCCTGCCGCTCTGTGTGACGAGAAACAGAGAGCTTGAGCTCGATGCTAGTCGTCCCATGTGTTTTACCTATTCCCTAACAATCCTTAGTGAATCCCTTCAAACCCTGTTTTCCAAAGGGACCACAAAGCACTCTCCCTTTGCCTTCCTGTGGTCTTTGGGGCTTCCGGGTGCTGTAGAAGATAGATACTTCTGTTGTTCACATTGACACCTTCAGGTGGCTTCCGAAAACACTGAACGTTTTCAGGTCACTTTTCAAGCCCTCTTCTCCACAAGGACCACAGAGCATTCCCCCTGCGCCTTCGTTCTGTGTTTTGTACTTCCCAGGTGCGGTAGAAGGGAGATACATCTGCTGTTCACATTTACAGCTTCTAGTGGCTTAAGAAAAGAAGGTCTCCATAGCCCTTCTTTTGGCATATAGTTCTCCTCAACTGAACGTGGCTTACAGGTCCCAGAACTGACGGGCAGTCCTTCGCCTACATCTTAGAATCTAGTGCACAGCCTAGTGGCCTATGACACCATAAACGCTTGCTGGAGTTTAAGCACCGCTTTGACACAGGCTGCCTTGGATCTGCGGCCTGCCTATTACTGTGACGAGAAATGCATTGTGTTAAGAAGAGAAGATATGGAACAACAGTGTTTCCCTGCCACAATTGAGCCTGCAATGGTGTAAATTCCACTGAGGAAAACAACGTTTCCCTTCAAGCTCTTTTCCAAAGGGAACACAGAGCATTGTCCCTGCACTTTCCCTTTGAGTTTTGTACTTCCCAGGTGCGGTAGAAGGGAGATACATCTGCTGTTCACATTTACACGTTCTAGTGGCTTAAGGAAAGAAGGCCTCCATTGCGCTTCTCCTGGCATATAGTTCTCCTCAACTGAACGTGGCTTACAGGTCCCAGTAGTGTCAGGCAGTCCGTCGTTTACATGTTGCATCGTAGTGCAGAGGCACATGGCCTAAGACACCGTAAAAGCTTCGTGCATTTATAGCACCGCTTTGACACACGCTGCCTTGGACCTGCGGCCTGCCTCTCTGTGTGACGAGAAACAGAGAGCTTGAGCTCGATGCTAGTCGTCCCATGTGTTTTACCTATTCCCTAACAATCCTTAGTGAATCCCTTCAAACCCTGTTTTCCAAAGGGACCACAAAGCACTCTCCCTTTGCCTTCCTGTGGTCTTTGGGGCTTCCGGGTGCTGTAGAAGATAGATACTTCTGTTGTTCACATTGACACCTTCAGGTGGCTTCCGAAAACGCTGAACGTTTTCAGGTCACTTTTCAAGCCCTCTTCTCCACAAGGACCACAGAGCATTCCCCCTGCGCCTTCGTTCTGTGTTTTGTACTTCCCAGGTGCGGTAGAAGGGAGATACATCTGCTGTTCACATTTACAGCTTCTAGTGGCTTAAGAAAAGAAGGTCTCCATTGCCCTTCTTTTGGCATATAGTTCTCCTCAACTGAACGTGGCTTACAGGTCCCAGAAGTGTCGGGCACTCCGTCGCCTACATCTTAGAATCTAGTGCACAGCCTAGTGGCCTATGACACCATAAACGCTTGCTGAGTTTAAGCACCGCTTTGACACAGGCTGCCTTGGATCAGGGGCCTGCCTGTTTCTGTGACGAGAAATGGATTGTGTTAAGAAGAGAAGACATGGAGCAACAGTGTTTCCCTGCCACAATTGAGCATGCAACGGTGTAAATTCCACTGAGGAAAACAAAGTTTCCCTTCAAGCTCTTTTCCAAAGGGAACACAGAGCATTCTCCCTGCACTTTCCCTTTGAGTTTTGTACTTCCCAGGTGCGGTAGAAGGGAGATACATCTGCTGTTCACATTTACAGCTTCTAGTGGCTTAAGAAAAGACGGTCTCCATTGCCCTTCTTTTGGCTTATAGTTCTCCTCAACTGAACGGGCTTACAGGTTCCAGAAGTGTCGGGCACGCCGTCGCCTACATTTTAGAATCTAGTGCACAGCCTAGTGGCCTATGACATCATAAACGCTTGCTGGAGTTTAAGCACCGCATTGACACAGGCTGCCTTGGACCTGGGGCCTGCCTGTTTCTGTGACGAGAAATGGATTGTGTTAAGAAGAGAAGATATGGAACAACAGTGTTTCCCTGCCACCATTGAGCCTGCAACGCTGTAAATTCCAGTGAGGAAAAAAAAGTTTCCCTTCAAGCTCTTTTCCAAAGGGAACACAGAGCATTCTCCCTGCACTTTCCCTTTGAGTTTTGTACTTCCCAGGTGCGGAAGAAGGGAGATACATCTGCTGTTCACATTTACACGTTCTAGTGGCTTAAGGAAAGAAGGACTCCATTGCGCTTCTCCTGGCATATAGTTCTCCTCAACTGAACGTGGCTTACAGGTCCCAGAACTGACGGACAGTCCTTCGCCTACATCTTAGAATCTAATGCACAGCCTAGTGGACTATGACACCATAAACGCTTGCTGGAGTTTAAGCACAGCTTTGCCACAGGCTGCCTTGGATCTGGGGCCTGCCTATTACTGTGACGAGAAATGCATTGTGTTAAGAAGAGAAGATATGGAACAACAGTGTTTCCCTGCCACAATTGAGCCTGCAACGCTCTAAATCCCAGTGAGGAAAAAAAGTTTCCCTTCAAGCTCTCTTTTCCAAAGGGAACACAGAGCATTCTCCCTGCACTTTCCTTTTGAGTTTTGTACTTCCCAGATGCGGTAGAAGGGAGATACTATTGCTGTTCACATTTACCCGTTCTAGTTGCTTAAGGAAATAAGGCCTCCATTGCCCTTCTTTTGGCATATAGTTGTCCTCAACTCAAAGTGGCTTACAGGTCCCAGTAGTGTCAGGCAGTCCGTCGTTTACATGTTGCATCCTAGTGCAGAGGCACATGGCCTAAGACACCGTAAAAGCTTCCTGCATTTATAGCACCGCTTTGACACACGCTGCCTTGGACCTGCGGCCTGCCGCTCTGTGTGACGAGAAACAGAGAGCTTGAGCTCGATGCTAGTCGTCCCATGTGTTTTACCTATTCCCTAACAATCCTTAGTGAATCCCTTCAAACCCTGTTTTCCAAAGGGACCACAAAGCACTCTCCCTTTGCCTTCCTGTGGTCTTTGGGGCTTCCGGGTGCTGTAGAAGATAGATACTTCTGTTGTTCACATTGACACCTTCAGGTGGCTTCCGAAAACGCTGAACGTTTTCAGGTCACTTTTCAAGCCCTCTTCTCCACAAGGACCACAGAGCATTCCCCCTGCGCCTTCGTTCTGTGTTTTGTACTTCCCAGGTGCGGTAGAAGGGAGATACATCTGCTGTTCACATTTACAGCTTCTAGTGGCTTAAGAAAAGAAGGTCTCCATAGCCCTTCTTTTGGCATATAGTTCTCCTCAACTGAACGTGGCTTACAGGTCCCAGAACTGACGGGCAGTCCTTCGCCTACATCTTAGAATCTAGTGCACAGCCTAGTGGCCTATGACACCATAAACGCTTGCTGGAGTTTAAGCACCGCTTTGACACAGGCTGCCTTGGATCTGCGGCCTGCCTATTACTGTGACGAGAAATGCATTGTGTTAAGAAGAGAAGATATGGAACAACAGTGTTTCCCTGCCACAATTGAGCCTGCAATGGTGTAAATTCCACTGAGGAAAACAACGTTTCCCTTCAAGCTCTTTTCCAAAGGGAACACAGAGCATTGTCCCTGCACTTTCCCTTTGAGTTTTGTACTTCCCAGGTGCGGTAGAAGGGAGATACATCTGCTGTTCACATTTACACGTTCTAGTGGCTTAAGGAAAGAAGGCCTCCATTGCGCTTCTCCTGGCATATAGTTCTCCTCAACTGAACGTGGCTTACAGGTCCCAGTAGTGTCAGGCAGTCCGTCGTTTACATGTTGCATCGTAGTGCAGAGGCACATGGCCTAAGACACCGTAAAAGCTTCGTGCATTTATAGCACCGCTTTGACACACGCTGCCTTGGACCTGCGGCCTGCCTCTCTGTGTGACGAGAAACAGAGAGCTTGAGCTCGATGCTAGTCGTCCCATGTGTTTTACCTATTCCCTAACAATCCTTAGTGAATCCCTTCAAACCCTGTTTTCCAAAGGGACCACAAAGCACTCTCCCTTTGCCTTCCTGTGGTCTTTGGGGCTTCCGGGTGCTGTAGAAGATAGATACTTCTGTTGTTCACATTGACACCTTCAGGTGGCTTCCGAAAACGCTGAACGTTTTCAGGTCACTTTTCAAGCCCTCTTCTCCACAAGGACCACAGAGCATTCCCCCTGCGCCTTCGTTCTGTGTTTTGTACTTCCCAGGTGCGGTAGAAGGGAGATACATCTGCTGTTCACATTTACAGCTTCTAGTGGCTTAAGAAAAGAAGGTCTCCATTGCCCTTCTTTTGGCATATAGTTCTCCTCAACTGAACGTGGCTTACAGGTCCCAGAAGTGTCGGGCACTCCGTCGCCTACATCTTAGAATCTAGTGCACAGCCTAGTGGCCTATGACACCATAAACGCTTGCTGAGTTTAAGCACCGCTTTGACACAGGCTGCCTTGGATCAGGGGCCTGCCTGTTTCTGTGACGAGAAATGGATTGTGTTAAGAAGAGAAGACATGGAGCAACAGTGTTTCCCTGCCACAATTGAGCATGCAACGGTGTAAATTCCACTGAGGAAAACAAAGTTTCCCTTCAAGCTCTTTTCCAAAGGGAACACAGAGCATTCTCCCTGCACTTTCCCTTTGAGTTTTGTACTTCCCAGGTGCGGTAGAAGGGAGATACATCTGCTGTTCACATTTACAGCTTCTAGTGGCTTAAGAAAAGACGGTCTCCATTGCCCTTCTTTTGGCTTATAGTTCTCCTCAACTGAACGGGCTTACAGGTTCCAGAAGTGTCGGGCACGCCGTCGCCTACATTTTAGAATCTAGTGCACAGCCTAGTGGCCTATGACATCATAAACGCTTGCTGGAGTTTAAGCACCGCATTGACACAGGCTGCCTTGGACCTGGGGCCTGCCTGTTTCTGTGACGAGAAATGGATTGTGTTAAGAAGAGAAGATATGGAACAACAGTGTTTCCCTGCCACCATTGAGCCTGCAACGCTGTAAATTCCAGTGAGGAAAAAAACGTTTCCCTTCAAGCTCTTTTCCAAAGGGAACACAGAGCATTCTCCCTGCACTTTCCCTTTGAGTTTTGTACTTCCCAGGTGCGGAAGAAGGGAGATACATCTGCTGTTCACATTTACACGTTCTAGTGGCTTAAGGAAAGAAGGACTCCATTGCGCTTCTCCTGGCATATAGTTCTCCTCAACTGAACGTGGCTTACAGGTCCCAGAACTGACGGACAGTCCTTCGCCTACATCTTAGAATCTAATGCACAGCCTAGTGGCCTATGACACCATAAACGCTTGCTGGAGTTTAAGCACAGCTTTGCCACAGGCTGCCTTGGATCTGGGGCCTGCCTATTACTGTGACGAGAAATGCATTGTGTTAAGAAGAGAAGATATGGAACAACAGTGTTTCCCTGCCACAATTGAGCCTGCAACGCTCTAAATCCCAGTGAGGAAAAAAAGTTTCCCTTCAAGCTCTCTTTTCCAAAGGGAACACAGAGCATTCTCCCTGCACTTTCCTTTTGAGTTTTGTACTTCCCAGATGCGGTAGAAGGGAGATACTATTGCTGTTCACATTTACCCGTTCTAGTTGCTTAAGGAAATAAGGCCTCCATTGCCCTTCTTTTGGCATATAGTTGTCCTCAACTCAAAGTGGCTTACAGGTCCCAGTAGTGTCAGGCAGTCCGTCGTTTACATGTTGCATCCTAGTGCAGAGGCACATGGCCTAAGACACCGTAAAAGCTTCCTGCATTTATAGCACCGCTTTGACACACGCTGCCTTGGACCTGCGGCCTGCCGCTCTGTGTGACGAGAAACAGAGAGCTTGAGCTCGATGCTAGTCGTCCCATGTGTTTTACCTATTCCCTAACAATCCTTAGTGAATCCCTTCAAACCCTGTTTTCCAAAGGGACCACAAAGCACTCTCCCTTTGCCTTCCTGTGGTCTTTGGGGCTTCCGGGTGCTGTAGAAGATAGATACTTCTGTTGTTCACATTGACACCTTCAGGTGGCTTCCGAAAACGCTGAACGTTTTCAGGTCACTTTTCAAGCCCTCTTCTCCACAAGGACCACAGAGCATTCCCCCTGCGCCTTCGTTCTGTGTTTTGTACTTCCCAGGTGCGGTAGAAGGGAGATACATCTGCTGTTCACATTTACAGCTTCTAGTGGCTTAAGAAAAGAAGGTCTCCATAGCCCTTCTTTTGGCATATAGTTCTCCTCAACTGAACGTGGCTTACAGGTCCCAGAACTGACGGGCAGTCCTTCGCCTACATCTTAGAATCTAGTGCACAGCCTAGTGGCCTATGACACCATAAACGCTTGCTGGAGTTTAAGCACCGCTTTGACACAGGCTGCCTTGGATCTGCGGCCTGCCTATTACTGTGACGAGAAATGCATTGTGTTAAGAAGAGAAGATATGGAACAACAGTGTTTCCCTGCCACAATTGAGCCTGCAATGGTGTAAATTCCACTGAGGAAAACAACGTTTCCCTTCAAGCTCTTTTCCAAAGGGAACACAGAGCATTGTCCCTGCACTTTCCCTTTGAGTTTTGTACTTCCCAGGTGCGGTAGAAGGGAGATACATCTGCTGTTCACATTTACACGTTCTAGTGGCTTAAGGAAAGAAGGCCTCCATTGCGCTTCTCCTGGCATATAGTTCTCCTCAACTGAACGTGGCTTACAGGTCCCAGTAGTGTCAGGCAGTCCGTCGTTTACATGTTGCATCGTAGTGCAGAGGCACATGGCCTAAGACACCGTAAAAGCTTCGTGCATTTATAGCACCGCTTTGACACACGCTGCCTTGGACCTGCGGCCTGCCTCTCTGTGTGACGAGAAACAGAGAGCTTGAGCTCGATGCTAGTCGTCCCATGTGTTTTACCTATTCCCTAACAATCCTTAGTGAATCCCTTCAAACCCTGTTTTCCAAAGGGACCACAAAGCACTCTCCCTTTGCCTTCCTGTGGTCTTTGGGGCTTCCGGGTGCTGTAGAAGATAGATACTTCTGTTGTTCACATTGACACCTTCAGGTGGCTTCCGAAAACGCTGAACGTTTTCAGGTCACTTTTCAAGCCCTCTTCTCCACAAGGACCACAGAGCATTCCCCCTGCGCCTTCGTTCTGTGTTTTGTACTTCCCAGGTGCGGTAGAAGGGAGATACATCTGCTGTTCACATTTACAGCTTCTAGTGGCTTAAGAAAAGAAGGTCTCCATTGCCCTTCTTTTGGCATATAGTTCTCCTCAACTGAACGTGGCTTACAGGTCCCAGAAGTGTCGGGCACTCCGTCGCCTACATCTTAGAATCTAGTGCACAGCCTAGTGGCCTATGACACCATAAACGCTTGCTGAGTTTAAGCACCGCTTTGACACAGGCTGCCTTGGATCAGGGGCCTGCCTGTTTCTGTGACGAGAAATGGATTGTGTTAAGAAGAGAAGACATGGAGCAACAGTGTTTCCCTGCCACAATTGAGCATGCAACGGTGTAAATTCCACTGAGGAAAACAAAGTTTCCCTTCAAGCTCTTTTCCAAAGGGAACACAGAGCATTCTCCCTGCACTTTCCCTTTGAGTTTTGTACTTCCCAGGTGCGGTAGAAGGGAGATACATCTGCTGTTCACATTTACAGCTTCTAGTGGCTTAAGAAAAGACGGTCTCCATTGCCCTTCTTTTGGCTTATAGTTCTCCTCAACTGAACGGGCTTACAGGTTCCAGAAGTGTCGGGCACGCCGTCGCCTACATTTTAGAATCTAGTGCACAGCCTAGTGGCCTATGACATCATAAACGCTTGCTGGAGTTTAAGCACCACATTGACACAGGCTGCCTTGGACCTGGGGCCTGCCTGTTTCTGTGACGAGAAATGGATTGTGTTAAGAAGAGAAGATATGGAACAACAGTGTTTCCCTGCCACCATTGAGCCTGCAACGCTGTAAATTCCAGTGAGGAAAAAAAAGTTTCCCTTCAAGCTCTTTTCCAAAGGGAACACAGAGCATTCTCCCTGCACTTTCCCTTTGAGTTTTGTACTTCCCAGGTGCGGAAGAAGGGAGATACATCTGCTGTTCACATTTACACGTTCTAGTGGCTTAAGGAAAGAAGGACTCCATTGCGCTTCTCCTGGCATATAGTTCTCCTCAACTGAACGTGGCTTACAGGTCCCAGAACTGACGGACAGTCCTTCGCCTACATCTTAGAATCTAATGCACAGCCTAGTGGACTATGACACCATAAACGCTTGCTGGAGTTTAAGCACAGCTTTGCCACAGGCTGCCTTGGATCTGGGGCCTGCCTATTACTGTGACGAGAAATGCATTGTGTTAAGAAGAGAAGATATGGAACAACAGTGTTTCCCTGCCACAATTGAGCCTGCAACGCTCTAAATCCCAGTGAGGAAAAAAAGTTTCCCTTCAAGCTCTCTTTTCCAAAGGGAACACAGAGCATTCTCCCTGCACTTTCCTTTTGAGTTTTGTACTTCCCAGGTGCGGTAGAAGGGAGATACATCTGCTGTTCACATTTACACGTTCTAGTGGCTTAAGGAAAGAAGGCCTCCATTGCGCTTCTCCTGGCATATAGTTCTCCTCAACTGAACGTGGCTTACAGGTCCCAGTAGTGTCAGGCAGTCCGTCGTTTACATGTTGCATCGTAGTGCAGAGGCACATGGCCTAAGACACCGTAAAAGCTTCGTGCATTTATAGCACCGCTTTGACACACGCTGCCTTGGACCTGCGGCCTGCCTCTCTGTGTGACGAGAAACAGAGAGCTTGAGCTCGATGCTAGTCGTCCCATGTGTTTTACCTATTCCCTAACAATCCTTAGTGAATCCCTTCAAACCCTGTTTTCCAAAGGGACCACAAAGCACTCTCCCTTTGCCTTCCTGTGGTCTTTGGGGCTTCCGGGTGCTGTAGAAGATAGATACTTCTGTTGTTCACATTGACACCTTCAGGTGGCTTCCGAAAACGCTGAACGTTTTCAGGTCACTTTTCAAGCCCTCTTCTCCACAAGGACCACAGAGCATTCCCCCTGCGCCTTCGTTCTGTGTTTTGTACTTCCCAGGTGCGGTAGAAGGGAGATACATCTGCTGTTCACATTTACAGCTTCTAGTGGCTTAAGAAAAGAAGGTCTCCATTGCCCTTCTTTTGGCATATAGTTCTCCTCAACTGAACGTGGCTTACAGGTCCCAGAAGTGTCGGGCACTCCGTCGCCTACATCTTAGAATCTAGTGCACAGCCTAGTGGCCTATGACACCATAAACGCTTGCTGAGTTTAAGCACCGCTTTGACACAGGCTGCCTTGGATCAGGGGCCTGCCTGTTTCTGTGACGAGAAATGGATTGTGTTAAGAAGAGAAGACATGGAGCAACAGTGTTTCCCTGCCACAATTGAGCATGCAACGGTGTAAATTCCACTGAGGAAAACAAAGTTTCCCTTCAAGCTCTTTTCCAAAGGGAACACAGAGCATTCTCCCTGCACTTTCCCTTTGAGTTTTGTACTTCCCAGGTGCGGTAGAAGGGAGATACATCTGCTGTTCACATTTACAGCTTCTAGTGGCTTAAGAAAAGACGGTCTCCATTGCCCTTCTTTTGGCTTATAGTTCTCCTCAACTGAACGGGCTTACAGGTTCCAGAAGTGTCGGGCACGCCGTCGCCTACATTTTAGAATCTAGTGCACAGCCTAGTGGCCTATGACATCATAAACGCTTGCTGGAGTTTAAGCACCGCATTGACACAGGCTGCCTTGGACCTGGGGCCTGCCTGTTTCTGTGACGAGAAATGGATTGTGTTAAGAAGAGAAGATATGGAACAACAGTGTTTCCCTGCCACCATTGAGCCTGCAACGCTGTAAATTCCAGTGAGGAAAAAAAAGTTTCCCTTCAAGCTCTTTTCCAAAGGGAACACAGAGCATTCTCCCTGCACTTTCCCTTTGAGTTTTGTACTTCCCAGGTGCGGAAGAAGGGAGATACATCTGCTGTTCACATTTACACGTTCTAGTGGCTTAAGGAAAGAAGGACTCCATTGCGCTTCTCCTGGCATATAGTTCTCCTCAACTGAACGTGGCTTACAGGTCCCAGAACTGACGGACAGTCCTTCGCCTACATCTTAGAATCTAATGCACAGCCTAGTGGCCTATGACACCATAAACGCTTGCTGGAGTTTAAGCACAGCTTTGCCACAGGCTGCCTTGGATCTGGGGCCTGCCTATTACTGTGACGAGAAATGCATTGTGTTAAGAAGAGAAGATATGGAACAACAGTGTTTCCCTGCCACAATTGAGCCTGCAACGCTCTAAATCCCAGTGAGGAAAAAAAGTTTCCCTTCAAGCTCTCTTTTCCAAAGGGAACACAGAGCATTCTCCCTGCACTTTCCTTTTGAGTTTTGTACTTCCCAGATGCGGTAGAAGGGAGATACTATTGCTGTTCACATTTACCCGTTCTAGTTGCTTAAGGAAATAAGGCCTCCATTGCCCTTCTTTTGGCATATAGTTGTCCTCAACTCAAAGTGGCTTACAGGTCCCAGTAGTGTCAGGCAGTCCGTCGTTTACATGTTGCATCCTAGTGCAGAGGCACATGGCCTAAGACACCGTAAAAGCTTCCTGCATTTATAGCACCGCTTTGACACACGCTGCCTTGGACCTGCGGCCTGCCGCTCTGTGTGACGAGAAACAGAGAGCTTGAGCTCGATGCTAGTCGTCCCATGTGTTTTACCTATTCCCTAACAATCCTTAGTGAATCCCTTCAAACCCTGTTTTCCAAAGGGACCACAAAGCACTCTCCCTTTGCCTTCCTGTGGTCTTTGGGGCTTCCGGGTGCTGTAGAAGATAGATACTTCTGTTGTTCACATTGACACCTTCAGGTGGCTTCCGAAAACGCTGAACGTTTTCAGGTCACTTTTCAAGCCCTCTTCTCCACAAGGACCACAGAGCATTCCCCCTGCGCCTTCGTTCTGTGTTTTGTACTTCCCAGGTGCGGTAGAAGGGAGATACATCTGCTGTTCACATTTACAGCTTCTAGTGGCTTAAGAAAAGAAGGTCTCCATAGCCCTTCTTTTGGCATATAGTTCTCCTCAACTGAACGTGGCTTACAGGTCCCAGAACTGACGGGCAGTCCTTCGCCTACATCTTAGAATCTAGTGCACAGCCTAGTGGCCTATGACACCATAAACGCTTGCTGGAGTTTAAGCACCGCTTTGACACAGGCTGCCTTGGATCTGCGGCCTGCCTATTACTGTGACGAGAAATGCATTGTGTTAAGAAGAGAAGATATGGAACAACAGTGTTTCCCTGCCACAATTGAGCCTGCAATGGTGTAAATTCCACTGAGGAAAACAACGTTTCCCTTCAAGCTCTTTTCCAAAGGGAACACAGAGCATTGTCCCTGCACTTTCCCTTTGAGTTTTGTACTTCCCAGGTGCGGTAGAAGGGAGATACATCTGCTGTTCACATTTACACGTTCTAGTGGCTTAAGGAAAGAAGGCCTCCATTGCGCTTCTCCTGGCATATAGTTCTCCTCAACTGAACGTGGCTTACAGGTCCCAGTAGTGTCAGGCAGTCCGTCGTTTACATGTTGCATCGTAGTGCAGAGGCACATGGCCTAAGACACCGTAAAAGCTTCGTGCATTTATAGCACCGCTTTGACACACGCTGCCTTGGACCTGCGGCCTGCCTCTCTGTGTGACGAGAAACAGAGAGCTTGAGCTCGATGCTAGTCGTCCCATGTGTTTTACCTATTCCCTAACAATCCTTAGTGAATCCCTTCAAACCCTGTTTTCCAAAGGGACCACAAAGCACTCTCCCTTTGCCTTCCTGTGGTCTTTGGGGCTTCCGGGTGCTGTAGAAGATAGATACTTCTGTTGTTCACATTGACACCTTCAGGTGGCTTCCGAAAACGCTGAACGTTTTCAGGTCACTTTTCAAGCCCTCTTCTCCACAAGGACCACAGAGCATTCCCCCTGCGCCTTCGTTCTGTGTTTTGTACTTCCCAGGTGCGGTAGAAGGGAGATACATCTGCTGTTCACATTTACAGCTTCTAGTGGCTTAAGAAAAGAAGGTCTCCATTGCCCTTCTTTTGGCATATAGTTCTCCTCAACTGAACGTGGCTTACAGGTCCCAGAAGTGTCGGGCACTCCGTCGCCTACATCTTAGAATCTAGTGCACAGCCTAGTGGCCTATGACACCATAAACGCTTGCTGAGTTTAAGCACCGCTTTGACACAGGCTGCCTTGGATCAGGGGCCTGCCTGTTTCTGTGACGAGAAATGGATTGTGTTAAGAAGAGAAGACATGGAGCAACAGTGTTTCCCTGCCACAATTGAGCATGCAACGGTGTAAATTCCACTGAGGAAAACAAAGTTTCCCTTCAAGCTCTTTTCCAAAGGGAACACAGAGCATTCTCCCTGCACTTTCCCTTTGAGTTTTGTACTTCCCAGGTGCGGTAGAAGGGAGATACATCTGCTGTTCACATTTACAGCTTCTAGTGGCTTAAGAAAAGACGGTCTCCATTGCCCTTCTTTTGGCTTATAGTTCTCCTCAACTGAACGGGCTTACAGGTTCCAGAAGTGTCGGGCACGCCGTCGCCTACATTTTAGAATCTAGTGCACAGCCTAGTGGCCTATGACATCATAAACGCTTGCTGGAGTTTAAGCACCGCATTGACACAGGCTGCCTT
This sequence comes from Mesoplodon densirostris, assembly GCF_025265405.1. Taxonomy (NCBI): domain Eukaryota; kingdom Metazoa; phylum Chordata; class Mammalia; order Artiodactyla; family Ziphiidae; genus Mesoplodon; species Mesoplodon densirostris. The sequence goes on from NC_082670.1 coordinate 47,953,379, forward strand.
GGACCTGGGGCCTGCCTGTTTCTGTGACGAGAAATGGATTGTGTTAAGAAGAGAAGATATGGAACAACAGTGTTTCCCTGCCACCATTGAGCCTGCAACGCTGTAAATTCCAGTGAGGAAAAAAACGTTTCCCTTCAAGCTCTTTTCCAAAGGGAACACAGAGCATTCTCCCTGCACTTTCCCTTTGAGTTTTGTACTTCCCAGGTGCGGAAGAAGGGAGATACATCTGCTGTTCACATTTACACGTTCTAGTGGCTTAAGGAAAGAAGGACTCCATTGCGCTTCTCCTGGCATATAGTTCTCCTCAACTGAACGTGGCTTACAGGTCCCAGAACTGACGGACAGTCCTTCGCCTACATCTTAGAATCTAATGCACAGCCTAGTGGCCTATGACACCATAAACGCTTGCTGGAGTTTAAGCACAGCTTTGCCACAGGCTGCCTTGGATCTGGGGCCTGCCTATTACTGTGACGAGAAATGCATTGTGTTAAGAAGAGAAGATATGGAACAACAGTGTTTCCCTGCCACAATTGAGCCTGCAACGCTCTAAATCCCAGTGAGGAAAAAAAGTTTCCCTTCAAGCTCTCTTTTCCAAAGGGAACACAGAGCATTCTCCCTGCACTTTCCTTTTGAGTTTTGTACTTCCCAGATGCGGTAGAAGGGAGATACTATTGCTGTTCACATTTACCCGTTCTAGTTGCTTAAGGAAATAAGGCCTCCATTGCCCTTCTTTTGGCATATAGTTGTCCTCAACTCAAAGTGGCTTACAGGTCCCAGTAGTGTCAGGCAGTCCGTCGTTTACATGTTGCATCCTAGTGCAGAGGCACATGGCCTAAGACACCGTAAAAGCTTCCTGCATTTATAGCACCGCTTTGACACACGCTGCCTTGGACCTGCGGCCTGCCGCTCTGTGTGACGAGAAACAGAGAGCTTGAGCTCGATGCTAGTCGTCCCATGTGTTTTACCTATTCCCTAACAATCCTTAGTGAATCCCTTCAAACCCTGTTTTCCAAAGGGACCACAAAGCACTCTCCCTTTGCCTTCCTGTGGTCTTTGGGGCTTCCGGGTGCTGTAGAAGATAGATACTTCTGTTGTTCACATTGACACCTTCAGGTGGCTTCCGAAAACGCTGAACGTTTTCAGGTCACTTTTCAAGCCCTCTTCTCCACAAGGACCACAGAGCATTCCCCCTGCGCCTTCGTTCTGTGTTTTGTACTTCCCAGGTGCGGTAGAAGGGAGATACATCTGCTGTTCACATTTACAGCTTCTAGTGGCTTAAGAAAAGAAGGTCTCCATAGCCCTTCTTTTGGCATATAGTTCTCCTCAACTGAACGTGGCTTACAGGTCCCAGAACTGACGGGCAGTCCTTCGCCTACATCTTAGAATCTAGTGCACAGCCTAGTGGCCTATGACACCATAAACGCTTGCTGGAGTTTAAGCACCGCTTTGACACAGGCTGCCTTGGATCTGCGGCCTGCCTATTACTGTGACGAGAAATGCATTGTGTTAAGAAGAGAAGATATGGAACAACAGTGTTTCCCTGCCACAATTGAGCCTGCAATGGTGTAAATTCCACTGAGGAAAACAACGTTTCCCTTCAAGCTCTTTTCCAAAGGGAACACAGAGCATTGTCCCTGCACTTTCCCTTTGAGTTTTGTACTTCCCAGGTGCGGTAGAAGGGAGATACATCTGCTGTTCACATTTACACGTTCTAGTGGCTTAAGGAAAGAAGGCCTCCATTGCGCTTCTCCTGGCATATAGTTCTCCTCAACTGAACGTGGCTTACAGGTCCCAGTAGTGTCAGGCAGTCCGTCGTTTACATGTTGCATCGTAGTGCAGAGGCACATGGCCTAAGACACCGTAAAAGCTTCGTGCATTTATAGCACCGCTTTGACACACGCTGCCTTGGACCTGCGGCCTGCCTCTCTGTGTGACGAGAAACAGAGAGCTTGAGCTCGATGCTAGTCGTCCCATGTGTTTTACCTATTCCCTAACAATCCTTAGTGAATCCCTTCAAACCCTGTTTTCCAAAGGGACCACAAAGCACTCTCCCTTTGCCTTCCTGTGGTCTTTGGGGCTTCCGGGTGCTGTAGAAGATAGATACTTCTGTTGTTCACATTGACACCTTCAGGTGGCTTCCGAAAACGCTGAACGTTTTCAGGTCACTTTTCAAGCCCTCTTCTCCACAAGGACCACAGAGCATTCCCCCTGCGCCTTCGTTCTGTGTTTTGTACTTCCCAGGTGCGGTAGAAGGGAGATACATCTGCTGTTCACATTTACAGCTTCTAGTGGCTTAAGAAAAGAAGGTCTCCATAGCCCTTCTTTTGGCATATAGTTCTCCTCAACTGAACGTGGCTTACAGGTCCCAGAAGTGTCGGGCACTCCGTCGCCTACATCTTAGAATCTAGTGCACAGCCTAGTGGCCTATGACACCATAAACGCTTGCTGAGTTTAAGCACCGCTTTGACACAGGCTGCCTTGGATCAGGGGCCTGCCTGTTTCTGTGACGAGAAATGGATTGTGTTAAGAAGAGAAGACATGGAGCAACAGTGTTTCCCTGCCACAATTGAGCATGCAACGGTGTAAATTCCACTGAGGAAAACAAAGTTTCCCTTCAAGCTCTTTTCCAAAGGGAACACAGAGCATTCTCCCTGCACTTTCCCTTTGAGTTTTGTACTTCCCAGGTGCGGTAGAAGGGAGATACATCTGCTGTTCACATTTACAGCTTCTAGTGGCTTAAGAAAAGACGGTCTCCATTGCCCTTCTTTTGGCTTATAGTTCTCCTCAACTGAACGGGCTTACAGGTTCCAGAAGTGTCGGGCACGCCGTCGCCTACATTTTAGAATCTAGTGCACAGCCTAGTGGCCTATGACATCATAAACGCTTGCTGGAGTTTAAGCACCACATTGACACAGGCTGCCTTGGACCTGGGGCCTGCCTGTTTCTGTGACGAGAAATGGATTGTGTTAAGAAGAGAAGATATGGAACAACAGTGTTTCCCTGCCACCATTGAGCCTGCAACGCTGTAAATTCCAGTGAGGAAAAAAAAGTTTCCCTTCAAGCTCTTTTCCAAAGGGAACACAGAGCATTCTCCCTGCACTTTCCCTTTGAGTTTTGTACTTCCCAGGTGCGGAAGAAGGGAGATACATCTGCTGTTCACATTTACACGTTCTAGTGGCTTAAGGAAAGAAGGACTCCATTGCGCTTCTCCTGGCATATAGTTCTCCTCAACTGAACGTGGCTTACAGGTCCCAGAACTGACGGACAGTCCTTCGCCTACATCTTAGAATCTAATGCACAGCCTAGTGGACTATGACACCATAAACGCTTGCTGGAGTTTAAGCACAGCTTTGCCACAGGCTGCCTTGGATCTGGGGCCTGCCTATTACTGTGACGAGAAATGCATTGTGTTAAGAAGAGAAGATATGGAACAACAGTGTTTCCCTGCCACAATTGAGCCTGCAACGCTCTAAATCCCAGTGAGGAAAAAAAGTTTCCCTTCAAGCTCTCTTTTCCAAAGGGAACACAGAGCATTCTCCCTGCACTTTCCTTTTGAGTTTTGTACTTCCCAGATGCGGTAGAAGGGAGATACTATTGCTGTTCACATTTACCCGTTCTAGTTGCTTAAGGAAATAAGGCCTCCATTGCCCTTCTTTTGGCATATAGTTGTCCTCAACTCAAAGTGGCTTACAGGTCCCAGTAGTGTCAGGCAGTCCGTCGTTTACATGTTGCATCCTAGTGCAGAGGCACATGGCCTAAGACACCGTAAAAGCTTCCTGCATTTATAGCACCGCTTTGACACACGCTGCCTTGGACCTGCGGCCTGCCGCTCTGTGTGACGAGAAACAGAGAGCTTGAGCTCGATGCTAGTCGTCCCATGTGTTTTACCTATTCCCTAACAATCCTTAGTGAATCCCTTCAAACCCTGTTTTCCAAAGGGACCACAAAGCACTCTCCCTTTGCCTTCCTGTGGTCTTTGGGGCTTCCGGGTGCTGTAGAAGATAGATACTTCTGTTGTTCACATTGACACCTTCAGGTGGCTTCCGAAAACACTGAACGTTTTCAGGTCACTTTTCAAGCCCTCTTCTCCACAAGGACCACAGAGCATTCCCCCTGCGCCTTCGTTCTGTGTTTTGTACTTCCCAGGTGCGGTAGAAGGGAGATACATCTGCTGTTCACATTTACAGCTTCTAGTGGCTTAAGAAAAGAAGGTCTCCATAGCCCTTCTTTTGGCATATAGTTCTCCTCAACTGAACGTGGCTTACAGGTCCCAGAACTGACGGGCAGTCCTTCGCCTACATCTTAGAATCTAGTGCACAGCCTAGTGGCCTATGACACCATAAACGCTTGCTGGAGTTTAAGCACCGCTTTGACACAGGCTGCCTTGGATCTGCGGCCTGCCTATTACTGTGACGAGAAATGCATTGTGTTAAGAAGAGAAGATATGGAACAACAGTGTTTCCCTGCCACAATTGAGCCTGCAATGGTGTAAATTCCACTGAGGAAAACAACGTTTCCCTTCAAGCTCTTTTCCAAAGGGAACACAGAGCATTGTCCCTGCACTTTCCCTTTGAGTTTTGTACTTCCCAGGTGCGGTAGAAGGGAGATACATCTGCTGTTCACATTTACACGTTCTAGTGGCTTAAGGAAAGAAGGCCTCCATTGCGCTTCTCCTGGCATATAGTTCTCCTCAACTGAACGTGGCTTACAGGTCCCAGTAGTGTCAGGCAGTCCGTCGTTTACATGTTGCATCGTAGTGCAGAGGCACATGGCCTAAGACACCGTAAAAGCTTCGTGCATTTATAGCACCGCTTTGACACACGCTGCCTTGGACCTGCGGCCTGCCTCTCTGTGTGACGAGAAACAGAGAGCTTGAGCTCGATGCTAGTCGTCCCATGTGTTTTACCTATTCCCTAACAATCCTTAGTGAATCCCTTCAAACCCTGTTTTCCAAAGGGACCACAAAGCACTCTCCCTTTGCCTTCCTGTGGTCTTTGGGGCTTCCGGGTGCTGTAGAAGATAGATACTTCTGTTGTTCACATTGACACCTTCAGGTGGCTTCCGAAAACGCTGAACGTTTTCAGGTCACTTTTCAAGCCCTCTTCTCCACAAGGACCACAGAGCATTCCCCCTGCGCCTTCGTTCTGTGTTTTGTACTTCCCAGGTGCGGTAGAAGGGAGATACATCTGCTGTTCACATTTACAGCTTCTAGTGGCTTAAGAAAAGAAGGTCTCCATTGCCCTTCTTTTGGCATATAGTTCTCCTCAACTGAACGTGGCTTACAGGTCCCAGAAGTGTCGGGCACTCCGTCGCCTACATCTTAGAATCTAGTGCACAGCCTAGTGGCCTATGACACCATAAACGCTTGCTGAGTTTAAGCACCGCTTTGACACAGGCTGCCTTGGATCAGGGGCCTGCCTGTTTCTGTGACGAGAAATGGATTGTGTTAAGAAGAGAAGACATGGAGCAACAGTGTTTCCCTGCCACAATTGAGCATGCAACGGTGTAAATTCCACTGAGGAAAACAAAGTTTCCCTTCAAGCTCTTTTCCAAAGGGAACACAGAGCATTCTCCCTGCACTTTCCCTTTGAGTTTTGTACTTCCCAGGTGCGGTAGAAGGGAGATACATCTGCTGTTCACATTTACAGCTTCTAGTGGCTTAAGAAAAGACGGTCTCCATTGCCCTTCTTTTGGCTTATAGTTCTCCTCAACTGAACGGGCTTACAGGTTCCAGAAGTGTCGGGCACGCCGTCGCCTACATTTTAGAATCTAGTGCACAGCCTAGTGGCCTATGACATCATAAACGCTTGCTGGAGTTTAAGCACCGCATTGACACAGGCTGCCTTGGACCTGGGGCCTGCCTGTTTCTGTGACGAGAAATGGATTGTGTTAAGAAGAGAAGATATGGAACAACAGTGTTTCCCTGCCACCATTGAGCCTGCAACGCTGTAAATTCCAGTGAGGAAAAAAACGTTTCCCTTCAAGCTCTTTTCCAAAGGGAACACAGAGCATTCTCCCTGCACTTTCCCTTTGAGTTTTGTACTTCCCAGGTGCGGAAGAAGGGAGATACATCTGCTGTTCACATTTACACGTTCTAGTGGCTTAAGGAAAGAAGGACTCCATTGCGCTTCTCCTGGCATATAGTTCTCCTCAACTGAACGTGGCTTACAGGTCCCAGAACTGACGGACAGTCCTTCGCCTACATCTTAGAATCTAATGCACAGCCTAGTGGCCTATGACACCATAAACGCTTGCTGGAGTTTAAGCACAGCTTTGCCACAGGCTGCCTTGGATCTGGGGCCTGCCTATTACTGTGACGAGAAATGCATTGTGTTAAGAAGAGAAGATATGGAACAACAGTGTTTCCCTGCCACAATTGAGCCTGCAACGCTCTAAATCCCAGTGAGGAAAAAAAGTTTCCCTTCAAGCTCTCTTTTCCAAAGGGAACACAGAGCATTCTCCCTGCACTTTCCTTTTGAGTTTTGTACTTCCCAGATGCGGTAGAAGGGAGATACTATTGCTGTTCACATTTACCCGTTCTAGTTGCTTAAGGAAATAAGGCCTCCATTGCCCTTCTTTTGGCATATAGTTGTCCTCAACTCAAAGTGGCTTACAGGTCCCAGTAGTGTCAGGCAGTCCGTCGTTTACATGTTGCATCCTAGTGCAGAGGCACATGGCCTAAGACACCGTAAAAGCTTCCTGCATTTATAGCACCGCTTTGACACACGCTGCCTTGGACCTGCGGCCTGCCGCTCTGTGTGACGAGAAACAGAGAGCTTGAGCTCGATGCTAGTCGTCCCATGTGTTTTACCTATTCCCTAACAATCCTTAGTGAATCCCTTCAAACCCTGTTTTCCAAAGGGACCACAAAGCACTCTCCCTTTGCCTTCCTGTGGTCTTTGGGGCTTCCGGGTGCTGTAGAAGATAGATACTTCTGTTGTTCACATTGACACCTTCAGGTGGCTTCCGAAAACGCTGAACGTTTTCAGGTCACTTTTCAAGCCCTCTTCTCCAGAAGGACCACAGAGCATTCCCCTTGCGCCTTCGTTCTGTGTTTTGTACTTCCCAGGTGCGGTAGAAGGGAGATACATCTGCTGTTCACATTTACAGCTTCTAGTGGCTTAAGAAAAGAAGGTCTCCATTGCCCTTCTTTTGGCATATAGTTCTCCTCAACTGAACAGGCTTACACGGCCCAGAAGTGTCGGGCACCCGTCGCCTACATCTTAGAATCTAGTGCACAGCCTAGTGGCCTATGACACCATAAACGCTTGCTGGAGTTTAGGCACCCCTTTGACACAGGCTGCCTTGGATCTGGGGCCTGCCTATTACTGTGACGAGAAATGCATTGTGTTAAGAAGAGAAGATATGGAACAACAGTGTTTCCCTGCCACAATTGAGCCTGCAACACTCTAAATCCCAGTGAGGAAAAAAAGTTTCCCTTCAAGCTCTCTTTTCCAAAGGGAACACAGAGCATTCTCCCTGCACTTTCCTTTTGAGTTTTGTACTTCCCAGATGCGGTAGAAGGGAGATACTATTGCTGTTCACATTTACCGTTCTAGTGGCTTAAGGAAAGAAGGCTTCCATTGCCCTTCTTTTGGCATATAGTTGTCCTCAACTCAAAGTGGCTTACAGGTCCCAGTAGTGTCAGGCAGTCTGTTGTTTACATGTTGCATCCTAGTGCAGAGGCACATGGCCTAAGACACCGTAAAAGCTTCCTGCATTTATAGCACCGCTTTGACACTCGCTTCCTTGGACCTGCGGCCTGCCTCTCTGTGTGACGAGAAACAGAGAGCTTGAGCTCGATGCTAGTCGTCCCATGTGTTTTACCTATTCCCTAACAATCCTTAGTGAATCCCTTCAAACCCTGTTTTCCAAAGGGACCACAAAGCACTCTCCCTTTGCCTTCCTGTGGTCTTTGGCGCTTCCGGGTTCTGTAGAAGATAGATACTTCTGTTGTTCACATTGACACCTTCAGGTGGCTTCCGAAAACGCTGAACGTTTTCAGGTCACTTTTCAAGCCCTCTTCTCCACAAGGACCACAGAGCATTCCCCCTGCGCCTTCGTTCTGTGTTTTGTACTTCCCAGGTGCGGTAGAAGGGAGATACATCTGCTGTTCACATGTACAGCTTCTAGTGGCTTAAGAAAAGAAGGTCTCCATTGCCCTTCTTTTGGCATATAGTTCTCCTCAACTGAACGTGGCTTACAGGTCCCAGAACTGACGGGCAGTCCTTCGCCTACATCTTAGAATCTAGTGCACAGCCTAGTGGCCTATGACACCATAAACGCTTGCTGGAGTTTAAGCACCGCTTTGACACAGGCTGCCTTGGATCTGGGGCCTGCCTGTTTCTGTGACGAGAAATGGATTGTGTTAAGAAGAGAAGATATGGAACAACAGTGTTTCCCTGCCACCATTGAGCCTGCAATGGTGTAAATTCCACTGAGGAAAACAACGTTTCCCTTCAAGCTCTTTTCCAAAGGGAACACAGAGCATTCTCCCTGCACTTTCCCTTTGAGTTTTGTACTTCCCAGGTGCGGTAGAAGGGAGATACATCTGCTGTTCACATTTACAGCTTCTAGTGGCTTAAGAAAAGACGGTCTCCATTGCCCTTCTTTTGGTATATAGTTCTCCTCAACTGAACGGGCTTACAGGTCCCAGAAGTGTCGGGCACGCCGTCGCCTACATCTTAGAATCTAGTGCACAGCCTAGTGGCCTATGACATCATAAACTTTTGCTGGAGTTTAAGCACCGCATTGACACAGGCTGCCTTGGACCTGGGGCCTGCCTGTTTCTGTGACGAGAAATGGATTGTGTTAAGAAGAGAAGATATGGAACAACAGTGTTTCCCTGCCACCATTGAGCCTGCAACGCTGTAAATTCCAGTGAGGAAAACAATGTTTCCCTTCAAGCTCTTTTCCATAGGGGACACAGAGCATTCTCCAGGCACTTTCCCTTTGAGTTTTGTACTTCCCAGGTGCGGAAGAAGGGAGATACATCTGCTGTTCACATTTACACGTTCTACTGGCTTAAGGAAAGAAGGACTCCATTGCACTACTTCTGGCATATAATTCTCCTCAACTGAACGTGGCTTACAGGGCCCAGAACTGACGGGCAGTCCTTCGCCTACATCTTAGAATCTAGTGCACAGCCTAGTGGCCTATGACACCATAAACGCTTGCTGGAGTTTAAGCACCGCTTTGACACAGGCTGCCTTGGATCTGGGGCCTGCCGATTTCTGTGACGAGAAATGGATTGTGTTAAGAAGAGAAGATATGGAACAACAGTGTTTCCCTGCCACCATTGAGCCTGCAATGCTGTAAATTCCAGTGAGGAAAACAACGTTTCCCTTCAAGCTCTTTTCCAAAGGGAACACAGAGCATTGTCCCTGCACTTTCCCTTTGAGTTTTGTACTTCCCCGGTGCGGTAGAAGGGAGATACATCTGCTGTTCACATTTACACTTTTTAGTGGCTTAAGGAAAGAAGGACTCCATTGCGCTTCTCCTGGCATATAGTTCTCCTCAACTGAACGTGGCTTACAGGTCCCAGAACTGACGGGCAGTCCTTCGCCTACATCTTAGAATCTAGTGCACAGCCTAGTGGCCTATGACACCATAAACGCTTGCTGGAGTTTAAGCACAGCTTTGACAGAGGTTGCCTTGGATCTGGGGCCTGCCTATTACTGTGACGAGAAATGCATTGTGTTAAGAAGAGAAGATATGGAACAACAGTGTTTCCCTGCCACAATTGAGCCTGCAACGCTCTAAATCCCAGTGAGGAAAAAAAGTTTCCCTTCAAGCTCTCTTTTCCAAAGAGAACACAGAGCATTCTCCCTGCACTTTCCTTTTGAGTTTTGTACTTCCCAGATGCGGTAGAAGGGAGATACTATTGCTGTTCACATTTACCCGTTCTAGTTGCTTAAGGAAATAAGGCCTCCATTGCCCTTCTTTTGGCATATAGTTGTCCTCAACTCAAAAAGGCTTACAGGTCCCAGTAGTGTCAGGCAGTCCGTCGTTTACATGTTGCATCCTAGTGCAGAGGCACATGGCCTAAGACACCGTAAAAGCTTCCTGCATTTATAGCACCGCTTTGACACACGCTGCCTTGGACCTGCGGCCTGCCTCTCTGTGTGACGAGAAACAGAGAGCTTGAGCTCGATGCTAGTCGTCCCATGTGTTTTACCTATTCCCTAACAATCCTTAGTGAATCCCTTCAAACCCTGTTTTCCAAAGGGACCACAAAGCACTCTCCCTTTGCCTTCCTGTGGTCTTTGGGGCTTCCGGGTGCTGTAGAAGATAGATACTTCTGTTGTTCACATTGACACCTTCAGGTGGCTTCCGAAAACGCTGAACGTTTTCAGGTCACTTTTCAAGCCCTCTTCTCCACAAGGACCACAGAGCATTCCCCCTGCGCCTTCGTTCTGTGTTTTGTACTTCCCAGGTGCGGTAGAAGGGAGATACATCTGCTGTTCACATTTACAGCTTCTAGTGGCTTAAGAAAAGAAAGTCTCCATAGCCCTTCTTTTGGCATATAGTTCTCCTCAACTGAACGTGGCTTACAGGTCCCAGAACTGACGGGCAGTCCTTCGCCTACATCTTAGAATCTAGTGCACAGCCTAGTGGCCTATGACACCATAAACGCTTGCTGGAGTTTAAGCACCGCTTTGACACAGGCTGCCTTGGATCTGCGGCCTGCCTATTACTGTGACGAGAAATGCATTGTGTTAAGAAGAGAAGATATGGAAAAACAGTGTTTCCCTGCCACAATTGAGCCTGCAATGGTGTAAATTCCAGTGAGGAAAACAACGTTTCCCTTCAAGCTCTTTTCCAAAGGGAACACAGAGCATTGTCCCTGCACTTTCCCTTTGAGTTTTGTACTTCCCAGGTGCGGTAGAAGGGAGATACATCTGCTGTTCACATTTACACGTTCTAGTGGCTTAAGGAAAGAAGGCCTCCATTGCGCTTCTCCTGGCATATAGTTCTCCTCAACTGAACGTGGCTTACAGGTCCCAGTAGTGTCAGGCAGTCCGTCGTTTACATGTTGCATCGTAGTGCAGAGGCACATGGCCTAAGACACCGTAAAAGCTTCGTGCATTTATAGCACCGCTTTGACACACGCTGCCTTGGACCTGCGGCCTGCCTCTCTGTGTGACGAGAAACAGAGAGCTTGAGCTCGATGCCAGTCGTCCCATGTGTTTTACCTATTCCCTAACAATCCTTAGTGAATCCCTTCAAACCCTGTTTTCCAAAGGGACCACAAAGCACTCTCCCTTTGCCTTCCTGTGGTCTTTGGGGCTTCCGGGTGCTGTAGAAGATAGATACTTCTGTTGTTCACATTGACACCTTCAGGTGTCTTCCAAAAACGCTGAACGTTTTCAGGTCACTTTTCAAGCCCTCTTCTCCACAAGGACCACAGAGCATTCCCCCTGCGCCTTCGTTCTGTGTTTTGTACTTCCCAGGTGCGGTAGAAGGGAGATACATCTGCTGTTCACATTTACAGCTTCTAGTGGCTTAAGAAAAGAAGGTCTCCATTGCCCTTCTTTTGGCATATAGTTCTCCTCAACTGAACGTGGCTTACAGGTCCCAGAAGTGTCGGGCACTCCGTCGCCTACATCTTAGAATCTAGTGCACAGCCTAGTGGCCTATGACACCATAAACGCTTGCTGAGTTTAAGCACCGCTTTGACACAGGCTGCCTTGGATCAGGGGCCTGCCTGTTTCTGTGACGAGAAATGGATTGTGTTAAGAAGAGAAGACATGGAGCAACAGTGTTTCCCTGCCACAATTGAGCATGCAACGGTGTAAATTCCACTGAGGAAAACAAAGTTTCCCTTCAAGCTCTTTTCCAAAGGGAACACAGAGCATTCTCCCTGCACTTTCCCTTTGAGTTTTGTACTTCCCAGGTGCGGTAGAATGGAGATACATATGCTGTTCACATTTACACGTTCTACTGGCTTAAGGAAAGAAGGACTCCATTGCGCTTGTTCTGGCATATAATTCTCCTCAACTGAACGTGGCTTACAGGTCCCAGAACTGACGGACAGTCCTTTGCCTACATCTTAGAATCTAGTGCACAGCCTAGTGGCCTATGACACCATAAACGCTTGCTGGAGTTTAAGCACAGCTTTGACACAGGCTGCCTTGGATCTGGGGCCTGCCTATTACTGTGACGAGAAATGCGTTGTGTTAAGAAGAGAAGATATGGAACAACAGTGTTTCCCTGCCACAATTGAGCCTGCAACGCTCTAAATCCCAGTGAGGAAAAAAAGTTTCCCTTCAAGCTCTCTTTTCCAAAGGGAACACAGAGCATTCTCCCTGCACTTTCCTTTTGAGTTTTGTACTTCCCAGATGCGGTAGAAGGCAGATACTATTGCTGTTCACATTTACCCGTTCTAGTGGCTTAAGGAAAGAAGGCCTCCATTGCCCTTCTTTTGGCATATAGTTGTCCTCAACTCAAAGTGGCTTACAGGTCCCAGTAGTGTCAGGCAGTCCGTTGTTTACATGTTGCATCCTAGTGCAGAGGCACATGGCCTAAGACACCGTAAAAGCTTCCTGCATTTATAGCACCGCTTTGACACACGCTGCCTTGGACCTGCGGCCTGCCTCTCTGTGTGACGAGAAACAGAGAGCTTGAGCTCGATGCTAGTCGTCCCATGTGTTTTACCTATTCCCTAACAATCCTTAGTGAATCCCTTCAAACCCTGTTTTCCAAAGGGACCAGAAAGCACTCTCCTTTTGCCTTCCTGTGGTCTTTGAGGCTTCCGGGTGCAGTAGAAGATAGATACTTCTGTTGTTCACATTGACACCTTCAGGTGGCTTCCGAAAACGCTGAACGTTTTCAGGTCACTTTTCAAGCCCTCTTCTCCACAAGGACCACAGAGCATTCCCACTGCGCCTTCGTTCTGTGTTTTGTACTTCCCAGGTGCGGTAGAAGGGAGATACATCTGCTGTTCACATTTACAGCTTCTAGTGGCTTAAGAAAAGAAGGTCTCCATTGCCCTTCTTTTGGCATATAGTTCTCCTCAACTGAACGGGCTTACAGGTCCCAGAAGTGTCGGGCACGCCGTCGCCTACATCTTAGAATCTAGTGCACAGCCTAGTGGCCTATGACATCATAAACGCTTGCTGGAGTTTAAGCACCGGATTGACACAGGCTGCCTTGGACCTGGTTCCTGCCTGTTTCTGTGACGAGAAATGGATTGTGTTAAGAAGAGAAGATATGGAACAACAGTGTTTCCCTGCCACCATTGAGCCTGCAACGCTGTAAATTCCACTGAGGAAAACAACGTTTCCCTTCAAGCTCTTTTCCATAGGGGACACAGAGCATTCTCCCTGCACTTTCCCTTTGAGTTTTGTACTTCCCAGGTGCGGAAGAAGAGAGATACATCTGCTCTTCATATTTACTCGTTGTACTTGCTTAAGGAAAGAAGGACTCCATTGCGCTACTTCTGGCATATAATTCTCCCCAACTGAACGTGGCTTACAGGGCCCAGAACTGACGGGCAGTCCTTCGCCTACATCTTAGAATCTAGTGCACAGCCTAGTGGCCTATGACATCATAAACGCTTGCTGGAGTTTAAGCACCACTTTGACACAGGCTGCCTTGGATCTGGGGCCTGCCTATTTCTCTGACGAGAAATGGATTGTGTTAAGAAGAGAAGATATGGAACAACAGTGTTTCCCTGCCACCATTGAGCCTGCAACGCTGTAAATTCCAGTGAGGAAAACAACGTTTCCCTTCAAGCTCTTTTCCAAAGGGAACACAGAGCATTGTCCCTGCACTTTCCCTTTGAGTTTTGTACTTCCTTGGTGCGGTCGAAGGGAGATACATCTGCTGTTCACATTTACACGTTCTAGTGGCTTAAGGAAAGAAGGACTCCATTGTGCTTCTCCTGGCATATAGTTCTCCTCAACTGAACGTGCCTTGCAGGTCCCAGAACTGACGGGCAGTCCTTCGCCTACATCTTAGAATCTAGTGCACAGCCTGTGGCCTATGACACCATAAACGCTTGCTGGAGTTTAGGCACCGCTTTGACACAGGCTGCCTTGGATCTGGGGCCTGCCTATTACTGTGACGAGAAATGCATTGTGTTAAGAAGAGGAGATATGGAACAACAGTGTTTCCCTGCCACAATTGAGCCTGCAACGCTCTAAATCCCAGTGAGGAAAAAAAGTTTCCCTTCAAGCTCTCTTTTCCAAAGGGAACACAGAGCATTCTCCCTGCACTTTCCTTTTGAGTTTTGTACTTCCCAGATGCGGTAGAAGGGAGATACTATTGCTGTTCACATTTACCCGTTCTAGTGGCTTAAGGAAAGAAGGCCTCAATTGCCCTTCTTTTGGCATATAGTTGTCCTCAACTCAAAGTGGCTTACAGGTCCCAGTAGTGTCAGGCAGTCCGTCGTTTACATGTTGCATCCTAGTGCAGAGGCACATGGCCTAAGAAACCGTAAAAGCTTCCTGCATTTATAGCACCGCTTTGACACACGCTGCCTTGGACCTGCGGCCTGCCTCTCTGTGTGACGAGAAACAGAGAGCTTGAGCTCGATGCTTGTCGTCCCATGTGTTTTACCTATTCCCTAACAATCCTTAGTGAATCCCTTCAAACCCTGTTTTCCAAAGGGACCACAAAGCACTCTCCCTTTGCCTTCCTGTGGTCTTTGGGGCTTCCGGGTGCTGTAGAAGATAGATACTTCTGTTGTTCACATTGACACCTTCAGGTGTCTTCCAAAAACGCTGAACGTTTTCAGGTCACTTTTCAAGCCCTCTTCTCCACAATGACCACAGAGCATTCCCCCTGCGCCTTCGTTCTGTGTTTTGTACTTCCCAGGTGCGGTAGAAGGGAGATACATCTGCTGTTCACATTTACAGCTTCTAGTGGCTTAAGAAAAGAAGGTCTCCATTGCCCTTCTTTTGGCATATAGTTCTCCTCAACTGAACAGGCTTACAGGTCCCAGAAGTGTCGGGCACTCCGTCGCCTACATCTTAGAATCTAGTGCACAGCCTAGTGGCCTATGATATCATAAACGCTTGCTGGAGTTTAAGCACCGCATTGACACAGGCTGCCTTGGACCTGGGGCCTGCCTGTTTCTCTGACGAGAAATGGATTGTGTTAAGAAGAGAAGATATGGAACAACAGTGTTTCCCTGCCACCATTGAGCCTGCAACACTGTAAATTCCAGTGAGGAAAACAACGGTTCCCTTCAAGCTCTTTTCCCTAGGGGACACAGAGCATTCTCCCTGCACTTTCCCTTTGAATTTTGTACTTCCCAGGTGCGGAAGAAGGGAGATACATCTGCTGTTCACATTTACACGTTCTACTGGCTTAAGGAAAGAAGGACTCCATTGCACTACTTCTGGCATATAATTCTCCTCAACTGAACGTGGCTTACAGGGCCCAGAACTGACGGGCAGTCCTTCGCCTACATCTTAGAATCTAGTGCACAGCCTAGTGGCCTATGACACCATAAACGCTTGCTGGAGTTTAAGCACCGCTTTGACACAGGCTGCCTTGGATCTGGGGCCTGCCGATTTCTGTGACGAGAAATGGATTGTGTTAAGAAGAGAAGATATGGAACAACAGTGTTTCCCTGCCACCATTGAGCCTGCAATGCTGTAAATTCCAGTGAGGAAAACAACGTTTCCCTTCAAGCTCTTTTCCAAAGGGAACACAGAGCATTGTCCCTGCACTTTCCCTTTGAGTTTTGTACTTCCCCGGTGCGGTAGAAGGGAGATACATCTGCTGTTCACATTTACACTTTTTAGTGGCTTAAGGAAAGAAGGACTCCATTGCGCTTCTCCTGGCATATAGTTCTCCTCAACTGAACGTGGCTTACAGGTCCCAGAACTGACGGGCAGTCCTTCGCCTACATCTTAGAATCTAGTGCACAGCCTAGTGGCCTATGACACCATAAACGCTTGCTGGAGTTTAAGCACAGCTTTGACAGAGGTTGCCTTGGATCTGGGGCCTGCCTATTACTGTGACGAGAAATGCATTGTGTTAAGAAGAGAAGATATGGAACAACAGTGTTTCCCTGCCACAATTGAGCCTGCAACGCTCTAAATCCCAGTGAGGAAAAAAAGTTTCCCTTCAAGCTCTCTTTTCCAAAGAGAACACAGAGCATTCTCCCTGCACTTTCCTTTTGAGTTTTGTACTTCCCAGATGCGGTAGAAGGGAGATACTATTGCTGTTCACATTTACCCGTTCTAGTTGCTTAAGGAAATAAGGCCTCCATTGCCCTTCTTTTGGCATATAGTTGTCCTCAACTCAAAAAGGCTTACAGGTCCCAGTAGTGTCAGGCAGTCCGTCGTTTACATGTTGCATCCTAGTGCAGAGGCACATGGCCTAAGACACCGTAAAAGCTTCCTGCATTTATAGCACCGCTTTGACACACGCTGCCTTGGACCTGCGGCCTGCCTCTCTGTGTGACGAGAAACAGAGAGCTTGAGCTCGATGCTAGTCGTCCCATGTGTTTTACCTATTCCCTAACAATCCTTAGTGAATCCCTTCAAACCCTGTTTTCCAAAGGGACCACAAAGCACTCTCCCTTTGCCTTCCTGTGGTCTTTGGGGCTTCCGGGTGCTGTAGAAGATAGATACTTCTGTTGTTCACATTGACACCTTCAGGTGGCTTCCGAAAACGCTGAACGTTTTCAGGTCACTTTTCAAGCCCTCTTCTCCACAAGGACCACAGAGCATTCCCCCTGCGCCTTCGTTCTGTGTTTTGTACTTCCCAGGTGCGGTAGAAGGGAGATACATCTGCTGTTCACATTTACAGCTTCTAGTGGCTTAAGAAAAGAAAGTCTCCATAGCCCTTCTTTTGGCATATAGTTCTCCTCAACTGAACGTGGCTTACAGGTCCCAGAACTGACGGGCAGTCCTTCGCCTACATCTTAGAATCTAGTGCACAGCCTAGTGGCCTATGACACCATAAACGCTTGCTGGAGTTTAAGCACCGCTTTGACACAGGCTGCCTTGGATCTGCGGCCTGCCTATTACTGTGACGAGAAATGCATTGTGTTAAGAAGAGAAGATATGGAAAAACAGTGTTTCCCTGCCACAATTGAGCCTGCAATGGTGTAAATTCCAGTGAGGAAAACAACGTTTCCCTTCAAGCTCTTTTCCAAAGGGAACACAGAGCATTGTCCCTGCACTTTCCCTTTGAGTTTTGTACTTCCCAGGTGCGGTAGAAGGGAGATACATCTGCTGTTCACATTTACACGTTCTAGTGGCTTAAGGAAAGAAGGCCTCCATTGCGCTTCTCCTGGCATATAGTTCTCCTCAACTGAACGTGGCTTACAGGTCCCAGTAGTGTCAGGCAGTCCGTCGTTTACATGTTGCATCGTAGTGCAGAGGCACATGGCCTAAGACACCGTAAAAGCTTCGTGCATTTATAGCACCGCTTTGACACACGCTGCCTTGGACCTGCGGCCTGCCTCTCTGTGTGACGAGAAACAGAGAGCTTGAGCTCGATGCCAGTCGTCCCATGTGTTTTACCTATTCCCTAACAATCCTTAGTGAATCCCTTCAAACCCTGTTTTCCAAAGGGACCACAAAGCACTCTCCCTTTGCCTTCCTGTGGTCTTTGGGGCTTCCGGGTGCTGTAGAAGATAGATACTTCTGTTGTTCACATTGACACCTTCAGGTGTCTTCCAAAAACGCTGAACGTTTTCAGGTCACTTTTCAAGCCCTCTTCTCCACAAGGACCACAGAGCATTCCCCCTGCGCCTTCGTTCTGTGTTTTGTACTTCCCAGGTGCGGTAGAAGGGAGATACATCTGCTGTTCACATTTACAGCTTCTAGTGGCTTAAGAAAAGAAGGTCTCCATTGCCCTTCTTTTGGCATATAGTTCTCCTCAACTGAACGTGGCTTACAGGTCCCAGAAGTGTCGGGCACTCCGTCGCCTACATCTTAGAATCTAGTGCACAGCCTAGTGGCCTATGACACCATAAACGCTTGCTGAGTTTAAGCACCGCTTTGACACAGGCTGCCTTGGATCAGGGGCCTGCCTGTTTCTGTGACGAGAAATGGATTGTGTTAAGAAGAGAAGACATGGAGCAACAGTGTTTCCCTGCCACAATTGAGCATGCAACGGTGTAAATTCCACTGAGGAAAACAAAGTTTCCCTTCAAGCTCTTTTCCAAAGGGAACACAGAGCATTCTCCCTGCACTTTCCCTTTGAGTTTTGTACTTCCCAGGTGCGGTAGAATGGAGATACATATGCTGTTCACATTTACACGTTCTACTGGCTTAAGGAAAGAAGGACTCCATTGCGCTTGTTCTGGCATATAATTCTCCTCAACTGAACGTGGCTTACAGGTCCCAGAACTGACGGACAGTCCTTTGCCTACATCTTAGAATCTAGTGCACAGCCTAGTGGCCTATGACACCATAAACGCTTGCTGGAGTTTAAGCACAGCTTTGACACAGGCTGCCTTGGATCTGGGGCCTGCCTATTACTGTGACGAGAAATGCGTTGTGTTAAGAAGAGAAGATATGGAACAACAGTGTTTCCCTGCCACAATTGAGCCTGCAACGCTCTAAATCCCAGTGAGGAAAAAAAGTTTCCCTTCAAGCTCTCTTTTCCAAAGGGAACACAGAGCATTCTCCCTGCACTTTCCTTTTGAGTTTTGTACTTCCCAGATGCGGTAGAAGGCAGATACTATTGCTGTTCACATTTACCCGTTCTAGTGGCTTAAGGAAAGAAGGCCTCCATTGCCCTTCTTTTGGCATATAGTTGTCCTCAACTCAAAGTGGCTTACAGGTCCCAGTAGTGTCAGGCAGTCCGTTGTTTACATGTTGCATCCTAGTGCAGAGGCACATGGCCTAAGACACCGTAAAAGCTTCCTGCATTTATAGCACCGCTTTGACACACGCTGCCTTGGACCTGCGGCCTGCCTCTCTGTGTGACGAGAAACAGAGAGCTTGAGCTCGATGCTAGTCGTCCCATGTGTTTTACCTATTCCCTAACAATCCTTAGTGAATCCCTTCAAACCCTGTTTTCCAAAGGGACCAGAAAGCACTCTCCTTTTGCCTTCCTGTGGTCTTTGAGGCTTCCGGGTGCAGTAGAAGATAGATACTTCTGTTGTTCACATTGACACCTTCAGGTGGCTTCCGAAAACGCTGAACGTTTTCAGGTCACTTTTCAAGCCCTCTTCTCCACAAGGACCACAGAGCATTCCCACTGCGCCTTCGTTCTGTGTTTTGTACTTCCCAGGTGCGGTAGAAGGGAGATACATCTGCTGTTCACATTTACAGCTTCTAGTGGCTTAAGAAAAGAAGGTCTCCATTGCCCTTCTTTTGGCATATAGTTCTCCTCAACTGAACGGGCTTACAGGTCCCAGAAGTGTCGGGCACGCCGTCGCCTACATCTTAGAATCTAGTGCACAGCCTAGTGGCCTATGACATCATAAACGCTTGCTGGAGTTTAAGCACCGGATTGACACAGGCTGCCTTGGACCTGGTTCCTGCCTGTTTCTGTGACGAGAAATGGATTGTGTTAAGAAGAGAAGATATGGAACAACAGTGTTTCCCTGCCACCATTGAGCCTGCAACGCTGTAAATTCCACTGAGGAAAACAACGTTTCCCTTCAAGCTCTTTTCCATAGGGGACACAGAGCATTCTCCCTGCACTTTCCCTTTGAGTTTTGTACTTCCCAGGTGCGGAAGAAGAGAGATACATCTGCTCTTCATATTTACTCGTTGTACTTGCTTAAGGAAAGAAGGACTCCATTGCGCTACTTCTGGCATATAATTCTCCCCAACTGAACGTGGCTTACAGGGCCCAGAACTGACGGGCAGTCCTTCGCCTACATCTTAGAATCTAGTGCACAGCCTAGTGGCCTATGACATCATAAACGCTTGCTGGAGTTTAAGCACCACTTTGACACAGGCTGCCTTGGATCTGGGGCCTGCCTATTTCTCTGACGAGAAATGGATTGTGTTAAGAAGAGAAGATATGGAACAACAGTGTTTCCCTGCCACCATTGAGCCTGCAACGCTGTAAATTCCAGTGAGGAAAACAACGTTTCCCTTCAAGCTCTTTTCCAAAGGGAACACAGAGCATTGTCCCTGCACTTTCCCTTTGAGTTTTGTACTTCCTTGGTGCGGTCGAAGGGAGATACATCTGCTGTTCACATTTACACGTTCTAGTGGCTTAAGGAAAGAAGGACTCCATTGTGCTTCTCCTGGCATATAGTTCTCCTCAACTGAACGTGCCTTGCAGGTCCCAGAACTGACGGGCAGTCCTTCGCCTACATCTTAGAATCTAGTGCACAGCCTGTGGCCTATGACACCATAAACGCTTGCTGGAGTTTAGGCACCGCTTTGACACAGGCTGCCTTGGATCTGGGGCCTGCCTATTACTGTGACGAGAAATGCATTGTGTTAAGAAGAGGAGATATGGAACAACAGTGTTTCCCTGCCACAATTGAGCCTGCAACGCTCTAAATCCCAGTGAGGAAAAAAAGTTTCCCTTCAAGCTCTCTTTTCCAAAGGGAACACAGAGCATTCTCCCTGCACTTTCCTTTTGAGTTTTGTACTTCCCAGATGCGGTAGAAGGGAGATACTATTGCTGTTCACATTTACCCGTTCTAGTGGCTTAAGGAAAGAAGGCCTCAATTGCCCTTCTTTTGGCATATAGTTGTCCTCAACTCAAAGTGGCTTACAGGTCCCAGTAGTGTCAGGCAGTCCGTCGTTTACATGTTGCATCCTAGTGCAGAGGCACATGGCCTAAGAAACCGTAAAAGCTTCCTGCATTTATAGCACCGCTTTGACACACGCTGCCTTGGACCTGCGGCCTGCCTCTCTGTGTGACGAGAAACAGAGAGCTTGAGCTCGATGCTTGTCGTCCCATGTGTTTTACCTATTCCCTAACAATCCTTAGTGAATCCCTTCAAACCCTGTTTTCCAAAGGGACCACAAAGCACTCTCCCTTTGCCTTCCTGTGGTCTTTGGGGCTTCCGGGTGCTGTAGAAGATAGATACTTCTGTTGTTCACATTGACACCTTCAGGTGTCTTCCAAAAACGCTGAACGTTTTCAGGTCACTTTTCAAGCCCTCTTCTCCACAATGACCACAGAGCATTCCCCCTGCGCCTTCGTTCTGTGTTTTGTACTTCCCAGGTGCGGTAGAAGGGAGATACATCTGCTGTTCACATTTACAGCTTCTAGTGGCTTAAGAAAAGAAGGTCTCCATTGCCCTTCTTTTGGCATATAGTTCTCCTCAACTGAACAGGCTTACAGGTCCCAGAAGTGTCGGGCACTCCGTCGCCTACATCTTAGAATCTAGTGCACAGCCTAGTGGCCTATGATATCATAAACGCTTGCTGGAGTTTAAGCACCGCATTGACACAGGCTGCCTTGGACCTGGGGCCTGCCTGTTTCTCTGACGAGAAATGGATTGTGTTAAGAAGAGAAGATATGGAACAACAGTGTTTCCCTGCCACCATTGAGCCTGCAACACTGTAAATTCCAGTGAGGAAAACAACGGTTCCCTTCAAGCTCTTTTCCCTAGGGGACACAGAGCATTCTCCCTGCACTTTCCCTTTGAATTTTGTACTTCCCAGGTGCGGAAGAAGGGAGATACATCTGCTGTTCACATTTACACGTTCTACTGGCTTAAGGAAAGAAGGACTCCATTGCGCTACTTCTGGCATATAATTCTCCTCAACTGAACGTGGCTTACAGGGCCCAGAACTGACGGGCAGTCCTTCGCCTACATCTTAGAATCTAGTGCACAGCCTAGTGGCCTATGACACCATAAACGCTTGCTGGAGTTTAAGCACCGCTTCGACACAGGCTGCCTTGGATCTGGGGCCTGCCTATTTCTGTGACGAGAACTGGATTGTGTTAAGAAGAGAAGATATGGAACAACAGTGTTTCCCTGCCACCATTGAGCCTGCAACGCTGTAAATTCCAGTGAGGAAAACAACGTTTCCCTTCAAGCTCCTTTCCAAAGGGAACACAGAGCATTCTCCCTGCACTTTCCCTTTGAGTTTTGTACTTCCCAGGTGCGGTAGAAGGGAGATACATCTGCTGTTCACATTTACACGTTCTAGTGGCTTAAGGAAAGAAGGACTCCATTGCGCTTCTCCTGGCATATAGTTCTCCTCAACTGAACGTGGATTACAGGTCTCAGAACTGACGGGCAGTCCTTCACCTACATCTTAGAATCTAGTGCACAGCCTAGTGGCCTATGACACCATAAACGCTTGCTGGAGTTTAAGCACCGCTTTGACACAGGCTGTCTTTGATCTGGGGCATGCCTATTTCTGTGACGAGAAATGGATTGTGTTAAGAAGAGAAGATATGGAACAACAGTGTTTCCCTGCCACAATTGAGCCTGCAACGCTGTAAATTCCAGTAAGGAAAACAATGTTTCCTTTCAAGCTCTTTTCCATAGGGGACACAGAGCATTCTCCCTGCACTTTCCCTTTGAGTTTTGTACTTCCCAGGTGCGGTAGAAGGGAGATACATATGCTGTTCACATTTACACGTTCTAGTGGCTTAAGGAAAGAAGGACTCCATTGCGCTTGTTCTGGCATATAATTCTCCTCAACTGAACGTGGCTTACAGGTCCCAGAACTGACAGGCAGTCCTTCGCCTACATCTTAGAATCTAGTGCACAGCCTAGTGGCCTATGACACCATAAACGCTTGCTGGAGTTTAGGCACCCCTTTGACAGAGGCCGCCTTGGATCTGGGGCCTGCCTATTACTGTGACTAGAAATGCATTGTGTTAAGAAGAGAAGATATGGAACAACAGTGTTTCCCGGACACAATTGAGCCTGCAACGCTCTAAATCCCAGTGAGGAATAAAAGTTTCCCTTCAAGCTGTCTTTTCCAAAGGGAACACAGAGCGTTCTCCCTGCACTTTCCTTTTGAGTTTTGTACTTCCCAGATGCGGTTGAAGGGAGATACTATTGCTGTTCACATTTACCCGTTCTAGTGGCTTAAGGAAAGAAGGCCTCCATTGCCCTTCTTTTGGCATATAGTTGTCCTCAACTCAAAGTGGCTTACAGGTCCCAGTAGTGTCAGGCAGTCCGTTGTTTACATGTTGCATCCTAGTGCAGAGGCACATGGCCTAAGACACCGTAAAAGCTTCCTGCATTTATAGCACCGCTTTGACACACGCTGCCTTGGACCTGCGGCCTGCCTCTCTGTGTGACGAGAAACAGAGAGCTTGAGCTCGATGCTAGTTGTCCCATGTGTTTTACCTATTCCCTAACAATCCTTAGTGAATCCCTTCAAACCCTGTTTTCCAAAGGGACCACAAAGCACTCTCCCTTTGCCTTCCTGTGGTCTTTGGGGCTTCCGGGTGCTGTAGAAGATAGATACTTCTGTTGTTCACATTGACACCTTCAGGTGGCTTCCGAAAACGCTGAACGTTTTCAGGTCACTTTTCAAGCCCTCTTCTCCACAAGGACCACAGAGCATTCCCCCTGCGCCTTCGTTCTGTGTTTTGTACTTCCCAGGTGCGGTAGAAGGGAGATACATCTGCTGTTCACATTTACAGCTTCTAGTGGCTTAAGAAAAGAAGGTCTCCATTGCCCTTCTTTTGGCATATAGTTCTCCTCAACTGAACGGGCTTACAGGTCCCAGAAGTGTCGGGCACGCCGTCGCCTACATCTTAGAATCTAGTGCACAGCCTAGTGGCCTATGACATCATAAACGCTTGCTGGAGTTTAAGCACCGGATTGACACAGGCTGCCTTGGACCTGGTTCCTGCCTGTTTCTGTGACGAGAAATGGATTGTGTTAAGAAGAGAAGATATGGAACAACAGTGTTTCCCTGCCACCATTGAGCCTGCAACGCTGTAAATTCCACTGAGGAAAACAACGTTTCCCTTCAAGCTCTTTTCCATAGGGGACACAGAGCATTCTCCCTGCACTTTCCCTTTGAGTTTTGTACTTCCCAGGTGTGGAAGAAGAGAGATACATCTGCTGTTCATATTTACTCGTTCTACTTGCTTAAGGAAAGAAGGACTCCATTGCGCTACTTCTGGCATATAATTCTCCTCAACTGAACGTGGCTTACAGGGCCCAGAACTGACGGGCAGTCCTTCGCCTACATCTTAGAATCTAGTGCACAGCCTAGTGGCCTATGACATCATAAACGCTTGCTGGAGTTTAAGCACCACTTTGACACAGGCTGCCTTGGATCTGGGGCCTGCCTATTTCTCTGACGAGAAATGGATTGTGTTAAGAAGAGAAGATATGGAACAACAGTGTTTCCCTGCCACCATTGAGCCTGCAACGCTGTAAATTCCAGTGAGGAAAACAACGTTTCCCTTCAAGCTCTTTTCCAAAGGGAACACAGAGCATTGTCCCTGCACTTTCCCTTTGAGTTTTGTACTTCCTTGGTGCGGTAGAAGGGAGATACATCTGCTGTTCACATTTACACGTTCTAGTGGGTTAAGGAAAGAAGGACTCCATTGTGCTTCTCCTGGCATATAGTTCTCCTCAACTGAACGTGGCTTGCAGGTCCCAGAACTGACGGGCAGTCCTTCGCCTACATCTTAGAATCTAGTGCACAGCCTGTGGCCTATGACACCATAAACGCTTGCTGTAGTTTAGGCACCGCTTTGACACAGGCTGCCTTGGATCTGGGGCCTGCCTATTACTGTGACGAGAAATGCATTGTGTTAAGAAGAGGAGATATGGAACAACAGTGTTTCCCTGCCACAATTGAGCCTGCAACGCTCTAAATCCCAGTGAGGAAAAAAAGTTTCCCTACAAGCTCTCTTTTCCAAAGGGAACACAGAGCATTCTCCCTGCACTTTCCTTTTGAGTTTTGTACTTCCCAGATGCGGTAGAAGGCAGATACTATTGCTGTTCACATTTACCCGTTCTAGTGGCTTAAGGAAAGAAGGCCTCCATTGCCCTTCTTTTGGCATATAGTTGTCCTCAACTCAAAGTGGCTTACAGGTCCCAGTAGTGTCAGGCAGTCCGTCGTTTACATGTTGCATCCTAGTGCAGAGGCACATGGCCTAAGAAACCGTAAAAGCTTCCTGCATTTATAGCACCGCTTTGACACACGCTGCCTTGGACCTGCGGCCTGCCTCTCTGTGTGACGAGAAACAGAGAGCTTGAGCTCGATGCTTGTCGTCCCATGTGTTTTACCTATTCCCTAACAATCCTTAGTGAATCCCTTCAAACCCAGTTTTCCAAAGGGACCACAAAGCACTCTCCCTTTGCCTTCCTGTGGTCTTTGGGGCTTCCGGGTGCTGTAGAAGATAGATACTTCTGTTGTTCACATTGACACCTTCAGGTGTCTTCCAAAAACGCTGACCGTTTTCAGGTCACTTTTCAAGCCCTCTTCTCCACAATGACCACAGAGCATTCCCCCTGCACCTTCGATCTGTGTTTTGTACTTCCCAGGTGCGGTAGAAGGGAGATACATCTGCTGTTCACATTTACAGCTTCTAGTGGCTTAAGAAAAGAAGGTCTCCATTGCCCTTCTTTTGGCATATAGTTCTCCTCAACTGAAGAGGCTTACAGGTCCCAGAAGTGTCGGGCACTCCGTCGCCTACATCTTAGAATCTAGTGCACAGCCTAGTGGCCTATGACATCATAAACGCTTGCTGGAGTTTAAGCACCGCATTGACACAGGCTGCCTTGGACCTGGGGCCTGCCTGTTTCTCTGACGAGAAATGGATTGTGTTAAGAAGAGAAGATATGGAACAACAGTGTTTCCCTGCCACCATTGAGCCTGCAACGCTGTAAATTCCAGTGAGGAAAACAACGGTTCCCTTCAAGCTCTTTTCCCTAGGGGACACAGAGCATTCTCCCTGCACTTTCCCTTTGAGTTTTGTACTTCCCAGGTGCGGAAGAAGGGAGATACATCTGCTGTTCACATTTACACGTTCTAGTGGCTTAAGGAAAGAAGGACTCCATTGCACTTCTCCTGGCATATAGTTCTCCTCAACTGAACGTGGCTTACAGGTCCCAGAACTGACGGGCAGTCCTTCGCCTACATCTTAGAATCTAGTGCACAGCCTAGTGGCCTATGACACCATAAACGCTTGCTGGAGTTTAAGCACCGCTTTGACACAGGCTGTCTTTGATCTGGGGCCTGCCTATTTCTGTGACGAGAAATGGATTGTGTTAAGAAGAGAAGATATGGAACAACAGTGTTTCCCTGCCACAATTGAGCCTGCAACGCTGTAAATTCCAGTGAGGAAAACAATGTTTCCTTTCAAGCTCTTTTCCATAGGGGACACAGAGCATTCTCCCTGCACTTTCCCTTTGAGTTTTGTACTTCCCAGGTGCGGTAGAAGGGAGATACATATGCTGTTCACATTTACACGTTCTAGTGGCTTAAGGAAAGAAGGACTCCATTGCGCTTGTTCTGGCATATAATTCTCCTCAACTGAACGTGGCTTACAGGTCCCAGAACTGACAGGCAGTCCTTCGCCTACATCTTAGAATCTAGTGCACAGCCTAGTGGCCTATGACACCATAAACGCTTGCTGGAGTTTAGGCACCCCTTTGACAGAGGCCGCCTTGGATCTGGGGCCTGCCTATTACTGTGACTAGAAATGCATTGTGTTAAGAAGAGAAGATATGGAACAATAGTGTTTCCCGGACACAATTGAGCCTGCAACGCTCTAAATCCCAGTGAGGAATAAAAGTTTCCCTTCAAGCTCTCTTTTCCAAAGGGAACACAGAGCGTTCTCCCTGCACTTTCCTTTTGAGTTTTGTACTTCCCAGATGCGGTAGAAGGGAGATACTATTGCTGTTCACATTTACCCGTTCTAGTGGCTTAAGGAAAGAAGGCCTCCATTGCCCTTCTTTTGGCATATAGTTGTCCTCAACTCAAAGTGGCTTACAGGTCCCAGTAGTGTCAGGCAGTCCGTTGTTTACATGTTGCATCCTAGTGCAGAGGCACATGGCCTAAGACACCGTAAAAGCTTCCTGCATTTATAGCACCGCTTTGACACACGCTGCCTTGGACCTGCGGCCTGCCTCTCTGTGTGACGAGAAACAGAGAGCTTGAGCTCGATGCTAGTTGTCCCATTTGTTTTACCTATTCCCTAACAATCCTTAGTGAATCACTTCAAACCCTGTTTTCCAAAGGGACCACAAAGCACTCTCCCTTTGCCTTCCTGTGGTCTTTGGGGCTTCCGGGTGCTGTAGAAGATAGATACTTCTGTTGTTCACATTGACACCTTCAGGTGGCTTCCGAAAACGCTGAAAGTTTTCAGGTCACTTTTCAAGCCCTCTTCTCCACAAGGACCACAGAGCATTCCCCCTGCGCCTTCGTTCTGTGTTTTGTACTTCCCAGGTGCGGTAGAAGGGAGATACATCTGCTGTTCACATTTACAGCTTCTAGTGGCTTAAGAAAAGAAGGTCTCCATTGCCCTTCTTTTGGCATATAGTTCTCCTCAACTGAACGTGGCTTACAGGTCCCAGAACTGACGGGCAGTCCTTCGCCTACATCTTAGAATCTAGTGCACAGCCTAGTGGCCTATGACACCATAAACGCTTGCTGGAGTTTAAGCACCGCTTTGACACAGGCTGCCTTGGATCTGGGGCCTGCCTGTTTCTGTGACGAGAAATGGATTGTGTTAAGAAGAGAAGATATGGAACAACAGTGTTTCCCTGCCACTATTGAGCCTGCAATGGTGTAAATTCCACTGAGGAAAACAACGTTTTCCTTCAAGCTCTTTTCCAAAGGGAACACAGAGCATTCTCCATGCACTTTCCCTTTGAGTTTTGTACTTCCCAGGTGCGGTAGAAGGGAGATACATCTGCTGTTCACATTTACAGCTTCTAGTGGCTTAAGAAAAGAAGGTCTCCATTGCCCTTCTTTTGGCATATAGTTCTCCTCAACTGAACGGGCTTACAGGTCCCAGAAGTGTCGGGCACGCCGTCGCCTACATCTTAGAATCTAGTGCACAGCCTAGTGGCCTATGACATCATAAACGCTTGCTGGAGTTTAAGCACCGCATTGACACAGGCTGCCTTGGACCTGGGGCCTGCCTGTTTCTGTGACGAGAAATGGATTGTGTTAAGAAGAGAAGATATGGAACAACAGTGTTTCCCTGCCACCATTGAGCCTGCAATGCTGTAAATTCCAGTCAGGAAAACAACGTTTCCCTTCAAGCTCTTTTCCATAGGGGACACAGAGCATTCTCCCTGCACTTTCCCTTTGAGTTTTGTACTTCCCAGGTGCGGAAGAAGGGAGATACATCTGCTGTTCACATTTACAAGTTCTACTGGCTTAAGGAAAGAAGGACTCCATTGCGCTACTTCTGGCATATAATTCTCCTCAACTGAACGTGGCTTACAGGGCCCAGAACTGACGGGCAGTCCTTCGCCTACATCTTAGAATCTAGTTCACAGCCTAGTGGCCTATGACACCATAAACGCTTGCTGGAGTTTAAGAACCGCTTTGACACAGGCTGCCTTGGATCTGGGGCCTGCCTATTTCTGTGACGAGAACTGGATTGTGTTAAGAAGAGAAGATATGGAACAACAGTGTTTCCCTGCCACCATTGAGCCTGCAACGCTGTAAATTCCACTGAGGAAAACAACGTTTCCCTTCAAGCTCTTTTCCAAAGGGAACACAGAGCATTCTCCCTGCACTTTCCCTTTGAGTTTTGTACTTCCCAGGTGCGGTAGAAGGGAGATACATCTGCTGTTCACATTTACAGCTTCTAGTGGCTTAAGAAAAGAAGGTCTCCATTGCCCTTCTTTTGGCATATAATTCTCCTCAACTGAACAGGCTTACAGGTCCCAGAAGTGTCGGGCACTCCGTCGCCTACATCTTAGAATCTAGTGCACAGCCTAGTGGCCTATGAAATCATAAACGCTTGCTGGAGTGTAAGCACCGCATTGACACAGGCTGCCTTGGACCTGGGGCCTGCCTGTTTCTCTGACGAGAAATGGATTGTGTTAAGAAGAGAAGATATGGAACAACAGTGTTTCCCTGCCACCATTGAGCCTGCAACGCTGTAAATTCCAGTGAGGAAAACAACGGTTCCCTTCAAGCTCTTTTCCCTAGGGGACACAGAGCATTCTCCCTGCACTTTCCCTTTGAGTTTTGTACTTCCCAGGTGCGGAAGAAGGGAGATACATCTGCTGTTCACATTTACACGTTCTACTGGCTTAAGGAAAGAAGGACTCCATTGCGCTACTTCTGGCATATAATTCTCCTCAACTGAACGTGGCTTACAGGGCCCAGAACTGACGGGCAGTCCTTCGCCTACATCTTAGAATCTAGTGCACAGCCTAGTGGCCTATGACACCATAAACGCTTGCTGGAGTTTAAGCACCGCTTCGACACAGGCTGCATTGGATCTGGGGCCTGCCTATTTCTGTGACGAGAACTGGATTGTGTTAAGAAGAGAAGATATGGAACAACAGTGTTTCCCTGCCACCATTGAGCCTGCAACGCTGTAAATTCCAGTGAGGAAAACAACGTTTCCCTTCAAGCTCTTTTCCAAAGGGAACACAGAGCATTCTCCCTGCACTTTCCCTTTGAGTTTTGTACTTCCCAGGTGCGGTAGAAGGGAGATACATCTGCTGTTCACATTTACACGTTCTAGTGGCTTAAGGAAAGAAGGACTCCATTGCGCTTCTCCTGGCATATAGTTCTCCTCAACTGAACGTGGCTTACAGGTCCCAGAACTGACGAGCAGTCCTTCGCCTACATCTTAGAATCTAGTGCACAGCCTAGTGGCCTATGACACCATAAACGCTTGCTGGAGTTTAAGCACCGCTTTGACACAGGCTGTCTTTGATCTGGGGCCTGCCTATTTCTGTGACGAGAAATGGATTGTGTTAAGAAGAGAAGATATGGAACAACAGTGTTTCCCTGCCACAATTGAGCCTGCAACGCTGTAAATTCCAGTGAGGAAAACAATGTTTCCTTTCAAGCTCTTTTCCATAGGGGACACAGAGCATTCTCCCTGCACTTTCCCTTTGAGTTTTGTACTTCCCAGGTGCGGTAGAAGGGAGATACATATGCTGTTCACATTTACACGTTCTAGTGGCTTAAGGAAAGAAGGACTCCATTGCGCTTGTTCTGGCATATAATTCTCCTCAACTGAACGTGGCTTACAGGTCCCAGAACTGACAGGCAGTCCTTCGCCTACATCTTAGAATCTAGTGCACAGCCTAGTGGCCTATGACACCATAAACGCTTGCTGGAGTTTAGGCACCCCTTTGACAGAGGCCGCCTTGGATCTGGGGCCTGCCTATTACTGTGACTAGAAATGCATTGTGTTAAGAAGAGAAGATATGGAACAACAGTGTTTCCCGGACACAATTGAGCCTGCAACGCTCTAAATCCCAGTGAGGAAAAAAAGTTTCCCTTCAAGCTCTCTTTTCCAAAGGGAACACAGAGCGTTCTCCCTGCACTTTCCTTTTGAGTTTTGTACTTCCCAGATGGGGTAGAAGGGAGATACTATTGCTGTTCACATTTACCCGTTCTAGTGGCTTAAGGAAAGAAGGCCTCCATTGCCCTTCTTTTGGCATATAGTTGTCCTCAACTCAAAGTGGCTTACAGGTCCCAGTAGTGTCAGGCAGTCCGTTGTTTACATGTTGCATCCTAGTGCAGAGGCACATGGCCTAAGACACCGTAAAAGCTTCCTGCATTTATAGCACCGCTTTGACACACGCTGCCTTTGACCTGCGGCCTGCCTCTCTGTGTGACGAGAAACAGAGAGCTTGAGCTCGATGCTAGTTGTCCCATGTGTTTTACCTATTCCCTAACAATCCTTAGTGAATCCCTTCAAACCCTGTTTTCCAAAGGGACCACAAAGCACTCTCCCTTTGCCTTCCTGTGGTCTTTGGGGCTTCCGGGTGCTGTAGAAGATAGATACTTCTGTTGTTCACATTGACACCTTCAGGTGGCTTCCGAAAACGCTGAACGTTTTCAGGTCACTTTTCAAGCCCTCTTCTCCACAAGGACCACAGAGCATTCCCCCCGCGCCTTCGTTCTGTGTTTTGTACTTCCCAGGTGCGGTAGAAGGGAGATACAACTGCTGTTCACATTTACAGCTTCTAGTGGCTTAAGAAAAGAAGGTCTCCATTGCCCTTCTTTTGGCATATAGTTCTCCTCAACTGAACGTGGCTTACAGGTCCCAGAACTGACGGGCAGTCCTTCGCCTACATCTTAGAATCTAGTGCACAGCCTAGTGGCCTATGACACCATAAACGCTTGCTGGAGTTTAAGCACCGCTTTGACACAGGCTGCCTTGGATCTGGGGCCTGCCTGTTTCTGTGACGAGAAATGGATTGTGTTAAGAAGAGAAGATATGGAACAACAGTGTTTCACTGCCACAATTGAGCCTGCAATGGTGTAAATTCCACTGAGGAAAACAACGTTTTCCTTCAAGCTCTTTTCCAAAGGGAACACAGAGCATTCTCCCTGCACTTTCCCTTTGAGTTTTGTACTTCCCAGGTGCGGTAGAAGGGAGATACATCTGCTGTTCACATTTACAGCTTCTAGTGGCTTAAGAAAAGAAGGTCTCCATTGCCCTTCTTTTGCCATATAGTTCTCCTCAACTGAACGGGCTTACAGGTCCCAGAAGTGTCGGGCACGCCGTCGCCTACATCTTAGAATCTAGTGCACAGCCTAGTGGCCTATGACATCATAAACGCTTGCTGGAGTTTAAGCACCGCATTGACACAGGCTGCCTTGGACCTGGGGCCTGCCTGTTTCTGTGACGAGAAATGGATTGTGTTAAGAAGAGAAGATATGGAACAACAGTGTTTCCCTGCCACCATTGAGCCTGCAACGCTGTAAATTCCAGTCAGGAAAACAACGTTTCCCTTCAAGCTCTTTTCCATAGGGGACACAGAGCATTCTCCCTGCACTTTCCCTTTGAGTTTTGTTCTTCCCAGGTGCGGAAGAAGGGAGATACATCTGCTGTTCACATTTACAAGTTCTACTGGCTTAAGGAAAGAAGGACTCCATTGCGCTACTTCTGGCATATAATTCTCCTCAACTGAACGTGGCTTACAGGGCCCAGAACTGACGGGCAGTCCTTCGCCTACATCTTAGAATCTAGTGCACAGCCTAGTGGCCTATGACACCATAAACGCTTGCTGGAGTTTAAGAACCGCTTCGACACAGGCTGCCTTGGATCTGGGGCCTGCCTATTTCTGTGACGAGAACTGGATTGTGTTAAGAAGAGAAGATATGGAACAACAGTGTTTCCCTGCCACCATTGAGCCTGCAACGCTGTAAATTCCACTGAGGAAAACAACGTTTCCCTTCAAGCTCTTTTCCAAAGGGAACACAGAGCATTCTCCCTGCACTTTCCCTTTGAGTTTTGTACTTCCCAGGTGCGGTAGAAGGGAGATACATCTGCTGTTCACATTTACACGTTCTAGTGGCTTAAGGAAAGAAGGACTCCATTGCGCTTCTCCTGGCATATAGTTCTCCTCAACTGAACGTGGCTTACAGGTCCCAGAACTGACGGGCAGTCCTTCGCCTACATCTTAGAATCTAGTGCACAGCCTAGTGGCCTATGACACCATAAACGCTTGCTGGAGTTTAAGCACCGCTTTGACACAGGCTGTCTTTGATCTGGGGCCTGCCTATTTCTGTGACGAGAAATGGATTGTGTTAAGAAGAGAAGATATGGAACAACAGTGTTTCCCTGCCACAATTGAGCCTGCAACGCTGTAAATTCCAGTGAGGAAAACAATGTTTCCTTTCAAGCTCTTTTCCATAGGGGACACAGAGCATTCTCCCTGCACTTTCCCTTTGAGTTTTGTACTTCCCAGGTGCGGTAGAAGGGAGATACATATGCTGTTCACATTTACACGTTCTAGTGGCTTAAGGAAAGAAGGACTCCATTGCGCTTCTTCTGGCATATAATTCTCCTCAACTGAACGTGGCTTACAGGTCCCAGAACTGACAGGCAGTCCTTCGCCTACATCTTAGAATCTAGTGCACAGCCTAGTGGCCTATGACACCATAAACGCTTGCTGGAGTTTAAGCACCGCTTTGACACAGGCTGCCTTGGACCTGGGGCCTGCCTATTACTGTGACGAGAAATGCATTGTGTTAAGAAGAGAAGATATGGAACAACAGTGTTTCCCTGCCACAATTGAGCCTGCAACACTCTAAATCCCAGTGAGGAAAAAAAGTTTCCCTTCAAGCTCTCTTTTCCAAAGGGAACACAGAGCATTCTCCCTGCACTTTCCTTTTGATTTTTGTACTTCCCAGATGCGTTAGAAGGGAGATACTATTGCTGTTCACATTTACCCGTTCCAGTGGCTTAAGGAAAGAAGGCCTCCATTGCCCTTCTTTTGGCATATAGTTGTCCTCAACTCAAAGTGGCTTACAGGTCCCAGTAGTGTCAGGCAGTCCGTTGTTTACATGTTGCATCCTAGTGCAGAGGCACATGGCGTAAGACACCGTAAAAGCTTCCTGCATTTATAGCACCGCTTTGACACTCGCTGCCTTGGACCTGCGGCCTGCCTCTCTGTGTGACGAGAAACAGAGAGCTTGAGCTCGATGCTAGTCGTCCCATGTGTTTTACCTATTCCCTAACAATCCTTAGTGAATCCCTTCAAACCCTGTTTTCCAAAGGGACCACAAAGCACTCTCCCTTTGCCTTCCTGTGGTCTTTGGGGCTTCCGGGTGCTGTAGAAGATAGATACTTCTGTTGTTCACATTGACACCTTCAGGTGGCTTCCGAAAACGCTGAACGTTTTCAGGTCACTTTTCAAGCCCTCTTCTCCACAAGGACCACAGAGCATTCCCCCTGCGCCTTCGTTCTGTGTTTTGTACTTCCCAGGTGCGGTAGAAGGGAGATACATCTGCTGTTCACATTTACAGCTTCTAGTGGCTTAAGAAAAGAAGGTCTCCATTGCCCTTCTTTTGGCATATAGTTCTCCTCAACTGAACGTGGCTTACAGGTCCCAGAACTGACGGGCAGTCCTTCGCCTACATCTTAGAATCTAGTGCACAGCCTAGTGGCCTATGACACCATAAACGCTTGCTGGAGTTTAAGCACCACTTTGACACAGGCTGCCTTGGATCTGGGGCCTGCCTGTTTCTGTGACGAGAAATGGATTGTGTTAAGAAGAGAAGATATGGAACAACAGTGTTTCCCTGCAACAATTGAGCCTGCAATGGTGTAAATTCCACTGAGGAAAACAACGTTTCCCTTCAAGCTCTTTTCCAAAGGGAACACAGAGCATTCTCCCTGCACTTTCCCTTTGAGTTTTGTACTTCCCCGGTGCGGTAGAAGGGAGATACATCTGCTGTTCACATTTACAGCTTCTAGTGGCTTAAGAAAAGACGGTCTCCATTGCCCTTCTTTTGGCATATAGTTCTCCTCAACTGAACGGGCTTACAGGTCCCAGAAGTGTCGGGCACGCCGTCGCCTACATCTTAGAATCTAGTGCACAGCCTAGTGGCCTATGACATCATAAACGCTTGCTGGAGTTTAATCACCACATTGACACAGGCTGTCTTGGACCTGGGGCCTGCCTGTTTCTGTGACGAGAAATGGATTGTGTTAAGAAGAGAAGATATGGAACAACAGTGTTTCCCTGCCACCATTGAGCCTGCAACGCTGTAAATTCCAGTGAGGAAAACAACGTTTCCCTTCAAGCTCTTTTCCATAGGGGACACAGAGCATTCTCCCTGCACTTTCCCTTTGAGTTTTGTACTTCCCAGGTGCGGAAGAAGAGAGATACATCTGCTGTTCATATTTACACGTTCTACTTGCTTAAGGAAAGAAGGACTCCATTGAGCTACTTCTGGCATATAATTCTCCTCAACTGAACGTGGCTTACAGGGCTCAGAACTGACGGGCAGTCCTTCGCCTACATCTTAGAATCTAGTGCACAGCCTGTGGCCTATGACACCATAAACGCTTGCTGGAGATTAGGCATCGCTTTGACACAGGCTGCCTTGGATCTGGGGCCTGCCTATTACTGTGACGAGAAATGCATTGTGTTAAGAAGAGAAGATATGGAACAACAGTGCTTCCCTGCCACCATTGAGCCTGCAACGCTGTAAATTCCAGTGAGGAAAACAAGTTTCCCTTCAAGCTCTCTTTTCCAAAGGGAACACAGAGCATTCTCCCTGCACTTTCCTTTTGAGTTTTGTACTTCCCAGATGCGGTAGAAGGCAGATACTATTGCTGTTCACATTTACCCGTTCTAGTGGCTTAAGGAAAGAAGGCCTCCATTGCCCTTCTTTTGGCATATAGTTGTCCTCAACTCAAAGTGGCTTACAGGTCCCAGTAGTGTCAGGCAGTCCGTCGTTTACATGTTGCATCCTAGTGCAGAGGCACATGGCCTAAGACACCGTAAAAGCTTCCTGCATTTATAGCACCGCTTTGACACACGCTGCCTTGGACCTGCGGCCTGCCTCTCTGTGTGACGAGAAACAGAGAGCTTGAGCTCGATGCTAGTCGTCCCATGTGTTTTACCTATTCCCTAACAATCCTTAGTGAATCCCTTCAAACCCTGTTTTCCAAAGGGACCACAAAGCACTCTCCCTTTGCCTTCCTGTGGTCTTTGGGGCTTCCGGGTGCTGTAGAACATAGATACTTCTGTTGTTCACATTGACACCTTCAGGTGGCTTCCGAAAACGCTGAACGTTTTCAGGTCACTTTTCAAGCCCTCTTCTCCACAAGGACCACAGAGCATTCTCCCTGCGCCTTCGTTCTGTGTTTTGTACTTCCCAGGTGCGGTAGAAGGGAGATACATCTGCTGTTCACATTTACAGCTTCTAGTGGCTTAAGAAAAGAAGGTCTCCATTGCCCTTCTTTTGGCATATAGTTCTCCTCAACTGAACGGGCTTACAGGTCCCAGAAGTGTCGGGCACGCCGTCGCCTAGATCTTAGAATCTAGTGCACAGCCTAGTGGCCTATGACATCATAAACGCTTGCTGGAGTTTAAGCACCGCATTGACAGAGGCTGCCTTGGACCTGGGGCCTGCCTGTTTCTGTGACGAGAAATGGATTGTGTTAAGAAGAGAAGATATGGAACAACAGTGTTTCCCTGCCACAATTGAGCCTGCAACGCTGTAAATTCCAGTGAGGAAAACAACGTTTCCCTTCAAGCTCTTTTCCATAGGGGACACAGAGCATTCTCCCTGCACTTTCCCTTTGAGTTTTGTACTTCCCAGGTGCGGAAGAAGGGAGATACATCTGCTGTTCACATTTACACGTTCTACTGGCTTAAGGAAAGAAGGACTCCATTGCGCTACTTCTGGCATATAATTCTTCTCAACTGAACGAGGCTTACAGGGCCCAGAACTGACGGGCAGTCCTTCGCCTACATCTTAGAATCTAGTGCACAGCCTAGTGGCCTATGACACCATAAACGCTTGCTGGAGTTTAAGCACCGCTTTGACACAGGCTGCCTTGGATCTGGGGCCTGCCTATTTCTGTGACGAGAAATGGATTGTGTTAAGAAGAGAAGATATGGAACAACAGTGTTTCCCTGCCACCAGTGAGCCTGCAACGCTGTAAATTCCAGTGAGGAAAACAACGTTTCCCTTCAAGCTCTTTTCCAAAGGGAACACAGAGCATTCTCCCTGCACTTTCCCTTGGAGTTTTGTACTTCCCCGGTGCGGTAGAAGGGAGGTACATCTGCTGTTCACATTTACACGTTCTAGTGGCTTAAGGAAAGAAGGACTCCATTGCGCTTCTCCTGGCATATAGTTCTCCTCAAGTGAAAGTGGCTTATAGGTCCCAGAACTGACGGGCAGTCCTTCGCCTACATCTTAGAATCTAGTGCACAGCCTAGTGGCCTATGACACCATAAACGCTTGCTGGAGTTTAGGCACCCCTTTGACACAGGCTGCCTTGGATCTGGGGCCTGCCTATTACTGTGACGAGAAATGGATTGTGTTAAGAAGAGAAGATATGGAACAACAGTGTTTCCCTGCCACAATTGAGCCTGCAACGCTGTAAATTCCAGTGAGGAAAACAAGTTTCCCTTCAAGCTCTCTTTTCCAAAGGGAACACAGAGCATTCTCCCTGCACTTTCCTTTTGAGTTTTGTACTTCCCAGATGCGGTAGAAGGCAGATACTATTGCTGTTCACATTTACCCGTTCTAGTGGCTTAAGGAAAGAAGGCCTCCATTGCCCTTCTTTTGGCATATAGTTGTCCTCAACTCAAAGTGGCTTACAGGTCCCAGTAGTGTCAGGCAGGCCGTCGTTTACATGTTGCATCCTAGTGCAGAGGCACATGGCCTAAGACACCGTAAAAGCTTCCTGCATTTATAGCACCGCTTTGACACACGCTGCCTTGGACCTGCGGCCTGCCTCTCTGTGTGACGAGAAACAGAGAGCTTGAGCTCGATGCTAGTCGTCCCATGTGTTTTACCTATTCCCTAACAATCCTTAGTGAATCCCTTCAAACCCTGTTTTCCAAAGGGACCACAAAGCACTCTCCCTTTGCCTTCCTGTGGTCTTTGGGGCTTCCGGGTGCTGTAGAACATAGATACTTCTGTTGTTCACATTGACACCTTCAGGTGGCTTCCGAAAACGCTGAACGTTTTCAGGTCACTTTTCAAGCCCTCTTCTCCACAAGGACCACAGAGCATTCCCCCTGCGCCTTCGTTCTGTGTTTTGTACTTCCCAGGTGCGGTAGAAGGGAGATACATCTGCTGTTCACATTTACAGCTTCTAGTGGCTTAAGAAAAGAAGGTCTCCATTGCCCTTCTTTTGGCATATAGTTCTCCTCAACTGAACGGGCTTACAGGTCCCAGAAGTGTCGGGCACGCCGTCGCCTAGATCTTAGAATCTAGTGCACAGCCTAGTGGCCTATGACATCATAAACGCTTGCTGGAGTTTAAGCACCGCATTGACAGAGGCTGCCTTGTACCTGGGGCCTGCCTGTTTCTGTGACGAGAAATGGATTGTGTTAAGAAGAGAAGATATGGAACAACAGTGTTTCCCTGCCACCATTGAGCCTGCAACGCTGTAAATTCCAGTGAGGAAAACAACGTTTCCCTTCAAGCTCTTTTCCATAGGGGACACAGAGCATTCTCCCTGCACTTTCCCTTTGAGTTTTGTACTTCCCCGGTGCGGAAGAAGGGAGATACATCTGCTGTTCACATTTACACGTTCTACTGGCTTAAGGAAAGATGGACTCCATTGCGCTACTTCTGGCATATAATTCTTCTCAACTGAACGAGGCTTACAGGGCCCAGAACTGACGGGCAGTCCTTCGCCTACATCTTAGAATCTAGTGCACAGCCTAGTGGCCTATGACACCATAAACGCTTGCTGGAGTTTAAGCACCGCTTTGACACAGGCTGCCTTGGATCTGGGGCCTGCCTATTTCTGTGACGAGAAATGGATTGTGTTAAGAAGAGAAGATATGGAACAACAGTGTTTCCCTGCCACCAGTGAGCCTGCAACGCTGTAAATTCCAGTGAGGAAAACAACGTTTCCCTTCAAGCTCTTTTCCAAAGGGAACACAGAGCATTCTCCCTGCACTTTCCCTTGGAGTTTTGTACTTCCCCGGTGCGGTAGAAGGGAGGTACATCTGCTGTTCACATTTACACGTTCTAGTGGCTTAAGGAAAGAAGGCCTCCATTGCCCTTCTTTTGGCATATAGTTGTCCTCAACTCAAAGTGGCTTACAGGTCCCAGTAGTGTCAGGCAGTCCGTTGTTTACATGTTGCATCCTAGTGCACAGGGCATGGCCTAACACACTGTAAAAGCTTCCTGCATTTATAGCACCGCTTTGACACACGCTGCCTTGGACCTGCGGCCTGCCTCTCTGTGTGACGAGAAACAGAGAGCTTGAGCTCGATGTTAGTCGTCCCATGTGTTTTACCTATTCCCTAACAATCCTTAGTGAATCCCTTCAAACCCTGTTTTCCAAAGGGACCACAAAGCACTCTCCCTTTGCCTTCCTGTGGTCTTTGGGGCTTCCGGGTGCTGTAGAACATAGATACTTCTGTTGTTCACATTGACACCTTCAGGTGGCTTCCGAAAACGCTGAACGTTTTCAGGTCACTTTTCAAGCCCTCTTCTCCACAAGGACCACAGAGCATTCCCCCTGCGCCTTCGTTCTGTGTTTTGTACTTCCCAGGTGCGGTAGAAGGGAGATACATCTGCTGTTCACATTTACAGCTTCTAGTGGCTTAAGGAAAGAAGGACTCCATTGCGCTTGTTCTGGCATATAATTCTCCTCAACTGAACGTGGCTTACAGGTCCCAGAACTGACAGGCAGTCCTTCGCCTACATCTTAGAATCTAGTGCACAGCCTAGTGGCCTATGACACCATAAACGCTTGCTGGAGTTTAGGCACCCCTTTGACACAGGCTGCCTTGGATCTGGGGCCTGCCTATTACTGTGACGAGAAATGGATTGTGTTAAGAAGAGAAGATACGGAACAACAGTGTTTCCCTGCCACAATTGAGCCTGCAACGCTCTAAATCCTAGTGAGGAAAAAAAGTTTCCCTTCAAGCTCTCTTTTCCAAAGGGAACACAGAGCATTCTCCCTGCACTTTCCTTTTGAGTTTTGTACTTCCCAGATGGGGTAGAAGGGAGATACTATTGCTGTTCACATTTACCCGTTCTAGTGGCTTAAGGAAAGAAGGCCTCCATTGCCCTTCTTTTGGCATATAGTTGTCCTCAACTCAAAGTGGCTTACAGGTCCCAGTAGTGTCAGGCAGTCCGTTGTTTACATGTTGCATCCTAGTGCACAGGGCATGGCCTAACACACTGTAAAAGCTTCCTGCATTTATAGCACCGCTTTGACACACGCTGCCTTGGACCTGCGGCCTGCCTCTCTGTGTGACGAGAAACAGAGAGCTTGAGCTCGATGCTAGTCGTCCCATGTGTTTTACCTATTCCCTAACAATCCTTAGTGAATCCCTTCAAACCCTGTTTTCCAAAGGGACCACAAAGCACTCTCCCTTTGCCTTCCTGTGGTCTTTGGGGCTTCCGGGTGCTGTAGAAGATAGATACTTCTGTTGTTCACATTGACACCTTCAGGTGGCTTCCGAAAACGCTGAACGTTTTCAGGTCACTTTTCAAGCCCTCTTCTCCACAAGGACCACAGAGCATTCCCCCTGCACCTTCGTTCTGTGTTTTGTACTCCCAGGTGCGGTAGAAGGGAGATACATCTGCTGTTCACATTTACAGCTTCTAGTGGCTTAAGAAAAGAAGGTCTCCATTGCCCTTCTTTTGGCATAGAGTTCTCCTCAACTGAACGGGCTTACAGGTCCCAGAAGTGTCGGGCACGCCGTCGCCTACATCTTAGAATCTAGTGCACAGCCTAGTGGCCTATGACATCATAAACGCTTGCTGGAGTTTAAGCACCGCATTGACAGAGGCTGCCTTGGACCTGTGGCCTGCCTGTTTCTGTGACGAGAAATGGATTGTGTTAAGAAGAGAAGATATGGAACAACAGTGTTTCCCTGCCACCATTGAGCCTGCAACGCTGTAAATTCCAGTGAGGAAAACAACGTTTCCCTTCAAGCTCTTTTCCATAGGGGACACAGAGCATTCTCCCTGCACTTTCCCTTTGAGTTTTGTACTTCCCAGGTGCGGAAGAAGGGAGATACATCTGCTGTTCACATTTACACGTTCTACTGGCTTAAGAAAGAAGGACTCCATTGCGCTACTTCTGGCATATAGTTCTTCTCAACTGAACGAGGCTTACAGGGCCCAGAACTGACGGGCAGTCCTTCGCCTACATCTTAGAATCTAGTGCACAGCCTAGTGGCCTATGACACCATAAACGCTTGCTGGAGTTTAAGCACCGCTTTGACACAGGCTGCCTTGGATCTGGGGCCTGCCTATTTCTATGAAGAGAAATGGATTGTGTTAAGAAGAGAAGATATGGAACAACAGTGTTTCCCTGCCACCAGTGAGCCTGCAACGCTGTAAATTCCAGTGAGGAAAACAACGTTTCCCTTCAAGCTCTTTTCCAAAGGGAACACAGAGCATTCTCCCTGCACTTTCCCTTTGAGTTTTGTACTTCCCAGGTGCGGTAGAAGGGAGGTACATCTGCTGTTCACATTTACACGTTCTAGTGGCTTAAGGAAAGAAGGACTCCATTGCGCTTCTCCTGGCATATAGTTCTCCTCAACTGAACGTGGCTTATAGGTCCCAGAACTGACGGGCAGTCCTTCGCCTACATCTTAGAATCTAGTGCACAGCCTAGTGGCCTATGACACCATAAACGCTTGCTGGAGTTTAGGCACCCCTTTGACACAGGCTGCCTTGGATCTGGGGCCTGCCTATTACTGTGACGAGAAATGGATTGTGTTAAGAAGAGAAGATACGGAACAACAGTGTTTCCCAGCCACAATTGAGCCTGCAACGCTCTAAATCCCAGTGAGGAAAAAAAGTTTCCCTTCAAGCTCTCTTTTCCAAAGGGAACACAGAGCATTCTCCCTGCACTTTCCTTTTGAGTTTTGTACTTCCCAGATGCGGTAGAAGGGAGATACTATTGCTGTTCACATTTACCCGTTCTAGTGGCTTAAGGAAAGAAGGCCTCCATTGCCCTTCTTTTGGCATATAGTTGTCCTCAACTCAAAGTGGCTTACAGGTCCCAGTAGTGTCAGGCAGTCCGTTGTTTACATGTTGCATCCTAGTGCACAGGGCATGGCCTAACACACTGTAAAAGCTTCCTGCATTTATAGCACCGCTTTGACACACGCTGCCTTGGACCTGCGGCCTGCCTCTCTGTGTGACGAGAAACAGAGAGCTTGAGCTCGATGCTAGTCGTCCCATGTGTTTTACCTATTCCCTAACAATCCTTAGTGAATCCCTTCAAACCCTGTTTTCCAAAGGGACCACAAAGCACTCTCCCTTTGCCTTCCTGTGGTCTTTGGGGCTTCCGGGTGCTGTAGAAGATAGATACTTCTGTTGTTCACATTGACAGCTTCAGGTGGCTTCCGAAAACGCTGAACGTTTTCAGGTCACTTTTCAAGCCCTCTTCTCCACAAGGACCACAGAGCATTCCCCCTGCGCCTTCGTTCTGTGTTTTGTACTTCCCAGGTGCGGTAGAAGGGAGATACATCTACTGTTCACATTTAGAGCTTCTAGTGGCTTAAGAAAAGAAGGTCTCCATTGCCCTTCTTTTGGCATATAGTTCTCCTCAACTGAACGTGGCTTACAGGTCCCAGAACTGACGGGCAGTCCTTCGCCTACATCTTAAAATCTAGTGCACAGCCTAGTGGCCTATGACACCATAAACGCTTGCTGGAGTTTAAGCACCGCTTTGACACAGGCTGCCTTGGACCTGGGGCCTGCCTGTTTCTGTGACGAGAAATGGATTGTGTTAAGAAGAGAAGATATGGAACAACAGTGTTTCCCTGCCACAATTGAGCCTGCAATGGTGTAAATTCCACTGAGGAAAACAACGTTTTCCTTCAAGCTCTTTTCCAAAGGGAACACAGAACATTCTCCCTGCACTTTCCCTTTGAGTTTTGTACTTCCCAGGTGCGGCAGAAGCGAGATACATATGCTGTTCACATTTACACGTTCTAGTGGCTTAAGGAAAGAAGGACTCCATTGCGCTTCTTCTGGCATATAATTCTCCTCAACTGAACGTGGCTTACAGGTCCCAGAACTGACAGGCAGTCCTTCGCCTACATCTTAGAATCTAGTGCACAGCCTAGTGGCCTATGACACCATAAACGCTTGCTGGAGTTTAGGCACCCCTTTGATACAGGCTGCCTTGGATCTGGGGCCTGCCTATTACTGTGACGAGAAATGGATTGTGTTAAGAAGAGAAGATACGGAACAACAGTGTTTCCCTGCCACCATTGAGCCTGCAACGCTCTAAATTCCACTGAGGAAAACAACGTTTCCCTTCAAGCTCTTTTCCAAAGGGAACACA
The DNA here is from genome assembly GCF_025265405.1 of Mesoplodon densirostris. NCBI lineage: Eukaryota > Metazoa > Chordata > Mammalia > Artiodactyla > Ziphiidae > Mesoplodon > Mesoplodon densirostris. Next base: position 47,996,162 of record NC_082670.1, read on the forward strand.
GAGCATTCTCCCTGCACTTTCCCTTTGAGTTTTGTACTTCCCAGGTGTGGTAGAAGGGAGATACATCTGCTGTTCACATTTACACGTTCTAGTGGCTAAAGGAAAGAAGGACTCCATTGCGCTTCTCCTGGCATATAGTTCTCCTCAACTGAACGTGGCTTACAGGTCCCAGAACTGACGGGCAGTCCTTCGCCTACATCTTAGAATCTAGTGCACAGCCTAGTGGCCTATGACACCATAAACGCTTGCTGGAGTTTAAGCACCGGTTTGACACAGGCTGCCTTGGATCTGGGGCCTGCCTATTTCTGTGACGAGAAATGCATTGTGTTAAGAAGAGAAGATATGGAACAACAGTGTTTCCCTGCCACAATTGAGCCTGCAACACTCTAAATCCCAGTGAGGAAAAAAAGTTTCCCTTCAAGCTCTCTTTTCCAAAGGGAACACAGAGCATTCTCCCTGCACTTTCCTTTTGAGTTTTGTACTTCACAGATGCGGTAGAAGGCAGATACTATTGCTGTTCACATTTACCCGTTCTAGTGGCTTAAGGAAAGAAGGCCTCCATTGCCCTTCTTTTGGCATATAGTTGTCCTCAACTCAAAGTGGCTTACAGGTCCCAGTAGTGTCAGGCAGTCCGTTGTTTACATGTTGCATCCTAGTGCAGAGGCACATGGCGTAAGACACCGTAAAAGCTTCCTGCATTTATAGCACCGCTTTGACACTCGCTGCCTTGGACCTGCGGCCTGCCTCTCTGTGTGATGAGAAACAGAGAGTTTGAGCTCGATGCTAGTCGTCCCATGTGTTTTACCTATTCCCTAACAATCCTTAGTGAATCCCTTCAAACCCTGTTTTCCAAAGGGACCACAAAGCACTCTCCCTTTGCCTTCCTGTGGTCTTTGGGGCTTCCGGGTGCTGTAGAAGATAGATACTTCTGTTGTTCCCATTGACACCTTCAGGTGGCTTCCGAAAACGCTGAACGTTTTCAGGTCACTTTTCAAGCCCTCTTCTCCACAAGGACCACAGAGCATTCCCCCTGCGCCTTCGTTCTGTGTTTTGTACTTCCCAGGTGCGGTAGAAGGGAGATACATCTGCTGTTCACATTTACAGCTTCTAGTGGCTTAAGAAAAGAAGGTCTCCATTGCCCTTCTTTTGGCATATAGTTCTCGTCAACTGAACGTGGCTTACAGGTCCCAGAACTGACGGGCAGTCCTTCGCCTACATCTTAGAATCTAGTGCACAGCCTAGTGGCCTATGACACCATAAACGCTTGCTGGAGTTTAAGCACCACTTTGACACAGGCTGCCTTGGATCTGGGGCCTGCCTGTTTCTGTGACGAGAAATGGATTGTGTTAAGAAGAGAAGATATGGAACAACAGTGTTTCCCTGCAATAATTGAGCCTGCAATGGTGTAAATTCCACTGAGGAAAACAACGTTTCCCTTCAAGCTCTTTTCCAAAGGGAACACAGAGCATTCTCCCTGCACTTTCCCTTTGAGTTTTGTACTTCCCAGGTGCGGTAGAAGGGAGATACATCTGCTGTTCACATTTACAGCTTCTAGTGGCTTAAGAAAAGACGGTCTCCATTGCCCTTCTTTTGGCATATAGTTCTCCTCAACTGAACGGGCTTACAGGTCCCAGAAGTGTCGGGCACGCCGTCGCCTACATCTTAGAATCTAGTGCACAGCCTAGTGGCCTATGACATCATAAACGCTTGCTGGAGTTTAATCACCGCATTGACACAGGCTGCCTTGGACCTGGGGCCTGCCTGTTTCTGTGACGAGAAATGGATTGTGTTAAGAAGAGAAGATATGGAACAACAGTGTTTCCCTGCCACCATTGAGCCTGCAACGCTGTAAATTCCAGTGAGGAAAACAACGTTTCCTTTCAAGCTCTTTTCCATAGGGGACACAGAGCATTCTCCCTGCACTTTCCCTTTGAGTTTTGTACTTCCCAGGTGCGGAAGAAGAGAGATACATCTGCTGTTCATATTTACACGTTCTACTTGCTTAAGGAAAGAAGGAATCCATTGCGCTACTTCTGGCATATAATTCTCCTCAACTGAACGTGGCTTACAGGGCTCAGAACTGACGGGCAGTCCTTCGCCTACATCTTAGAATCTAGTGCACAGCCTGTGGCCTATGACACCATAAACGCTTGCTGGAGTTTAGGCACCGCTTTGACACAGGCTGCCTTGGATCTGGGGCCTGCCTATTACTGTGACGAGAAATGCATTGTGTTAAGAAGAGAAGATATGGAACAACAGTGTTTCCCTGCCACCATTGAGCCTGCAACGCTGTAAATTCCAGTGAGGAAAACAAGTTTCCCTTCAAGCTCTCTTTTCCAAAGGGAACACAGAGCATTCTCCCTGCACTTTCCTTTTGAGTTTTGTACTTCCCAGATGCGGTAGAAGGCAGATACTATTGCTGTTCCCATTTACCCGTTCTAGTGGCTTAAGGAAAGAAGGCCTCCATTGCCCTTCTTTTGGCATATAGTTGTCCTCAACTCAAAGTGGCTTACAGGTCCCAGTAGTGTCAGGCAGTCCGTCGTTTACATGTTGCATCCTAGTGCAGAGGCACATGGCCTAAGACACCGTAAAAGCTTCCTGCATTTATAGCACCGCTTTGACACACGCTGCCTTGGACCTGCGGCCTGCCTCTCTGTGTGACGAGAAACAGAGAGCTTGAGCTCGATGCTAGTCGTCCCATGTGTTTTACCTATTCCCTAACAATCCTTAGTGAATCCCTTCAAACCCTGTTTTCCAAAGGGACCACAAAGCACTCTCCCTTTGCCTTCCTGTGGTCTTTGGGGCTTCCGGGTGCTGTAGAAGATAGATACTTCTGTTGTTCACATTGACACCTTCAGGTGGCTTCCGAAAACGCTGAACGTTTTCAGGTCACTTTTCAAGCCCTCTTCTCCACAAGGACCACAGAGCATTCCCCCTGCACCTTCGTTCTGTGTTTTGTACTTCCCAGGTGCGGTAGAAGGGAGATACATCTGCTGTTCACATTTACAGCTTCTAGTGGCTTAAGAAAAGAAGGTCTCCATTGCCCTTCTTTTGGCATATAGTTCTCCTCAACTGAACGGGCTTACAGGTCCCAGAAGTGTCGGGCACGCCGTCGCCTAGATCTTAGAATCTAGTGCACAGCCTAGTGGCCTATGACATCATAAACGCTTGCTGGAGTTTAAGCACCGCATTGACAGAGGCTGCCTTGGACCTGGGGCCTGCCTGTTTCTGTGACGAGAAATGGATTGTGTTAAGAAGAGAAGATATGGAACAACAGTGTTTCCCTGCCACAATTGAGCCTGCAAGGCTGTAAATTCCAGTGAGGAAAACAACGTTTCCCTTCAAGCTCTTTTCCATAGGGGACACAGAGCATTCTCCCTGCACTTTCCCTTTGAGTTTTGTACTTCCCAGGTGCGGAAGAAGGGAGATACATCTGCTGTTCACATTTACACGTTCTACTGGCTTAAGGAAAGAAGGACTCCATTGCGCTACTTCTGGCATATAATTCTTCTCAACTGAACGAGGCTTACAGGGCCCAGAACTGACGGGCAATCCTTCGCCTACATCTTAGAATCTAGTGCACAGCCTAGTGGCCTATGACACCATAAACGCTTGCTGGAGTTTAAGCTCCGCTTTGACACAGGCTGCCTTGGATCTGGGGCCTGCCTATTTCTGTGACGAGAAATGGATTGTGTTAAGAAGAGAAGATATGGAACAACAGTGTTTCCCTGCCACCAGTGAGCCTGCAACGCTGTAAATTCCAGTGAGGAAAACAACGTTTCCCTTCAAGCTCTTTTCCAAAGGGAACACAGAGCATTCTCCCTGCACTTTCCCTTTGAGTTTTGTACTTCCCCGGTGCGGTAGAAGGGAGGTACATCTGCTGTTCACATTTACACGTTCTAGTGGCTTAAGGAAAGAAGGACTCCATTGCGCTTCTCCTGGCATATAGTTCTCCTCAACTGAACGTGGCTTATAGGTCCCAGAACTGACGGGCAGTCCTTCGCCTACATCTTAGAATCTAGTGCACAGCCTAGTGGCCTATGACACCATAAACGCTTGCTGGAGTTTAGGCACCCCTTTGACAGAGGCCGCCTTGGATCTGGGGCCTGCCTATTACTGTGACTAGAAATGCATTGTGTTAAGAAGAGAAGATATGGAACAACAGTGTTTCCCGGACACAATTGAGCCTGCAACGCTCTAAATCCCAGTGAGGAAAAAAAGTTTCCCTTCAAGCTCTCTTTTCCAAAGGGAACACAGAGCGTTCTCCCTGCAGTTTCCTTTTGAGTTTTGTACTTCCCAGATGCGGTAGAAGGGAGATACTATTGCTGTTCACATTTACCCGTTCTAGTGGTTTAAGGAAAGAAGGCCTCCATTGCCCTTCTTTTGGCATATAGTTGTCCTCAACTCAAAGTGGCTTACAGGTCCCAGTAGTGTCAGGCAGTCCGTTGTTTACATGTTGCATCCTAGTGCAGAGGCACATGGCCTAAGACACCGTAAAAGCTTCCTGCATTTATAGCACCGCTTTGACACACGCTGCCTTGGACCTGCGGCCTGCCTCTCTGTGTGACGAGAAACAGAGAGCTTGAGCTCGATGCTAGTTGTCCCATGTGTTTTACCTATTCCCTAACAATCCTTAGTGAATCCCTTCAAAGCCTGTTTTCCAAAGGGACCACAAAGCACTCTCCCTTTGCCTTCCTGTGGTCTTTGAGGCTTCCGGGAGCTGTAGAAGATAGATACTTCTGTTGTTCACATTGACACCTTCAGGTGGCTTCCGAAAACGCTGAACGTTTTCAGGTCACTTTTCAAGCCCTCTTCTCCACAAGGACCACAGAGCATTCCCCCTGCGCCTTCGTTCTGTGTTTTGTACTTCCCAGGTGCGGTAGAAGGGAGATACATCTGCTGTTCACATTTACAGCTTCTAGTGGCTTAAGAAAAGAAGGTCTCCATTGCCCTTCTTTTGGCATATAGTTCTCCTCAACTGAACGTGGCTTACAGGTCCCAGAACTGACGGGCAGTCCTTCGCCTAGATCTTAGAATCTAGTGCACAGCCTAGTGGCCTATGACACCATAAACGCTTGCTGGAGTTTAAGCACCGCTTTGACACAGGCTGCTTTGGATCTGGGGCCTGCCTGTTTCTGTGACGAGAAATGGATTGTGTTAAGAAGAGAAGATATGGAACAACAGTGTTTCCCTGCCACAATTGAGCCTGCAATGGTGTAAATTCCACTGAGGAAAACAACGTTTCCCTTCAAGCTCTTTTCCAAAGGGAACACAGAGCATTCTCCCTGCACTTTCCCTTTGAGTTTTGTACTTCCCAGGTGCGGTAGAAGGGAGATACATCTGCTGTTCACATTTACAGCTTCTAGTGGCTTAAGAAAAGAAGGTCTCCATTGCCCTTCTTTTGGCATATAGTTCTCCTCAACTGAACGGGCTTACAGGTCCCAGAAGTGTCGGGCACGCCGTCGCCTACATCTTAGAATCTAGTGCACAGCCTAGTGGCCTATGACATCATAAACGCTTGCTGGAGTTTAAGCACCGCATTGACACAGGCTGCCTTGGACCTGGGGCCTGCCTGTTTCTGTGACGAGAAATGGATTGTGTTAAGAAGAGAAGATATGGAACAACAGTGTTTCCCTGCCACAATTGAGCCTGCAACGCAGTAAATTCCAGTCAGGAAAACAACGTTTCCCTTCAAGCTCTTTTCCATAGGGGACACAGAGCATTCTCCCTGCACTTTTCCTTTGAGTTTTGTACTTCCCAGGTGCGGAAGAAGGGAGATACATCTGCTGTTCACATTTACAAGTTCTACTGGCTTAAGGAAAGAAGGACTCCATTGCGCTACTTCTGGCATATAATTCTCCTCAACTGAACGTGGCTTACAGGGCCCAGAACTGACGGGCAGTCCTTCGCCTACATCTTAGAATCTAGTGCACAGCCTAGTGGCCTATGACACCATAAACGCTTGCTGGAGTTTAAGAACCGCTTCGACACAGGCTGCCTTGGATCTGGGTCCTGCCTATTTCTGTGACGAGAACTGGATTGTGTTAAGAAGAGAAGATATGGAACAACAGTGTTTCCCTGCCACCATTGAGCCTGCAACGCTGTAAATTCCACTGAGGAAAACAACGTTTCCCTTCAAGCTCTTTTCCAAAGGGAACACAGAGCATTCTCCCTGCACTTTCCCTTTGAGTTTTGTACTTCCCAGGTGCGGTAGAAGGGAGATACATCTGCTGTTCACATTTACACGTTCTAGTGGCTTAAGGAAAGAAGGACTCCATTGCGCTTCTCCTGGCATATAGTTCTCCTCAACTGAACGTGGCTTACAGGTCCCAGAACTGACGGGCAGTCCTTCGCCTACATCTTAGAATCTAGTGCACAGCCTAGTGGCCTATGACACCATAAACGCTTGCTGGAGTTTAAGCACCACTTTGACACAGGCTGTCTTTGATCTGGGGCCTGCCTATTTCTGTGACGAGAAATGGATTGTGTTAAGAAGAGAAGATATGGAACAACAGTGTTTCCCTGCCACAATTGAGCCTGCAACGCTGTAAATTCCAGTGAGGAAAACAATGTTTCCTTTCAAGCTCTTTTCCATAGGGGACACAAAGCATTCTCCCTGCACTTTCCCTTTGAGTTTTGTACTTCCCAGGTGCGGTAGAAGGGAGATAAATATGCTGTTCACATTTACACGTTCTAGTGGCTTAAGGAAAGAAGGACTCCATTGCGCTTCTTCTGGCATATAATTCTCCTCAACTGAACATGGCTTACAGGTCCCAGAACTGACAGGCAGTCCTTCGCCTACATCTTAGAATCTAGTGCACAGCCTAGTGGCCTATGACACCATAAACGCTTGCTGGAGTTTAAGCACCGCTTTGACACAGGCTGCCTTGGACCTGGGGCCTGCCTATTACTGTGACGAGAAATGCATTGTGTTAAGAAGAGAAGATATGGAACAACAGTGTTTCCCTGCCACAATTGAGCCTGCAACACTCTAAATCCCAGTGAGGAAAAAAAGTTTCCCTTCAAGCTCTCTTTTCCAAAGGGAACACAGAGCATTCTCCCTGCACTTTCCTTTTGATTTTTGTACTTCCCAGATGCGTTAGAAGGGAGATACTATTGCTGTTCACATTTACCCGTTCCAGTGGCTTAAGGAAAGAAGGCCTCCATTGCCCTTCTTTTGGCATATAGTTGTCCTCAACTCAAAGTGGCTTACAGGTCCCAGTAGTGTCAGGCAGTCCGTTGTTTACATGTTGCATCCTAGTGCAGAGGCACATGGCGTAAGACACCGTAAAAGCTTCCTGCATTTATAGCACCGCTTTGACACTCGCTGCCTTGGACCTGCGGCCTGCCTCTCTGTGTGACGAGAAACAGAGAGCTTGAGCTCGATGCTAGTCGTCCCATGTGTTTTACCTATTCCCTAACAATCCTTAGTGAATCCCTTCAAACCCTGTTTTCCAAAGGGACCACAAAGCACTCTCCCTTTGCCTTCCTGTGGTCTTTGGGGCTTCCGGGTGCTGTAGAAGATAGATACTTCTGTTGTTCACATTGACACCTTCAGTTGGCTTCCGAAAACGCTGAACGTTTTCAGGTCACTTTTCAAGCCCTCTTCTCCACAAGGACCACAGAGCATTCCCCCTGCGCCTTCGTTCTGTGTTTTGTACTTCCCAGGTGCGGTAGAAGGGAGATACATCTGCTGTTCACATTACAGCTTCTAGTGGCTTAAGAAAAGAAGGTCTCCATTGCCCTTCTTTTGGCATATAGTTCTCCTCAACTGAACGTGGCTTACAGGTCCCAGAACTGACGGGCAGTCCTTCGCCTACATCTTAGAATCTAGTGCACAGCCTAGTGGCCTATGACACCATAAACGCTTGCTGGAGTTTAAGCACCACTTTGACACAGGCTGCCTTGGATCTGGGGCCTGCCTGTTTCTGTGACGAGAAATGGATTGTGTTAAGAAGAGAAGATATGGAACAACAGTGTTTCCCTGCAACAATTGAGCCTGCAATGGTGTAAATTCCACTGAGGAAAACAACGTTTCCCTTCAAGCTCTTTTCCAAAGGGAACACAGAGCATTCTCCCTGCACTTTCCCTTTGAGTTTTGTACTTCCCAGGTGCGGTAGAAGGGAGATACATCTGCTGTTCACATTTACAGCTTCTAGTGGCTTAAGAAAAGACGGTCTCCATTGCCCTTCTTTTGGCATATAGTTCTCCTCAACTGAACGGGCTTACAGGTCCCAGAAGTGTCGGGCACGCCGTCGCCTACATCTTAGAATCTAGTGCACAGCCTAGTGGCCTGTGACATCATAAACGCTTGCTGGAGTTTAATCACCGCATTGACACAGGCTGCCTTGGACCTGGGGCCTGCCTATTACTGTGACGAGAAATGGATTGTGTTAAGAAGAGAAGATACGGAACAACAGTGTTTCCCTGCCACAATTGAGCCTGCAACGCTCTAAATCCCAGTGAGGAAAAAAAGTTTCCCTTCAAGCTCTCTTTTCCAAAGGGAACACAGAGCATTCTCCCTGCACTTTCCTTTTGAGTTTTGTACTTCCCAGATGCGGTAGAAGGGAGATACGATTGCTGTTCACATTTACCCGTTCTAGTGGCTTAAGGAAAGAAGGCCTCCATTGCCCTTCTTTTGGCATATAGTTGTCCTCAACTCAAAGTGGCTTACAGGTCCCAGTAGTGTCAGGCAGTCCGTTGTTTACATGTTGCATCCTAGGCACAGGGCATGGCCTAACACACTGTAAAAGCTTCCTGCATTTATAGCACCGCTTTGACACACGCTGCCTTGGACCTGCGGCCTGCCTCTCTGTGTGACGAGAAACAGAGAGCTTGAGCTCGATGCTAGTCATCCCATGTGTTTTACCTATTCCCTAACAATCCTTAGTGAATCCCTTCAAACCCTGTTTTCCAAAGGGACCACAAAGCACTCTCCCTTTGCCTTCCTGTGGTCTTTGGGGCTTCCGGGTGCTGTAGAAGATAGATATTTCTGTTGTTCACATTGACACCTTCAGGTGGCTTCCGAAAATGCTGAACGTTTTCAGGTCACTTTTCAAGCCCTCTTCTCCACAAGGACCACAGAGCATTCCCCCTGCGCCTTCGTTCTGTGTTTTGTACTTCCCAGGTGCGGTAGAAGGGAGATACATCTGCTGTTCACATTTACAGCTTCTAGTGGCTTAAGAAAAGAAGGTCTCCATTGCCCTTCTTTTGGCATATAGTTCTCGTCAACTGAACGTGGCTTACAGGTCCCAGAACTGACGGGCAGTCCTTCGCCTACATCTTAAAATCTAGTGCACAGCCTAGAGGCCTATGACACCATAAACGGTTGCTGGAGTTTAAGCACCGCTTTGACACAGGCTGCCTTGGACCTGGGGCCTGCCTGTTTCTGTGACGAGAAATGGATTGTGTTAAGAAGAGAAGATATGGAACAACAGTGTTTCCCTGCCACCATTCAGCCTGCATCGCTGTAAATTCGAGTGAGGAAAACAACGTTTCCCTTCAAGCTCTTTTCCATAGGGGACACAGAGCATTCTCCCTGCACTTTCCCTTTGAGTTTTGTACTTCCCAGGTGCGGAAGAAGGGAGATACATCTGCTGTTCACATTTACACGTTCTACTGGCTTAAGGAAAGAAGGACTCCATTGCGCTACTTCTGGCATATAATTCTCCTCAACTGAACGTGGCTTACAGGGCCCAGAACTGACGGGCAGTCCTTCGCCTACATCTTAGAATCTAGTGCACAGCCTAGTGGCCTATGACACCATAAACGCTTGCTGGAGTTTAAGCACCGCTTTGACACAGGCTGCCTTGGATCTGGGGCCTGCCTATTTCTGTGACGAGAAATGGATTGTGTTAAGAAAAGAAGATATGGAACAACAGTGTTTCCCTGCCACCAGTGAGCCTGCAACGCTGTAAATTCCAGTGAGGAAAACAACGTTTCCCTTCAATCTCTTTTCCAAAGGAAACACAGAGCATTCTCCCTGCACTTTCCCTTTGAGTTTTGTACTTCCCCGGTGCGGTAGAAGGGAGATACATCTGCTGTTCACATTTACACGTTCTAGTGGCTTAAGGAAAGAAGGACTCCATTGCGCTTCTCCTGGCATATAATTCTCCTCAACTGAACGTGGCTTACAGGTCCCAGAACTGACGGGCAGTCCTTCGCCTACATCTTAGAATCTAGTGCACAGCCTAGTGGCCTATGACACCATAAACGCTTGCTGGAGTTTAAGCACCGCTTTGACACAGGCTGTCTTTGATCTGGGGCATGCCTATTTCTGTGACGAGAAATGGATTGTGTTAAGAAGAGAAGATATGGAACAACAGTGTTTCCCTGCCACAATTGAGCCTGCAACGCTGTAAATTCCAGTGAGGAAAACAATGTTTCCTTTCAAGCTCTTTTCCATAGGGGACACAGAGCATTCTCCCTGCACTTTCCCTTTGAGTTTTGTACTTCCCAGGTGCGGTAGAAGGGAGATACATATTCTGTTCACATTTACACGTTCTAGTGGCTTAAGGAAAGAAGGACTCCATTGCGCTTGTTCTGGCACATAATTCTCCTCAAATGAACGTGGCTTAGAGGTCCCAGAACTGACAGGCAGTCCTTCGCCTACATCTTAGAATCTAGTGCACAGCCTAGTGGCCTATGACACCCTAAACGCTTGCTGGAGTTTAGGCACCCCTTTGACACAGGCTGCCTTGGATCTGGGGCCTGCCTAATACTGTGACGAGAAATGGATTGTGTTAAGAAGAGAAGATATGGAACAACAGTGTTTCCCTGCCACAATTGAGCCTGCAACGCTCTAAATCCCAGTGAGGAAAAAAAGTTTCCCTTCAAGCTCTCTTTTCCAAAGGGAACACAGAGCATTCTCCCTGCACTTTCCTTTTGAGTTTTGTACTTCCCAGATGCGGTAGAAGGGAGATACTATTGCTGTTCACATTTACCCGTTCTAGTGGCTTAAGGAAAGAAGGCCTCCATTGCCCTTCTTTTGGCATATAGTTGTCCTCAACTCAAAGTGGCTTACAGGTCCCAGTAGTGTCAGGCAGTCCGTTGTTTACATGTTGCATCCTAGTGCACAGGGCATGGCCTAACACACTGTAAAAGCTTCCTGCATTTATAGCACCGCTTTGACACACGCTGCCTTGGACCTGCGGCCTGCCTCTCTGTGTGACGAGAAACAGAGAGCTTGAGCTCGATGCTAGTCGTCCCATGTGTTTTACCTATTCCCTAACAATTCTTAGTGAATCCCTTCAAACCCTGTTTTCCAAAGGGACCACAAAGCACTCTCCCTTTGCCTTCCTGTGGTCTTTGGGGCTTCCGGGTGCTGTAGAAGATAGATACTTCTGTTGTTCACATTGACACCTTCAGGTGGCTTCCGAAAACGCTGAACGTTTTCAGGTCACTTTTCAAGCCCTCTTCTCCACAAGGACCACAGAGCATTCCCCCTGCGCCTTCGTTCTGTGTTTTGTACTTCCCAGGTGCGGTAGAAGGGAGATACATCTGCTGTTCACATTTACAGCTTCTAGTGGCTTAAGAAAAGAAGGTCTCCATTGCCCTTCTTTTGGCATATAGTTCTCCTCAACTGAACGTGGCTTACAGGTCCCAGAACTGACGGGCAGTCCTTCGCCTACATCTTAAAATCTAGTGCACAGCCTAGTGGCCTATGACACCATAAACGCTTGCTGGAGTTTAAGCACCGCTTTGACACGGCTGCCTTGGACCTGGGGCCTGCCTGTTTCTGTGACGAGAAATGGATTGTGTTAAGAAGAGAAGATATGGAACAACAGTGTTTCCCTGCCACAATTGAGCCTGCAATGGTGTAAATTCCACTGAGGAAAACAACGTTTCCCTTCAAGCTCTTTTCCAAAGGGAACACAGAGCATTCTCCCTGCACTTTCCCTTTGAGTTTTGTACTTCCCAGGTGCGGTAGAAGGGAGATACATATGCTGTTCACATTTACACGTTCTACTGGCTTAAGGAAAGAAGGACTTCATTGCGCTTCTTCTGGCATATAATTCTCCTCAACTGAACGTGGCTTACAGGGCCCAGAACTGACGGGCACTCCGTGGCCTACATCTTAGAATCTAGTGCACAGCCTAGTGGCCTATGACACCATAAACGCTTGCTGGAGTTTAAGCACCGCTTTGACACAGGCTGCCTTGGATCAGGGGCCTGCCTATTTCTGTGACGAGAAATGGATTGTGTTAAGAAGAGAAGATATGGAACAACAGTCTTTCCCTGCCACCATTGAGCCTGCAATGCTGTAAATTCAAGTGAGGAAAACAACGTTTCCCTTCAAGCTCTTTTCCAAAGGGAACACAGAGCATTCTCCCTGCACTTTCCCTTTGAGTTTTGTACTTCCCAGGTGCGGTAGAAGGGAGATACATCTGCTGTTCACATTTACACGTTCTAGTGGCTTAAGGAAAGAAGGACTCCATTGAGCTTCTCCTGGCATATAGTTCTCCTCAACTGAACGTGGCTTACAGGTCCCAGAACTGACGGGCAGTCCTTCGCCTACATCTTAGAATCTAGTGCACAGCCTAGTGGCCTATGACACCATAAACGCTTTCTGGAGTTTAAGCACAGCTTTGACACAGGCTGCCTTGGATCTGGGGCCTGCCTATTACTGTGACGAGAAATGCATTGTGTTAAGAAGAGAAGATATGGAACAACAGTGTTTCCCTGCCACAATTGAGCCTGCAACGCTCTAAATCCCAGTGAGGAAAAAAAGTTTCCCTTCAAGCTCTCTTTTCCAAAGGGAACACAGAGCATTCTCCCTGCACTTTCCTTTTGAGTTTTGTACTTCCCAGATGCGGTAGAAGGCAGATACTATTGCTGTTCACATTTACCCGTTCTAGTGGATTAAGGAAAGAAGGCCTCCATTTCCCTTCTTTTGGCATATAGTTGTCCTCAACTCAAAGTGGCTTACAGGTCCCAGTAGTGTCAGGCAGTCCGTTGTTTACATGTTGCATCCTAGTGCAGAGGCACATGGCCTAAGACACCGTAAAAGCTTCCTGCATTTATAGCACCGCTTTGACACACGCTGCCTTGGACCTGTGGCCTGCCTCTCTGTGTGACGAGAAACAGAGAGCTTGAGCTCGATGCTAGTCGTCCCATGTGTTTTACCTATTCCCTAACAATCCTTAGTGAATCCCTTCAAAACCTGTTTTCCAAAGGGACCACAAAGCACTCTCCTTTTGCCTTCCTGTGGTCTTTGGGGCTTCCGGGTGCTGTAGAAGATAGATACTTCTGTTGTTCACATTGACACCTTCAGGTGGCTTCCGAAAACGCTGAACGTTTTCAGGTCACTTTTCAAGCCCTCTTCTCCACAAGGACCACAGAGCATTCCCCCTGCGCCTTCGTTCTGTGTTTTGTACTTCCCAGGTGCGGTAGAAGGGAGATACATCTGCTGTTTACATTTACAGCTTCTAGTGGCTTAAGAAAAGAAGGTCTCCATTGCCCTTCTTTTGGCATATAGTTCTCCTCAACTGAACGGGCTTACAGGTCCCAGAAGTGTCGGGCACGCCATCGCCTACATCTTAGAATCTAGTGCACAGCCTAGTGGCCTATGACATCATAAACGCTTGCTGGAGTTTAAGCACCGGATTGACACAGGCTGCCTTGGACCTGGTTCCTGCCTGTTTCTGTGACGAGAAATGGATTGTGTTAAGAAGAGAAGATATGGAACAACAGTGTTTCCCTGCCACCATTGAGCCTGCAACGCTGTAAATTCCAGTGAGGAAAACAACGTTTCCCTTCAAGCTCTTTTCCAAAGGGAACACAGAGCATTCTCCCTGCACTTTCCCTTTGAGTTTTGTACTTCCTTGGTGCGGTAGAAGGGAGATACATCTGCTGTTCACATTTACACGTTCTAGTGGCTTAAGGAAAGAAGGACTCCATTGTGCTTCTCCTGGCATATAGTTCTCCTCAACTGAACGTGGCTTGCAGGTCCCAGAACTGACGGGCAGTCCTTCGCCTACATCTTAGAATCTAGTGCACAGCCTGTGGCCTATGACACCATAAACACTTGCTGGAGTTTAGGCACCGCTTTGACACAGGCTGCCTTGGATCTGGGGCCTGCCTATTACTGTGACGAGAAATGCATTGTGTTAAGAAGAGGAGATATGGAACAACAGTGTTTCCCTGCCACAATTGAGCCTGCAACGCTCTAAATCCCAGTGAGGAAAAAAAGTTTCCCTTCAAGCTCTCTTTTCCAAAGGGAACACAGAGCATTCTCCCTGCACTTTCCTTTTGAGTTTTGTACTTCCCAGATGCGGTAGAAGGGAGATACTATTGCTGTTCACATTTACCCGTTCTTGTGGCTTAAGGAAAGAAGGCCTCCATTGCCCTTCTTTTGGCATATAGTTGTCCTCAACTCAAAGTGGCTTACAGGTCCCAGTAGTGTCAGGCAGTCCGTCGTTTACATGTTGCATCCTAGTGCAGAGGCACATGGCCTAAGAAACCGTAAAAGCTTCCTGCATTTATAGCACCGCTTTGACACACGCTGCCTTGGACCTGCGGCCTGCCTCTCTGTGTGACGAGAAACAGAATGCTTGAGCTCGATGCTTGTCGTCCCATGTGTTTTACCTATTCCCTAACAATCCTTAGTGAATCCCTTCAAACCCTGTTTTCCAAAGGGACCACAAAGCACTCTCCCTTTGCCTTCCTGTGGTCTTTGGGGCTTCCGGGTGCTGTAGAAGATAGATACTTCTGTTGTTCACATTGACACCTTCAGGTGTCTTCCGAAAACGCTGAACGTTTTCAGGTCACTTTTCAAGCCCTCTTCTCCACAATGACCACAGAGCATTCCCCCTGCGCCTTCGTTCTGTGTTTTGTACTTCCCAGGTGCGGTAGAAGGGAGATACATCTGCTGTTCACATTTACAGCTTCTAGTGGCTTAAGAAAAGAAGGTCTCCATTGCCCTTCTTTTGGCATATAGTTCTCCTCAACTGAACAGGCTTACAGGTCCCAGAAGTGTCGGGCACTCCGTCGCCTACATCTTAGAATCTAGTGCACAGCCTAGTGGCCTATGACATCATAAACGCTTGCTGGAGTTTAAGCACCGCATTGACACAGGCTGCCTTGGACCTGGGGCCTGCCTGTTTCTCTGACGAGAAATGGATTGTGTTAAGAAGAGAAGATATGGAACAACAGTGTTTCCCTGCCACCATTGAGCCTGCAACGGTTTAAATTCCAGTGAGGAAAACAACGGTTCCCTTCAAGCTCTTTTCCCTAGGGGACACAGAGCATTCTCCCTGCACTTTCCCTTTGAGTTTTGTACTTCCCAGGTGCGGAAGAAGGGGGATACATCTGCTGTTCACATTTACACGTTCTACTGGCTTAAGGAAAGAAGGACTCCATTGCGCTACTTCTGGCATATAATTCTCCTCAACTGAACGTGGCTTACAGGGCCCAGAACTGACGGGCAGTCCTTCGCCTACATCTTAGAATCTAGTGCACAGCCTAGTGGCCTATGACACCATAAACGCTTGCTGGAGTTTAAGCACCGCTTCGACACAGGCTGTCTTGGATCTGGGGCCTGCCTATTTCTGTGACGAGAACTGGATTGTGTTAAGAAGAGAAGATATGGAACAACAGTGTTTCCCTGCCACCATTGAGCCTGCAATGCTGTAAATTCCAGTGAGGAAAACAACGTTTCCCTTCAAGCTCCTTTCCAAAGGGAACACAGAGCATTCTCCCGGCACTTTCCCTTTGAGTTTTGTACTTCCCAGGTGCGGTAGAAGGGAGATACATCTGCTGTTCACATTTACACGTTCTAGTGGCTTAAGGAAAGAAGGACTCCATTGCGCTTCTCCTGGCATATAGTTCTCCTCAACTGAACGTGGCTTACAGGTCCCAGAACTGACGGGCAGTCCTTCGCCTACATCTTAGAATCTAGTGCACAGCCTAGTGGCCTATGACACCATAAACGCTTGCTGGAGTTTAAGCACCGCTTTGACACAGGCTGTCTTTGATCTGGGGCCTGCCTATTTCTGTGACGAGAAATGGATTGTGTTAAGAAGAGAAGATATGGAACAACAGTGTTTCCCTGCCACAATTGAGCCTGCAACGCTGTAAATTCCAGTGAGGAAAACAATGTTTCCTTTCAAGCTCTTTTCCATAGGGGACACAGAGCATTCTCCCTGCACTTTCCCTTTTAGTTTTGTACTTCCCAGGTGCGGTAGAAGGGAGATACATATGCTGTTCACATTTACACGTTCTAGTGGCTTAAGGAAAGAAGGACTCCATTGCGCTTGTTCTGGCATATAGTTCTCCTCAACTGAACGTGGCTTACAGGTCCCAGAACTGACGGGCACTCCTTCGCCTACATCTTAGAATCTAGTGCACAGCCTAGTGGCCTATGACACCATAAACGCTTGCTGGAGTTTAGGCACCCCTTTGACAGAGGCCGCCTTGGATGTGGGGCCTGCCTATTACTGTGACTAGAAATGCATTGTGTTAAGAAGAGAAGATATGGAACAACAGTGTTTCCCGGACACAATTGAGCCTGCAACGCTCTAAATCCCAGTGAGGAAAAAAAGTTTCCCTTCAAGCTCTCTTTTCCAAAGGGAACACAGAGCGTTCTCCCTGCACTTTCCTTTTGAGTTTTGTACTTCCCAGATGCGGTAGAAGGGAGATACTATTGCTGTTCACATTTACCCGTTCTAGTGGCTTAAGGAAAGAAGGCCTCCATTGCCCTTCTTTTGCCATAGAGTTGTCCTCAACTCAAAGTGGCTTACAGGTCCCAGTAGTGTCAGGCAGTCCGTTGTTTACATGTTGCATCCTAGTGCAGAGGCACATGGCCTAAGACACCGTAAAAGCTTCCTGCATTTATAGCACCGCTTTGACACACGCTGCCTTGGACCTGCGGCCTGCCTCTCTGTGTGACGAGAAACAGAGAGCTTGAGCTCGATGCTAGTCGTCCCATGTGTTTTACCTATTCCCTAACAATCCTTAGTGAATCCCTTCAAACCCTGTTTTCCAAAGGGACCACAAAGCACTCTCCCTTTGCCTTCCTGTGGTCTTTGGGGCTTCCGGGTGCTATAGAAGATAGATACTTCTGTTGTTCACATTGACACCTTCAGGTGGCTTCCGAAAACGCTGAACGTTTTCAGGTCACTTTTCAAGCCCTCTTCTCCACAAGGACCACAGAGCATTCCCCCTGCGCCTTCGTTCTGTGTTTTGTACTTCCCAGGTGCGGTAGAAGGGAGATACATCTGCTGTTCCCATTTACAGCTTCTAGTGGCTTAAGAAAAGAAGGTCTCCATTGCCCTTCTTTTGGCATATAGTTCTCCTGAACTGAACGTGGCTTACAGGTCCCAGAACTGACGGGCAGTCCTTCGCCTACATCTTAGAATCTAGTGCACAGCCTAGTGGCCTATGACACCATAAACGCTTGCTGGAGTTTAAGCACCGCTTTGACACAGGCTGCCTTGGATCTGGGGCCTGCCTGTTTCTGTGACGAGAAATGGATTGTGTTAAGAAGAGAAGATATGGAACAACAGTGTTTCCCTGCCACAATTGAGCCTGCAATGGTGTAAATTCCACTGAGGAAAACAACGTTTTCCTTCAAGCTCTTTTCCAAAGGGAACACAGAGCATTCTCCCTGCACTTTCCCTTTGAGTTTTGTACTTCCCAGGTGCGGTAGAAGGGAGATACATCTGCTGTTCACATTTACAGCTTCTAGTGGCTTAAGAAAAGAAGGTCTCCATTGCCCTTCTTTTGGCATATAGTTCTCCTCAACTGAACGGGCTTACAGGTCCCAGAAGTGTCGGGCACGCCGTCGCCTACATCTTAGAATCTAGTGCACAGCCTAGTGGCCTATGACATCATAAACCCTTGCTGGAGTTTAAGCACCGCATTGACACAGGCTGCCTTGGACCTGGGGCCTGCCTGTTTCTCTGACGAGAAATGGATTGTGTTAAGAAGAGAAGATATGGAACAACAGTGTTTCCCTGCCACCATTGAGCCTGCAACGCTGTAAATTCCAGTCAGGAAAACAACGTTTCCCTTCAAGCTCTTTTCCATAGGGGACACAGAGCATTCTCCCTGCACTTTCCCTTTGAGTTTTGTACTTCCCAGGTGCGGAAGAAGGGAGATACATCTGCTGTTCACATTTACAAGTTCTACTGGCTTAAGGAAAGAAGGACTCCATTGCGCTACTTCTGGCATATAATTCTCCTCAACTGAATGTGGCTTACAGGGCCCAGAACTGACGGGCAGGCCTTCGCCTACATCTTAGAATCTAGTGCACAGCCTAGTGGCCTATGACACCATAAACGCTTGCTGGAGTTTAAGAACCGCTTCGACACAGGCTGCCTTGGATCTGGGGCCTGCCTATTTCTGTGACGAGAACTGGATTGTGTTAAGAAGAGAAGATATGGAACAACAGTGTTTCCCTGCCACCATTGAGCCTGCAACGCTGTAAATTCCACTGAGGAAAACAACGTTTCCCTTCAAGCTCTTTTCCAAAGGGAACACAGAGCATTCTCCCTGCACTTTCCCTTTGAGTTTTGTACTTCCCAGGTGCGGTAGAAGGGAGATACATCTGCTGTTCACATTTACACGTTCTAGTGGCTTAAGGAAAGAAGGACTCCATTGCGCTTCTCCTGGCATATAGTTCTCCTCAACTGAACGTGGCTTACAGGTCCCAGAACTGACGGGCAGTCCTTCGCCTACATCTTAGAATCTAGTGCACAGCCTAGTGGCCTATGACACCATAAACGCTTGCTGGAGTTTAAGCACCGCTTTGACACAGGCTGTCTTTGATCTGGGGCCTGCCTATTTCTTTTTTTTTTTTTTTTTTTTTCTCTTTTTTTTTTTTATTTTTTTAATTTTACAAATTTAATCAGTTATACATATACATATGTTCCCATATCCCCTCCCTTTTGCGTCTCCCTCCCACCCTCCCTATCCCACCCCTCCAGGCGGTCACAAAGAACCGAGCTGATCTCCCTGTGCTATGCGGCTGCTTCCCACTAGCTCTCTACCTTACATTTGGTAGTGTATATATGTCCATGCCGCTCTTTCACTTTGTCACAGCTTACCCTTCCCCCTCCCCATATCCTCAAGTCCATGCTCTAGTAGGTCTGTGTCTTTATTCCTGTCTTACCCCTATGTTCTTGATGACATTTTTTTCTTAAATTCCATATATATGTGTCAGCATACAGTATTTGTCTT
This sequence comes from Mesoplodon densirostris, assembly GCF_025265405.1. NCBI lineage: Eukaryota > Metazoa > Chordata > Mammalia > Artiodactyla > Ziphiidae > Mesoplodon > Mesoplodon densirostris. The sequence goes on from NC_082670.1 coordinate 48,015,341, forward strand.
TCTCTTTCTGACTTACTTCACTCTGTATGACAGACTCTAGGTCCATCCACCTCATTACAAATAGCTCAATTTCATTTCTTTTTATGGCTGAGTAATATTCCATTGTATATATGTGCCACATCTTCTTTATCCATTCATCCGATGATGGACACTTAGGTTGTTTCCATCTCCGGGCTATTGTAAATAGGGCTGCTATGAACATTTTGGTACATGTCTCTTTTTGAATTATGGTTTTCTCAGGGTATATGCCCAGTAGTGGGATTGCTGGGTCATATGGTAGATCTATTTGTAGTTTTTTAAGGAACCTCCATACTGTTCTCCATAGTGGCTGTACCAATTCACATTCCCACCAGCAGTGCAAGAGTGTTCCCTTTTTTCCACACCCTCTCCAGCATTTATTGTTTCTAGATTTTTTGATGATGGCCATTCTGACTGGTGTGAGATGATATCTCATTGTAGTTTTGATTTGCATTTCTCTAATGAGTAAAGATGTTGAGCATCCTTTCATGTGTTTGTTGGCTGTCTGTATATCTTCTGTGGAGAAATGTCTATTTAGGTCTTCTGCCCATTTTTGGATTGGGTTGTTTGTTTTTTTGCTATTGAGCTGCATGAGCTGCTTATAAATTTTGGAGATTAATCCTTTGTCAGTTGCTTCATTTGCAAATATTTTCTCCCATTCTGAGGGTTGTCTTTTGGTCTTGTTTATGGTTTCCTTTGCTGTGCAAAAGCTTTGAAGTTTCATTAGGTCCCATGTGTTTATTTTTGTCTTTATTTCCATTTCTCTAGGAGATGGGTCAGAAAGGATCTTGCTGTGATTTATGTCATAGAGTGTTCTGCCTATGTTTTCCTCTAGGAGTTTGATAGTGTCTGGCCTTACATTTAGGTCTTTAATCCATTTTGAGCTAATTTTTGTGTATGGTGTTAGGGAGTGATCTAATCTCATACTTTTACATGTCCCTGTCCAGTTTTCCCAGCACCACTTATTGAAGAGACTGTCCTTTCTCCACTGTACATTCCTGCCTCCTTTATCAAAGATAAGGTAACCATATGTCCGTGGGTTTATCTCTGGGCTTTCTATCCTGTTCCATTGATCTATCTTTCTGTTTTTGTGCCAGTACCATACTGTCTTGATTACTGTAGCTTTGTAGTATAGTCTGAAGTCAGGGAGCCTGATTCCTCCAGCTCCATTTTTCGTTCTCAAGATTGCTTTGGCTATTCGGGGTCTTTTGTGTTTCCATACAAATTGTGAAATTTTTTGTTCTAGTTCTGTGAAAAATGCCATTGGTAGTTTGATAGGTATTGCATTGAATCTGTAGATTGCTTTGGGTAGTAGAGTCATTTTCACAATGTTGATTCTTCCAATCCAAGAACATGGTACATCTCTCCATCTATTTGTATCATCTTTAATTTCTTTCATCAGTGTCTTATAATTTTCTGCATACAGGTCTTTTGTCTCCTTAGGTAGGTTTATTCCTAGATATTTTATTCTTTTTGTTGCAATGGTAAATGGGAGTGTTTCCTTGATTTCACTTTCAGATTTTTCATCATTAGTATATAGGAATGCCAGAGATTTCTGTGCATTAATTTTGTATCCTGCAACTTTACCAAATTCATTGATTAGCTCTAGTAGTTTTCTGGTAGCATCTTTAGGATTCTCTATGTATAGTATCATGTCATCTGCAAACAGTGAGAGCTTTACTTCTTCTTTTCCCATTTGGATTCCTTTTATTTCCTTTTCTTCTCTGATTGCTGTGGCTAAAACTTCCAAAACTATGTTGAATAAGAGTGGTGAGAGTGGGCAACCTTGTCTTGTTCCTGATCTTAGTGGAAATGGTTTCAGTTTTTCACCATTGAGGACGATGCTGGCTGTGGGTTTGTCATATATGGCCTTTATTATGTTGAGGAAAGTTCCCTCTATGCCTACTTTCTGCAGGGTTTTTATCATAAATGGGTGTTGAATTTTGTCAAAAGCTTTCTCTGCATCTATTGAGATGATCATATGGTTTTTCTCCTTCAACTTGTTAATATGGTGTATCACATTGATTGATTTGCGTATATTGAAGAATCCTTGCATTCCTGGAATAAACCCCACTTGATCATGGTGTATGATCCTTTTAATGTGCTGTTGGATTCTGTTTGCTAGTATTTTGTTGAGGATTTTTGCATCTATGTTCATCAGTGATATTGGCCTGTAGTTTTCTTTCTTTGTGACATCCTTGTCTGGTTTTGGTATCAAGGTGATGGTGGTCTCGTAGAATGAGTTTGGGAGTGTTCCTCCCTCTGCTATATTTTGGAAGAGTTTGAGAAGGATAGGTGTTAGCTCTTCTCTAAATGCTTGATAGAATTCGCCTGTGAAGCCATCTGGTCCTGGGCTTTTGTTTGTTGGAAGATTTTTAATCACAGTTTCAATTTCAGTGCTTGTGATTGGTCTATTCATATTTTCTATTTCTTCCTGAGTCAGTCTTGGCAGGTTGTGCATTTCTAAGAATTTGTCCATTTCTTCCAGGTTGTCCATTTTATTGGCATAGAGTTGCTTATAGTAATCTCTCATGATCTTTTGTATTTCTGCAGTGTCAGTTGTTACTTCTCCTTTTTCATTTCTAATTCTATTGATTTGAGTCTTCTCCCTTTTTTTCTTGATGAGTCTGGCTAATGGTTTATCAATTTTGTTTATCTTCTCAAAGAACCAGCTTTTAGTTTTATTGATCTTTGCTATCGTTTCCGTCATTTCTTTTTCATTTATTTCTGATCTGATTTTTATGATTTCTTTCCTTCTGCTAACTTTGGGATGTTTTTGTTCTTCTTTCTCTAATTGCTTTAGGTGCAAGGTTAGGTTGTTTATTCGAGATATTTCCTGTTTCTTAAGGTGTGATTGTATTGCCATAAACTTCCCTCTTAGAACTGCTTTTGCTGCATCCCATAGGTTTTGGGTCGTCGTGTCTCCATTGTCATTTGTTTCTAGGTATTTTTTAATTTCCTCTTTGATTTCTTCAGTGATCACTTCGTTATTAAGTAGTGTATTGTTTAGCCTCCATGTGTTTGTATGTTTTACAGCTTTTTTCCTGTAATTGATATCTAGTCTCATAGCATTGTGGTCGGAAAAGATACTTGATACAATTTCAATTTTCTTAAATTTACCAAGGCTTGATTTGTGACCCAAGATATGATCTATCCTGGAGAATGTTCCATGAGCACTTGAGAAAAATGTGTATTCTGTTGTTTTTGGATGGAATGTCCTATAAATATCAATTAAGTCCATCTTGTTTAATGTATCATTTAAAGCTTGTGTTTCCTTATTTATTTTCATTTTGGATGACCTGTCCATTGGTGAAAGTGGGGTGTTAAAGTCCCCTACTATGATTGTGTTACTGTCGATTTCTCCTTTTATGGCTGTTAATATTTCCCTTATGTATTGAGGTGCTCCTATGTTTGGTGCATAAATATTTACAATTGTTATATCTTCTTCTTGGATTGATCCCTTGATCATTATGTAGTGTCCTTCTTTGTCTCTTCTAGTAGTCTTTATTTTAAAGTCTATTTTGTCTGATATGAGAATTGCTACTCCAGCTTTCTTTTGGTTTCCATTTGCATGGAATATCTTTTTCCATCCCCTTACTTTCAGTCTGTATGTGTCTCTAGGTCTGAAGTGGGTCTCTTGTAGACAGCATATATATGGGTCTTGTTTTTGTATCCATTCAGCCAGTCTGTGTCTTTTGGTGGGAGCATTTAGTCCATTTACATTTAAGGTAATTATTGATATGTATGTTCCTATTCCCATTTTCTTAATTGTTTTGGGTTCGTTATTGTAGTTCTTTTCCTTCTGTTGTGTTTCTTGCCTAGAGAAGTTCCTTTAGCATTTGTTGTAAAGCTGGTTTGGTGGTGCTGAACTCTCTCAGCTTTTGCTTGTCTGTAAACGTTTTAATTTCTCCATCAAATCTGAATGAGATCCTTGCTGGGTAGAGTAATCTTGGTTGCAGGTTTTTCTCCTTCATCACTTTAAGTATGTCCTGCCACTCCCTTCTGGCTTGTAGAGTTTCTGCTGAGAGATCAGCTGTTATCCTGATGGGGATTCCCTTGTGTGTTATTTGTTGTTTTTGCCTTGCTGCTTTTAATATGATTTCTTTGTGTTTAATTTTTGACAGTTTGATTAATATGTGTCTTGGTGTATTTCTCCTTGGATTTATTCTGTATGGGACTCTCTGTGCCTCCTGGACTTGATTAACTATTTCCTTTCCCATATTAGGGAAGTTTTCAACTATAATCTCTTCAAATATTTTCTCAGTCCCTTTCTTTTTCTCTTCTTCTTCTGGAACCCCTATAATTCGAATGTTGGTGCGTTTAATGTTGTCCCAGAGGTCTCTGAGACTGTCCTCTGTTCTTTTCATTCTTTTTTCTTTATTTTGCTGTGCAGCAGTTATTTCCACTATTTTATCTTCCACCTCACTTATCCGTTCTTCTGCCTCAGTTATTCTGCTATTGATCCCATCTAGAGTATTTTTTATTTCATTTATTGTGTTTTTAATCGATGCTTGATTCGTCTTTAGTTCTTCTAGGTCCTTGTTAACTGTTTCTTGCATTTTGTCTATTCTATTTCCAAGATTTTGGATCATCTTTACCATCATTATTCTGAATTCTTTTTCAGATAGACTGCCTATTACCTCTTCATTTGTTAGGTCTGGTGGGTTTTTATCTTGCTCCTTCTCCTGCTGTGTGTTTTTCTGTCTTCTCATTTTGCTTATGTTACTGTGTTTGGGGTCTCCTCTTTGCAGGCTGCAGGTTCGTAGTTCCCGTTGTTTTTGGTGTCTGTCCCCAGTGGCTAAGGTTGGTTTAGTGGGTTGTGTAGGCTTCTTGGTGGAGGGGACTACTGCCTGTGTTCTGGTGGATGAGGCTGGATCTTGTCTTTCTGGTGGGCAGGTCCACGTCTGGTGGTGTGTTTTGGGGTGTTTGCAGACTTTTTATGATTTGAGGCAGCCTCTCTGCTAATGGGTGGTGTTGTGTTCCTGTCTTGCTAGTTGTTTGGCATAGGGTGTCCAGCACTGTAGCTTGCTGGTCGTTGAGTGAAGCTGGGTGCTGGTGTTGAGATGGAGATCTCTGGAAGATTTTCGCCGTTTGATATTATGTGGAGCTGGGAGGTCTCTTGTGGACCAGTGTCCTGAAGTTCGCTCTCCCACCTCAGAGGCACAGCACTGACTCCTGGCTCCTCAATTTGGGATGATTTGTTGTCTATTCATGTATTCCACAGATGCAGGGTACATGAAGTTGATTGTGGAGCTTTAATCCGCTGCTTCTGAGGCTGCTGGGAGAGGTTTCCCTTTCTCTTCTTTGTTCTCACAGCTCCTGGGTCTCAGCTTTGGATTTGGCCCCGCCTCTGCGTGTAGGTCGCCGGAGGGCGTCTGTTCTTCGCTCAGACAGGACAGGGTTAAAGGAGCAGCCTCTTCGGGGACTCTGGCTCACTCAGCGGGCCTGCCTATTTCTGTGACGAGAAATGGATTGTGTTAAGAAGAGAAGATATGGAACAACAGTGTTTCCCTGCCACAATTGAGCCTGCAACGCTGTAAATTCCTGTGAGGAAAACAATGTTTCCTTTCAAGCTCTTTTCCATAGGGGACACAGAGCATTCTCCCTGCACTTTCCCTTTGAGTTTTGTACTTCCCAGGTGCGGTAGAAGGGAGATACATATGCTGTTCACATTTACACGTTCTAGTGGCTTAAGGAAAGAAGGACTCCATTGCGCTTCTTCTGGCATATAATTCTCCTCAACTGAACGTGGCTTACAGGTCCCAGAACTGACAGGCAGTCCTTCGCCTACATCTTAGAATCTAGTGCACAGCCTAGTGGCCTATGACACCATAAACGCTTGCTGGAGTTTAAGCACCGCTTTGACACAGGCTGCCTTGGACCTGGGGCCTGCCTATTACTGTGACGAGAAATGCATTGTGTTAAGAAGAGAAGATATGGAACAACAGTGTTTCCCTGCCACAATTGAGCCTGCAACACTCTAAATCCCAGTGAGGAAAAAAAGTTTCCCTTCAAGCTCTCTTTTCCAAAGGGAACATAGAGCATTCTCCCTGCACTTTCCTTTTGAGTTTTGTACTTCCCAGATGCGTTAGAAGGGAGATACTATTGCTGTTCACATTTACCCGTTCCAGTGGCTTAAGGAAAGAAGGCCTCCATTGCCCTTCTTTTGGCATATAGTTGTCCTCAACTCAAAGTGGCTTACAGGTCCCAGTAGTGTCAGGCAGTCCGTTGTTTACATGTTGCATCCTAGTGCAGAGGCACATGGCGTAAGACACCGTAAAAGCTTCCTGCATTTATAGCACCGCTTTGACACTCGCTGCCTTGGACCTGCGGCCTGCCTCTCTGTGTGACGAGAAACAGAGAGCTTGAGCTCGATGCTAGTCGTCCCATGTGTTTTACCTATTCCCTAACAATCCTTAGTGAATCCCTTCAAACCCTGTTTTCCAAAGGGACCACAAAGCACTCTCCCTTTGTCTTCCTGTGGTCTTTGGGGCTTCCGGGTGCTGTAGAAGATAGATACTTCTGTTGTTCACATTGACACCTTCAGGTGGCTTCCGAAAACGCTGAAGGTTTTCAGGTCACTTTTCAAGCCCTCTTCTCCACAAGGACCACAGAGCATTCCCCCTGCGCCTTCGTTCTGTGTTTTGTACTTCCCAGGTGCGGTAGAAGGGAGATACATCTGCTGTTCACATTACAGCTTCTAGTGGCTTAAGAAAAGACGGTCTCCATTGCCCTTCTTTTGGCATATAGTTCTCCTCAACTGAACGGGCTTACAGGTCCCAGAAGTGTCGGGCACGCCGTCGCCTACATCTTAGAATCTAGTGCACAGCCTAGTGGCCTATGACATCATAAACGCTTGCTGGAGTTTAATCACCGCATTGACACAGGTTGCCTTGGACCTGGGGCCTGCCTGTTTCTGTGACGAGAAATGGATTGTGTTAAGAAGAGAAGATATGGAACACCAGTGTTTCCCTGCCACAATTGAGCCTGAAACGCTGTAAATTCCAGTGAGGAAAACAACGTTTCCCTTCAAGCTCTTTTCCATAGGGGACACAGAGCATTCTCCCTGCACTTTCCCTTTGAGTTTTGTACTTCCCAGGTGCGGAAGAAGGGAGATACATCTGCTGTTCACATTTACACTTTCTACTGGCTTAAGGAAAGAAGGACTCCATTGCGCTACTTCTGGCATATAATTCTTCTCAGCTGAACGAGGCTTACAGGGCCCAGAACTGACGGGCAGTCCTTCGCCTACATCTTAGAATCTAGTGCACAGCCTAGTGGCCTATGACACCATAAACGCTTGCTGGAGTTTAAGCACCGCTTTGACACAGGCTGCCTTGGATCTGGGGCCTGCCTATTTCTGTGACGAGAAATGGATTGTGTTAAGAAGAGAAGATATGGAACAACAGTGTTTCCCTGCCACCAGTGAGCCTGCAACGCTGTAAATTCCAGTGAGGAAAACAACGTTTCCCTTCAAGCTCTTTTCCAAAGGGAACACAGAGCATTCTCCCTGCACTTTCCCTTTGAGTTTTGTACTTCCCCGGTGCGGTAGAAGGGAGGTACATCTGCTGTTCACATTTACACGTTCTAGTGGCTTAAGGAAAGAAGGACTCCATTGCGCTTCTCCTGGCATATAATTCTCCTCAACTGAACGTGGCTTATAGGTCCCAGAACTGACGGGCAGTCCTTCGCCTACATCTTAGAATCTAGTGCACAGCCTAGTGGCCTATGACACCATAAACGCTTGCTGGAGTTTAGGCACCCCTTTGACACAGGCTGCCTTGGATCTGGGGCCTGCCTGTTTCTGTGACGAGAAATGGATTGTGTTAAGAAGAGAAGATATGGAACAACAGTGTTTCCCTGCCACAATTGAGCCTGCAATGGTGTAAATTCCACTGAGGAAAACAACGTTTCCCTTCAAGCTCTTTTCCAAAGGGAACACAGAACATTCTCCCTGCACTTTCCCTTTGAGTTTTGTACTTCCCAGGTGCGGCAGAAACGAGATACATATGCTGTTCACATTTACACGTTCTAGTGGCTTAAGGAAAGAAGGACTCCATTGCGCTTGTTCTGGCATATAATTTTCCTCAACTGAACGTGGCTTACAGGTCCCAGAACTGACAGGCAGTCCTTCGCCTACATCTTAGAATCTAGTGCACAGCCTAGTGGCCTATGACACCATAAACGCTTGCTGTAGTTTAGGCACCGCTTTGACACAGGCTGCCTTGGATCTGGGGCCTGCCTATTACTGTGACGAGAAATGGATTGTGTTAAGAAGAGAAGATACGGAACAACAGTGTTTCCCTGCCACAATTGAGCCTGCAACGCTCTAAATCCCAGTGAGGAAAAAAAGTTTCCCTTCAAGCTCTCTTTTCCAAAGGGAACACAGAGCATTCTCCCTGCACTTTCCTTTTGAGTTTTGTACTTCCCAGATGCGGTAGAAGGGAGATACTATTGCTGTTCACATTTACCCGTTCTAGTGGCTTAAGGAAAGAAGGCCTCCATTGCCCTTCTTTTGGCATATAGTTGTCCTCAACTCAAAGTGGCTTACAGGTCCCAGTAGTGTCAGGCAGTCCGTTGTTTAGATGTTGCATCCTAGTGCACAGGGCATGGCCTAACACACTGTAAAATCTTCCTGCATTTATAGCACCGCTTTGACACACGCTGCCTTGGACCTGCGGCCTGCCTCTCTGTGTGACGAGAAACAGAGAGCTTGAGCTCGATGCTAGTCGTCCCATGTGTTTTACCTATTCCCTAATAATCCTTAGTGAATCCCTTCAAACCCTGTTTTCCAAAGGGACCACAAAGCACTCTCCCTTTGCCTTCCTGTGGTCTTTGGGGCTTCCGGGTGCTGTAGAAGATAGATACTTCTGTTGTTCACATTGACACCTTCAGGTGGCTTCCGAAAACGCTGAACGTTTTCAGGTCACTTTTCAAGCCCTCTTCTCCACAAGGACCACAGAGCATTCCCCCTGCGCCTTCGTTCTGTGTTTTGTACTTCCCAGGTGCGGTAGAAGGGAGATACATCTGCTGTTCACATTTAGAGCTTCTAATGGATTAAGAAAAGAAGGTCTCCATTGCCCTTCTTTTGGCATATAGTTCTCCTCAACTGAACGTGGCTTACAGGTCCCAGAACTGACGGGCAGTCCTTCGCCTACATCTTAAAATCTAGTGCACAGCCTAGTGGCCTATGACACCATAAACGCTTGCTGGAGTTTAAGCACCGCTTTGACACAGGCTGCCTTGGACCTGGGGCCTGCCTGTTTCTGTGACGAGAAATGGATTGTGTTAAGAAGAGAAGATATGGAAAAACAGTGTTTCCCTGCCACAATTGAGCCTGCAATGGTGTAAATTCCACTGAGGAAAACAACGTTTCCCTTCAAGCTCTTTTCCAAAGGGAACACAGAGCATTCTCCCTGCACTTTCCCTTTGAGTTTTGTACTTCCCAGGTGCGGTAGAAGGGAGATACATCTGCTGTTCACATTTACAGCTTCTAGTGGCTTAAGAAAAGAAGGTCTCCATTGCCCTTCTTTTGGCATATAGTTCTCCTCAACTGAACGGGCTTACAGGTCCCAGAAGTGTCGGGCACGCCGTCGCCTACATCTTAGAATCTAGTGCACAACCTAGTGGCCTATGACATCATAAACGCTTGCTGGAGTTTAAGCACCACATTGACACAGGCTGCCTTGGACCTGGGGCATGCCTGTTTCTGTGACGAGAAATGGATTGTGTTAAGAAGAGAAGATATGGAACAACATTGTTTCCCTGCCACCATTCAGCCTGCAACGCTGTAAATTCGAGTGAGGAAAACAACGTTTCCCTTCAAGCTCTTTTCCATAGGGGACACAGAGCATTCTCCCTGCACTTTTCCTTTGAGTTTTGTACTTCCCAGGTGCGGAAGAAGGGAGATACATCTGCTGTTCACATTTACAAGTTCTACTGGCTTAAGGAAAGAAGGACTCCATTGCGCTACTTCTGGCATATAATTCTCCTCAACTGAACGTGGCTTACAGGGCCCAGAACTGACGGGCAGTCCTTCGCCTACATCTTAGAATCTAGTGCACAGCCTAGTGGCCTATGACACCATAAACGCTTGCTGGAGTTTAAGAACCGCTTCGACACAGGCTGCCTTGGATCTGGGTCCTGCCTATTTCTGTGACGAGAACTGGATTGTGTTAAGAAGAGAAGATATGGAACAACAGTGTTTCCCTGCCACCATTGAGCCTGCAACGCTGTAAATTCCCCTGAGGAAAACAACGTTTCCCTTCAAGCTCTTTTCCAAAGGGAACACAGAGCATTCTCCCTGCACTTTCCCTTTGAGTTTTGTACTTCCCAGGTGCGGTAGAAGGGAGATACATCTGCTGTTCACATTTACACGTTCTAGTGGCTTAAGGAAAGAAGGACTCCATTGCGCTTCTCCTGGCATATAGTTCTCCTCAACTGAACGTGGCTTACAGGTCCCAGAACTGACGGGCAGTCCTTCGCCTACATCTTAGAATCTAGTGCACAGCCTAGTGGCCTATGACACCATAAACGCTTGCTGGAGTTTAAGCACCACTTTGACACAGGCTGTCTTTGATCTGGGGCCTGCCTATTTCTGTGACGAGAAATGGATTGTGTTAAGAAGAGAAGATATGGAACAACAGTGTTTCCCTGCCACAATTGAGCCTGCAACGCTGTAAATTCCAGTGAGGAAAACAATGTTTCCTTTCAAGCTCTTTTCCATAGGGGACACAAAGCATTCTCCCTGCACTTTCCCTTTGAGTTTTGTACTTCCCAGGTGCGGTAGAAGGGAGATAAATATGCTGTTCACATTTACACGTTCTAGTGGCTTAAGGAAAGAAGGACTCCATTGCGCTTCTTCTGGCATATAATTCTCCTCAACTGAACATGGCTTACAGGTCCCAGAACTGACAGGCAGTCCTTCGCCTACATCTTAGAATCTAGTGCACAGCCTAGTGGCCTATGACACCATAAACGCTTGCTGGAGTTTAAGCACCGCTTTGACACAGGCTGCCTTGGACCTGGGGCCTGCCTATTACTGTGACGAGAAATGCATTGTGTTAAGAAGAGAAGATATGGAACAACAGTGTTTCCCTGCCACAATTGAGCCTGCAACACTCTAAATCCCAGTGAGGAAAAAAAGTTTCCCTTCAAGCTCTCTTTTCCAAAGGGAACACAGAGCATTCTCCCTGCACTTTCCTTTTGATTTTTGTACTTCCCAGATGCGTTAGAAGGGAGATACTATTGCTGTTCACATTTACCCGTTCCAGTGGCTTAAGGAAAGAAGGCCTCCATTGCCCTTCTTTTGGCATATAGTTGTCCTCAACTCAAAGTGGCTTACAGGTCCCAGTAGTGTCAGGCAGTCCGTTGTTTACATGTTGCATCCTAGTGCAGAGGCACATGGCGTAAGACACCGTAAAAGCTTCCTGCATTTATAGCACCGCTTTGACACTCGCTGCCTTGGACCTGCGGCCTGCCTCTCTGTGTGACGAGAAACAGAGAGCTTGAGCTCGATGCTAGTCGTCCCATGTGTTTTACCTATTCCCTAACAATCCTTAGTGAATCCCTTCAAACCCTGTTTTCCAAAGGGACCACAAAGCACTCTCCCTTTGCCTTCCTGTGGTCTTTGGGGCTTCCGGGTGCTGTAGAAGATAGATACTTCTGTTGTTCACATTGACACCTTCAGTTGGCTTCCGAAAACGCTGAACGTTTTCAGGTCACTTTTCAAGCCCTCTTCTCCACAAGGACCACAGAGCATTCCCCCTGCGCCTTCGTTCTGTGTTTTGTACTTCCCAGGTGCGGTAGAAGGGAGATACATCTGCTGTTCACATTACAGCTTCTAGTGGCTTAAGAAAAGAAGGTCTCCATTGCCCTTCTTTTGGCATATAGTTCTCCTCAACTGAACGTGGCTTACAGGTCCCAGAACTGACGGGCAGTCCTTCGCCTACATCTTAGAATCTAGTGCACAGCCTAGTGGCCTATGACACCATAAACGCTTGCTGGAGTTTAAGCACCACTTTGACACAGGCTGCCTTGGATCTGGGGCCTGCCTGTTTCTGTGACGAGAAATGGATTGTGTTAAGAAGAGAAGATATGGAACAACAGTGTTTCCCTGCAACAATTGAGCCTGCAATGGTGTAAATTCCACTGAGGAAAACAACGTTTCCCTTCAAGCTCTTTTCCAAAGGGAACACAGAGCATTCTCCCTGCACTTTCCCTTTGAGTTTTGTACTTCCCAGGTGCGGTAGAAGGGAGATACATCTGCTGTTCACATTTACAGCTTCTAGTGGCTTAAGAAAAGACGGTCTCCATTGCCCTTCTTTTGGCATATAGTTCTCCTCAACTGAACGGGCTTACAGGTCCCAGAAGTGTCGGGCACGCCGTCGCCTACATCTTAGAATCTAGTGCACAGCCTAGTGGCCTGTGACATCATAAACGCTTGCTGGAGTTTAATCACCGCATTGACACAGGCTGCCTTGGACCTGGGGCCTGCCTATTACTGTGACGAGAAATGGATTGTGTTAAGAAGAGAAGATACGGAACAACAGTGTTTCCCTGCCACAATTGAGCCTGCAACGCTCTAAATCCCAGTGAGGAAAAAAAGTTTCCCTTCAAGCTCTCTTTTCCAAAGGGAACACAGAGCATTCTCCCTGCACTTTCCTTTTGAGTTTTGTACTTCCCAGATGCGGTAGAAGGGAGATACGATTGCTGATCACATTTACCCGTTCTAGTGGCTTAAGGAAAGAAGGCCTCCATTGCCCTTCTTTTGGCATATAGTTGTCCTCAACTCAAAGTGGCTTACAGGTCCCAGTAGTGTCAGGCAGTCCGTTGTTTACATGTTGCATCCTAGGCACAGGGCATGGCCTAACACACTGTAAAAGCTTCCTGCATTTATAGCACCGCTTTGACACACGCTGCCTTGGACCTGCGGCCTGCCTCTCTGTGTGACGAGAAACAGAGAGCTTGAGCTCGATGCTAGTCATCCCATGTGTTTTACCTATTCCCTAACAATCCTTAGTGAATCCCTTCAAACCCTGTTTTCCAAAGGGACCACAAAGCACTCTCCCTTTGCCTTCCTGTGGTCTTTGGGGCTTCCGGGTGCTGTAGAAGATAGATATTTCTGTTGTTCACATTGACACCTTCAGGTGGCTTCCGAAAATGCTGAACGTTTTCAGGTCACTTTTCAAGCCCTCTTCTCCACAAGGACCACAGAGCATTCCCCCTGCGCCTTCGTTCTGTGTTTTGTACTTCCCAGGTGCGGTAGAAGGGAGATACATCTGCTGTTCACATTTACAGCTTCTAGTGGCTTAAGAAAAGAAGGTCTCCATTGCCCTTCTTTTGGCATATAGTTCTCGTCAACTGAACGTGGCTTACAGGTCCCAGAACTGACGGGCAGTCCTTCGCCTACATCTTAAAATCTAGTGCACAGCCTAGAGGCCTATGACACCATAAACGGTTGCTGGAGTTTAAGCACCGCTTTGACACAGGCTGCCTTGGACCTGGGGCCTGCCTGTTTCTGTGACGAGAAATGGATTGTGTTAAGAAGAGAAGATATGGAACAACAGTGTTTCCCTGCCACCATTCAGCCTGCATCGCTGTAAATTCGAGTGAGGAAAACAACGTTTCCCTTCAAGCTCTTTTCCATAGGGGACACAGAGCATTCTCCCTGCACTTTCCCTTTGAGTTTTGTACTTCCCAGGTGCGGAAGAAGGGAGATACATCTGCTGTTCACATTTACACGTTCTACTGGCTTAAGGAAAGAAGGACTCCATTGCGCTACTTCTGGCATATAATTCTCCTCAACTGAACGTGGCTTACAGGGCCCAGAACTGACGGGCAGTCCTTCGCCTACATCTTAGAATCTAGTGCACAGCCTAGTGGCCTATGACACCATAAACGCTTGCTGGAGTTTAAGCACCGCTTTGACACAGGCTGCCTTGGATCTGGGGCCTGCCTATTTCTGTGACGAGAAATGGATTGTGTTAAGAAAAGAAGATATGGAACAACAGTGTTTCCCTGCCACCAGTGAGCCTGCAACGCTGTAAATTCCAGTGAGGAAAACAACGTTTCCCTTCAATCTCTTTTCCAAAGGAAACACAGAGCATTCTCCCTGCACTTTCCCTTTGAGTTTTGTACTTCCCCGGTGCGGTAGAAGGGAGATACATCTGCTGTTCACATTTACACGTTCTAGTGGCTTAAGGAAAGAAGGACTCCATTGCGCTTCTCCTGGCATATAATTCTCCTCAACTGAACGTGGCTTACAGGTCCCAGAACTGACGGGCAGTCCTTCGCCTACATCTTAGAATCTAGTGCACAGCCTAGTGGCCTATGACACCATAAACGCTTGCTGGAGTTTAAGCACCGCTTTGACACAGGCTGTCTTTGATCTGGGGCATGCCTATTTCTGTGACGAGAAATGGATTGTGTTAAGAAGAGAAGATATGGAACAACAGTGTTTCCCTGCCACAATTGAGCCTGCAACGCTGTAAATTCCAGTGAGGAAAACAATGTTTCCTTTCAAGCTCTTTTCCATAGGGGACACAGAGCATTCTCCCTGCACTTTCCCTTTGAGTTTTGTACTTCCCAGGTGCGGTAGAAGGGAGATGCATATTCTGTTCACATTTACACGTTCTAGTGGCTTAAGGAAAGAAGGACTCCATTGCGCTTGTTCTGGCACATAATTCTCCTCAAATGAACGTGGCTTAGAGGTCCCAGAACTGACAGGCAGTCCTTCGCCTACATCTTAGAATCTAGTGCACAGCCTAGTGGCCTATGACACCCTAAACGCTTGCTGGAGTTTAGGCACCCCTTTGACACAGGCTGCCTTGGATCTGGGGCCTGCCTAATACTGTGACGAGAAATGGATTGTGTTAAGAAGAGAAGATATGGAACAACAGTGTTTCCCTGCCACAATTGAGCCTGCAACGCTCTAAATCCCAGTGAGGAAAAAAAGTTTCCCTTCAAGCTCTCTTTTCCAAAGGGAACACAGAGCATTCTCCCTGCACTTTCCTTTTGAGTTTTGTACTTCCCAGATGCGGTAGAAGGGAGATACTATTGCTGTTCACATTTACCCGTTCTAGTGGCTTAAGGAAAGAAGGCCTCCATTGCCCTTCTTTTGGCATATAGTTGTCCTCAACTCAAAGTGGCTTACAGGTCCCAGTAGTGTCAGGCAGTCCGTTGTTTACATGTTGCATCCTAGTGCACAGGGCATGGCCTAACACACTGTAAAAGCTTCCTGCATTTATAGCACCGCTTTGACACACGCTGCCTTGGACCTGCGGCCTGCCTCTCTGTGTGACGAGAAACAGAGAGCTTGAGCTCGATGCTAGTCGTCCCATGTGTTTTACCTATTCCCTAACAATCCTTAGTGAATCCCTTCAAACCCTGTTTTCCAAAGGGACCACAAAGCACTCTCCCTTTGCCTTCCTGTGGTCTTTGGGGCTTCCGGGTGCTGTAGAAGATAGATACTTCTGTTGTTCACATTGACACCTTCAGGTGGCTTCCGAAAACGCTGAACGTTTTCAGGTCACTTTTCAAGCCCTCTTCTCCACAAGGACCACAGAGCATTCCCCCTGCGCCTTCGTTCTGTGTTTTGTACTTCCCAGGTGCGGTAGAAGGGAGATACATCTGCTGTTCACATTTACAGCTTCTAGTGGCTTAAGAAAAGAAGGTCTCCATTGCCCTTCTTTTGGCATATAGTTCTCCTCAACTGAACGTGGCTTACAGGTCCCAGAACTGACGGGCAGTCCTTCGCCTACATCTTAAAATCTAGTGCACAGCCTAGTGGCCTATGACACCATAAACGCTTGCTGGAGTTTAAGCACCGCTTTGACACAGGCTGCCTTGGACCTGGGGCCTGCCTGTTTCTGTGACGAGAAATGGATTGTGTTAAGAAGAGAAGATATGGAACAACAGTGTTTCCCTGCCACAATTGAGCCTGCAATGGTGTAAATTCCACTGAGGAAAACAACGTTTCCCTTCAAGCTCTTTTCCAAAGGGAACACAGAGCATTCTCCCTGCACTTTCCCTTTGAGTTTTGTACTTCCCAGGTGCGGTAGAAGGGAGATACATATGCTGTTCACATTTACACGTTCTACTGGCTTAAGGAAAGAAGGACTTCATTGCGCTTCTTCTGGCATATAATTCTCCTCAACTGAACGTGGCTTACAGGGCCCAGAACTGACGGGCACTCCGTGGCCTACATCTTAGAATCTAGTGCACAGCCTAGTGGCCTATGACACCATAAACGCTTGCTGGAGTTTAAGCACCGCTTTGACACAGGCTGCCTTGGATCAGGGGCCTGCCTATTTCTGTGACGAGAAATGGATTGTGTTAAGAAGAGAAGATATGGAACAACAGTCTTTCCCTGCCACCATTGAGCCTGCAATGCTGTAAATTCAAGTGAGGAAAACAACGTTTCCCTTCAAGCTCTTTTCCAAAGGGAACACAGAGCATTCTCCCTGCACTTTCCCTTTGAGTTTTGTACTTCCCAGGTGCGGTAGAAGGGAGATACATCTGCTGTTCACATTTACACGTTCTAGTGGCTTAAGGAAAGAAGGACTCCATTGAGCTTCTCCTGGCATATAGTTCTCCTCAACTGAACGTGGCTTACAGGTCCCAGAACTGACGGGCAGTCCTTCGCCTACATCTTAGAATCTAGTGCACAGCCTAGTGGCCTATGACACCATAAACGCTTTCTGGAGTTTAAGCACAGCTTTGACACAGGCTGCCTTGGATCTGGGGCCTGCCTATTACTGTGACGAGAAATGCATTGTGTTAAGAAGAGAAGATATGGAACAACAGTGTTTCCCTGCCACAATTGAGCCTGCAACGCTCTAAATCCCAGTGAGGAAAAAAAGTTTCCCTTCAAGCTCTCTTTTCCAAAGGGAACACAGAGCATTCTCCCTGCACTTTCCTTTTGAGTTTTGTACTTCCCAGATGCGGTAGAAGGCAGATACTATTGCTGTTCACATTTACCCGTTCTAGTGGATTAAGGAAAGAAGGCCTCCATTTCCCTTCTTTTGGCATATAGTTGTCCTCAACTCAAAGTGGCTTACAGGTCCCAGTAGTGTCAGGCAGTCCGTTGTTTACATGTTGCATCCTAGTGCAGAGGCACATGGCCTAAGACACCGTAAAAGCTTCCTGCATTTATAGCACCGCTTTGACACACGCTGCCTTGGACCTGTGGCCTGCCTCTCTGTGTGACGAGAAACAGAGAGCTTGAGCTCGATGCTAGTCGTCCCATGTGTTTTACCTATTCCCTAACAATCCTTAGTGAATCCCTTCAAACCCTGTTTTCCAAAGGGACCACAAAGCACTCTCCTTTTGCCTTCCTGTGGTCTTTGGGGCTTCCGGGTGCTGTAGAAGATAGATACTTCTGTTGTTCACATTGACACCTTCAGGTGGCTTCCGAAAACGCTGAACGTTTTCAGGTCACTTTTCAAGCCCTCTTCTCCACAAGGACCACAGAGCATTCCCCCTGCGCCTTCGTTCTGTGTTTTGTACTTCCCAGGTGCGGTAGAAGGGAGATACATCTGCTGTTTACATTTACAGCTTCTAGTGGCTTAAGAAAAGAAGGTCTCCATTGCCCTTCTTTTGGCATATAGTTCTCCTCAACTGAACGGGCTTACAGGTCCCAGAAGTGTCGGGCACGCCATCGCCTACATCTTAGAATCTAGTGCACAGCCTAGTGGCCTATGACATCATAAACGCTTGCTGGAGTTTAAGCACCGGATTGACACAGGCTGCCTTGGACCTGGTTCCTGCCTGTTTCTGTGACGAGAAATGGATTGTGTTAAGAAGAGAAGATATGGAACAACAGTGTTTCCCTGCCACCATTGAGCCTGCAACGCTGTAAATTCCAGTGAGGAAAACAACGTTTCCCTTCAAGCTCTTTTCCAAAGGGAACACAGAGCATTCTCCCTGCACTTTCCCTTTGAGTTTTGTACTTCCTTGGTGCGGTAGAAGGGAGATACATCTGCTGTTCACATTTACACGTTCTAGTGGCTTAAGGAAAGAAGGACTCCATTGTGCTTCTCCTGGCATATAGTTCTCCTCAACTGAACGTGGCTTGCAGGTCCCAGAACTGACGGGCAGTCCTTCGCCTACATCTTAGAATCTAGTGCACAGCCTGTGGCCTATGACACCATAAACACTTGCTGGAGTTTAGGCACCGCTTTGACACAGGCTGCCTTGGATCTGGGGCCTGCCTATTACTGTGACGAGAAATGCATTGTGTTAAGAAGAGGAGATATGGAACAACAGTGTTTCCCTGCCACAATTGAGCCTGCAACGCTCTAAATCCCAGTGAGGAAAAAAAGTTTCCCTTCAAGCTCTCTTTTCCAAAGGGAACACAGAGCATTCTCCCTGCACTTTCCTTTTGAGTTTTGTACTTCCCAGATGCGGTAGAAGGGAGATACTATTGCTGTTCACATTTACCCGTTCTTGTGGCTTAAGGAAAGAAGGCCTCCATTGCCCTTCTTTTGGCATATAGTTGTCCTCAACTCAAAGTGGCTTACAGGTCCCAGTAGTGTCAGGCAGTCCGTCGTTTACATGTTGCATCCTAGTGCAGAGGCACATGGCCTAAGAAACCGTAAAAGCTTCCTGCATTTATAGCACCGCTTTGACACACGCTGCCTTGGACCTGCGGCCTGCCTCTCTGTGTGACGAGAAACAGAATGCTTGAGCTCGATGCTTGTCGTCCCATGTGTTTTACCTATTCCCTAACAATCCTTAGTGAATCCCTTCAAACCCTGTTTTCCAAAGGGACCACAAAGCACTCTCCCTTTGCCTTCCTGTGGTCTTTGGGGCTTCCGGGTGCTGTAGAAGATAGATACTTCTGTTGTTCACATTGACACCTTCAGGTGTCTTCCGAAAACGCTGAACGTTTTCAGGTCACTTTTCAAGCCCTCTTCTCCACAATGACCACAGAGCATTCCCCCTGCGCCTTCGTTCTGTGTTTTGTACTTCCCAGGTGCGGTAGAAGGGAGATACATCTGCTGTTCACATTTACAGCTTCTAGTGGCTTAAGAAAAGAAGGTCTCCATTGCCCTTCTTTTGGCATATAGTTCTCCTCAACTGAACAGGCTTACAGGTCCCAGAAGTGTCGGGCACTCCGTCGCCTACATCTTAGAATCTAGTGCACAGCCTAGTGGCCTATGACATCATAAACGCTTGCTGGAGTTTAAGCACCGCATTGACACAGGCTGCCTTGGACCTGGGGCCTGCCTGTTTCTCTGACGAGAAATGGATTGTGTTAAGAAGAGAAGATATGGAACAACAGTGTTTCCCTGCCACCATTGAGCCTGCAACGGTTTAAATTCCAGTGAGGAAAACAACGGTTCCCTTCAAGCTCTTTTCCCTAGGGGACACAGAGCATTCTCCCTGCACTTTCCCTTTGAGTTTTGTACTTCCCAGGTGCGGAAGAAGGGGGATACATCTGCTGTTCACATTTACACGTTCTACTGGCTTAAGGAAAGAAGGACTCCATTGCGCTACTTCTGGCATATAATTCTCCTCAACTGAACGTGGCTTACAGGGCCCAGAACTGACGGGCAGTCCTTCGCCTACATCTTAGAATCTAGTGCACAGCCTAGTGGCCTATGACACCATAAACGCTTGCTGGAGTTTAAGCACCGCTTCGACACAGGCTGTCTTGGATCTGGGGCCTGCCTATTTCTGTGACGAGAACTGGATTGTGTTAAGAAGAGAAGATATGGAACAACAGTGTTTCCCTGCCACCATTGAGCCTGCAATGCTGTAAATTCCAGTGAGGAAAACAACGTTTCCCTTCAAGCTCCTTTCCAAAGGGAACACAGAGCATTCTCCCGGCACTTTCCCTTTGAGTTTTGTACTTCCCAGGTGCGGTAGAAGGGAGATACATCTGCTGTTCACATTTACACGTTCTAGTGGCTTAAGGAAAGAAGGACTCCATTGCGCTTCTCCTGGCATATAGTTCTCCTCAACTGAACGTGGCTTACAGGTCCCAGAACTGACGGGCAGTCCTTCGCCTACATCTTAGAATCTAGTGCACAGCCTAGTGGCCTATGACACCATAAACGCTTGCTGGAGTTTAAGCACCGCTTTGACACAGGCTGTCTTTGATCTGGGGCCTGCCTATTTCTGTGACGAGAAATGGATTGTGTTAAGAAGAGAAGATATGGAACAACAGTGTTTCCCTGCCACAATTGAGCCTGCAACGCTGTAAATTCCAGTGAGGAAAACAATGTTTCCTTTCAAGCTCTTTTCCATAGGGGACACAGAGCATTCTCCCTGCACTTTCCCTTTTAGTTTTGTACTTCCCAGGTGCGGTAGAAGGGAGATACATATGCTGTTCACATTTACACGTTCTAGTGGCTTAAGGAAAGAAGGACTCCATTGCGCTTGTTCTGGCATATAATTCTCCTCAACTGAACGTGGCTTACAGGTCCCAGAACTGACAGGCAGTCCTTCGCCTACATCTTAGAATCTAGTGCACAGCCTAGTGGCCTATGACACCATAAACGCTTGCTGGAGTTTAGGCACCCCTTTGACAGAGGCCGCCTTGGATGTGGGGCCTGCCTATTACTGTGACTAGAAATGCATTGTGTTAAGAAGAGAAGATATGGAACAACAGTGTTTCCCGGACACAATTGAGCCTGCAACGCTCTAAATCCCAGTGAGGAAAAAAAGTTTCCCTTCAAGCTCTCTTTTCCAAAGGGAACACAGAGCGTTCTCCCTGCACTTTCCTTTTGAGTTTTGTACTTCCCAGATGCGGTAGAAGGGAGATACTATTGCTGTTCACATTTACCCGTTCTAGTGGCTTAAGGAAAGAAGGCCTCCATTGCCCTTCTTTTGCCATAGAGTTGTCCTCAACTCAAAGTGGCTTACAGGTCCCAGTAGTGTCAGGCAGTCCGTTGTTTACATGTTGCATCCTAGTGCAGAGGCACATGGCCTAAGACACCGTAAAAGCTTCCTGCATTTATAGCACCGCTTTGACACACGCTGCCTTGGACCTGCGGCCTGCCTCTCTGTGTGACGAGAAACAGAGAGCTTGAGCTCGATGCTAGTCGTCCCATGTGTTTTACCTATTCCCTAACAATCCTTAGTGAATCCCTTCAAACCCTGTTTTCCAAAGGGACCACAAAGCACTCTCCCTTTGCCTTCCTGTGGTCTTTGGGGCTTCCGGGTGCTATAGAAGATAGATACTTCTGTTGTTCACATTGACACCTTCAGGTGGCTTCCGAAAACGCTGAACGTTTTCAGGTCACTTTTCAAGCCCTCTTCTCCACAAGGACCACAGAGCATTCCCCCTGCACCTTCGTTCTGTGTTTTGTACTTCCCAGGTGCGGTAGAAGGGAGATACATCTGCTGTTCACATTTACAGCTTCTAGTGGCTTAAGAAAAGAAGGTCTCCATTGCCCTTCTTTTGGCATATAGTTCTCCTGAACTGAACGTGGCTTACAGGTCCCAGAACTGACGGGCAGTCCTTCGCCTACATCTTAGAATCTAGTGCACAGCCTAGTGGCCTATGACACCATAAACGCTTGCTGGAGTTTAAGCACCGCTTTGACACAGGCTGCCTTGGATCTGGGGCCTGCCTGTTTCTGTGACGAGAAATGGATTGTGTTAAGAAGAGAAGATATGGAACAACAGTGTTTCCCTGCCACAATTGAGCCTGCAATGGTGTAAATTCCACTGAGGAAAACAACGTTTTCCTTCAAGCTCTTTTCCAAAGGGAACACAGAGCATTCTCCCTGCACTTTCCCTTTGAGTTTTGTACTTCCCAGGTGCGGTAGAAGGGAGATACATCTGCTGTTCACATTTACAGCTTCTAGTGGCTTAAGAAAAGAAGGTCTCCATTGCCCTTCTTTTGGCATATAGTTCTCCTCAACTGAACGGGCTTACAGGTCCCAGAAGTGTCGGGCACGCCGTCGCCTACATCTTAGAATCTAGTGCACAGCCTAGTGGCCTATGACATCATAAACCCTTGCTGGAGTTTAAGCACCGCATTGACACAGGCTGCCTTGGACCTGGGGCCTGCCTGTTTCTCTGACGAGAAATGGATTGTGTTAAGAAGAGAAGATATGGAACAACAGTGTTTCCCTGCCACCATTGAGCCTGCAACGCTGTAAATTCCAGTCAGGAAAACAACGTTTCCCTTCAAGCTCTTTTCCATAGGGGACACAGAGCATTCTCCCTGCACTTTCCCTTTGAGTTTTGTACTTCCCAGGTGCGGAAGAAGGGAGATACATCTGCTGTTCACATTTACAAGTTCTACTGGCTTAAGGAAAGAAGGACTCCATTGCGCTACTTCTGGCATATAATTCTCCTCAACTGAATGTGGCTTACAGGGCCCAGAACTGACGGGCAGGCCTTCGCCTACATCTTAGAATCTAGTGCACAGCCTAGTGGCCTATGACACCATAAACGCTTGCTGGAGTTTAAGAACCGCTTCGACACAGGCTGCCTTGGATCTGGGGCCTGCCTATTTCTGTGACGAGAACTGGATTGTGTTAAGAAGAGAAGATATGGAACAACAGTGTTTCCCTGCCACCATTGAGCCTGCAACGCTGTAAATTCCACTGAGGAAAACAACGTTTCCCTTCAAGCTCTTTTCCAAAGGGAACACAGAGCATTCTCCCTGCACTTTCCCTTTGAGTTTTGTACTTCCCAGGTGCGGTAGAAGGGAGATACATCTGCTGTTCACATTTACACGTTCTAGTGGCTTAAGGAAAGAAGGACTCCATTGCGCTTCTCCTGGCATATAGTTCTCCTCAACTGAACGTGGCTTACAGGTCCCAGAACTGACGGGCAGTCCTTCGCCTACATCTTAGAATCTAGTGCACAGCCTAGTGGCCTATGACACCATAAACGCTTGCTGGAGTTTAAGCACCGCTTTGACACAGGCTGTCTTTGATCTGGGGCCTGCCTATTTCTTTTTTTTTTTTTTTTTTTTTCTCTTTTTTTTTTTTTATTTTTTTAATTTTACAAATTTAATCAGTTATACATATACATATGTTCCCATATCCCCTCCCTTTTGCGTCTCCCTCCCACCCTCCCTATCCCACCCCTCCAGGCGGTCACAAAGAACCGAGCTGATCTCCCTGTGCTATGCGGCTGCTTCCCACTAGCTCTCTACCTTACATTTGGTAGTGTATATATGTCCATGCCGCTCTTTCACTTTGTCACAGCTTACCCTTCCCCCTCCCCATATCCTCAAGTCCATGCTCTAGTAGGTCTGTGTCTTTATTCCTGTCTTACCCCTATGTTCTTGATGACATTTTTTTCTTAAATTCCATATACATGTGTCAGCATACAGTATTTGTCTTTCTCTTTCTGACTTACTTCACTCTGTATGACAGACTCTAGGTCCATCCACCTCATTACAAATAGCTCAATTTCATTTCTTTTTATGGCTGAGTAATATTCCATTGTATATATGTGCCACATCTTCTTTATCCATTCATCCGATGATGGACACTTAGGTTGTTTCCATCTCCGGGCTATTGTAAATAGGGCTGCTATGAACATTTTGGTACATGTCTCTTTTTGAATTATGGTTTTCTCAGGGTATATGCCCAGTAGTGGGATTGCTGGGTCATATGGTAGATCTATTTGTAGTTTTTTAAGGAACCTCCATACTGTTCTCCATAGTGGCTGTACCAATTCACATTCCCACCAGCAGTGCAAGAGTGTTCCCTTTTTTCCACACCCTCTCCAGCATTTATTGTTTCTAGATTTTTTGATGATGGCCATTCTGACTGGTGTGAGATGATATCTCATTGTAGTTTTGATTTGCATTTCTCTAATGAGTAAAGATGTTGAGCATCCTTTCATGTGTTTGTTGGCTGTCTGTATATCTTCTGTGGAGAAATGTCTATTTAGGTCTTCTGCCCATTTTTGGATTGGGTTGTTTGTTTTTTTGCTATTGAGCTGCATGAGCTGCTTATAAATTTTGGAGATTAATCCTTTGTCAGTTGCTTCATTTGCAAATATTTTCTCCCATTCTGAGGGTTGTCTTTTGGTCTTGTTTATGGTTTCCTTTGCTGTGCAAAAGCTTTGAAGTTTCATTAGGTCCCATGTGTTTATTTTTGTCTTTATTTCCATTTCTCTAGGAGATGGGTCAGAAAGGATCTTGCTGTGATTTATGTCATAGAGTGTTCTGCCTATGTTTTCCTCTAGGAGTTTGATAGTGTCTGGCCTTACATTTAGGTCTTTAATCCATTTTGAGCTAATTTTTGTGTATGGTGTTAGGGAGTGATCTAATCTCATACTTTTACATGTCCCTGTCCAGTTTTCCCAGCACCACTTATTGAAGAGACTGTCCTTTCTCCACTGTACATTCCTGCCTCCTTTATCAAAGATAAGGTGACCATGTGTCCGTGGGTTTATCTCTGGGCTTTCTATCCTGTTCCATTGATCTATCTTTCTGTTTTTGTGCCAGTACCATACTGTCTTGATTACTGTAGCTTTGTAGTATAGTCTGAAGTCAGGGAGCCTGATTCCTCCAGCTCCATTTTTCGTTCTCAAGATTGCTTTGGCTATTCGGGGTCTTTTGTGTTTCCATACAAATTGTGAAATTTTTTGTTCTAGTTCTGTGAAAAATGCCATTGGTAGTTTGATAGGTATTGCATTGAATCTGTAGATTGCTTTGGGTAGTAGAGTCATTTTCACAATGTTGATTCTTCCAATCCAAGAACATGGTACATCTCTCCATCTATTTGTATCATCTTTAATTTCTTTCATCAGTGTCTTATAATTTTCTGCATACAGGTCTTTTGTCTCCTTAGGTAGGTTTATTCCTAGATATTTTATTCTTTTTGTTGCAATGGTAAATGGGAGTGTTTCCTTGATTTCACTTTCAGATTTTTCATCATTAGTATATAGGAATGCCAGAGATTTCTGTGCATTAATTTTGTATCCTGCAACTTTACCAAATTCATTGATTAGCTCTAGTAGTTTTCTGGTAGCATCTTTAGGATTCTCTATGTATAGTATCATGTCATCTGCAAACAGTGAGAGCTTTACTTCTTCTTTTCCCATTTGGATTCCTTTTATTTCCTTTTCTTCTCTGATTGCTGTGGCTAAAACTTCCAAAACTATGTTGAATAAGAGTGGTGAGAGTGGGCAACCTTGTCTTGTTCCTGATCTTAGTGGAAATGGTTTCAGTTTTTCACCATTGAGGACGATGCTGGCTGTGGGTTTGTCATATATGGCCTTTATTATGTTGAGGAAAGTTCCCTCTATGCCTACTTTCTGCAGGGTTTTTATCATAAATGGGTGTTGAATTTTGTCAAAAGCTTTCTCTGCATCTATTGAGATGATCATATGGTTTTTCTCCTTCAACTTGTTAATATGGTGTATCACATTGATTGATTTGCGTATATTGAAGAATCCTTGCATTCCTGGAATAAACCCCACTTGATCATGGTGTATGATCCTTTTAATGTGCTGTTGGATTCTGTTTGCTAGTATTTTGTTGAGGATTTTTGCATCTATGTTCATCAGTGATATTGGCCTGTAGTTTTCTTTCTTTGTGACATCCTTGTCTGGTTTTGGTATCAAGGTGATGGTGGTCTCGTAGAATGAGTTTGGGAGTGTTCCTCCCTCTGCTATATTTTGGAAGAGTTTGAGAAGGATAGGTGTTAGCTCTTCTCTAAATGCTTGATAGAATTCGCCTGTGAAGCCATCTGGTCCTGGGCTTTTGTTTGTTGGAAGATTTTTAATCACAGTTTCAATTTCAGTGCTTGTGATTGGTCTATTCATATTTTCTATTTCTTCCTGAGTCAGTCTTGGCAGGTTGTGCATTTCTAAGAATTTGTCCATTTCTTCCAGGTTGTCCATTTTATTGGCATAGAGTTGCTTATAGTAATCTCTCATGATCTTTTGTATTTCTGCAGTGTCAGTTGTTACTTCTCCTTTTTCATTTCTAATTCTATTGATTTGAGTCTTCTCCCTTTTTTTCTTGATGAGTCTGGCTAATGGTTTATCAATTTTGTTTATCTTCTCAAAGAACCAGCTTTTAGTTTTATTGATCTTTGCTATCGTTTCCGTCATTTCTTTTTCATTTATTTCTGATCTGATTTTTATGATTTCTTTCCTTCTGCTAACTTTGGGATGTTTTTGTTCTTCTTTCTCTAATTGCTTTAGGTGCAAGGTTAGGTTGTTTATTCGAGATATTTCCTGTTTCTTAAGGTGTGATTGTATTGCCATAAACTTCCCTCTTAGAACTGCTTTTGCTGCATCCCATAGGTTTTGGGTCGTCGTGTCTCCATTGTCATTTGTTTCTAGGTATTTTTTAATTTCCTCTTTGATTTCTTCAGTGATCACTTCGTTATTAAGTAGTGTATTGTTTAGCCTCCATGTGTTTGTATGTTTTACAGCTTTTTTCCTGTAATTGATATCTAGTCTCATAGCATTGTGGTCGGAAAAGATACTTGATACAATTTCAATTTTCTTAAATTTACCAAGGCTTGATTTGTGACCCAAGATATGATCTATCCTGGAGAATGTTCCATGAGCACTTGAGAAAAATGTGTATTCTGTTGTTTTTGGATGGAATGTCCTATAAATATCAATTAAGTCCATCTTGTTTAATGTATCATTTAAAGCTTGTGTTTCCTTATTTATTTTCATTTTGGATGACCTGTCCATTGGTGAAAGTGGGGTGTTAAAGTCCCCTACTATGATTGTGTTACTGTCGATTTCTCCTTTTATGGCTGTTAATATTTCCCTTATGTATTGAGGTGCTCCTATGTTTGGTGCATAAATATTTACAATTGTTATATCTTCTTCTTGGATTGATCCCTTGATCATTATGTAGTGTCCTTCTTTGTCTCTTCTAGTAGTCTTTATTTTAAAGTCTATTTTGTCTGATATGAGAATTGCTACTCCAGCTTTCTTTTGGTTTCCATTTGCATGGAATATCTTTTTCCATCCCCTTACTTTCAGTCTGTATGTGTCTCTAGGTCTGAAGTGGGTCTCTTGTAGACAGCATATATATGGGTCTTGTTTTTGTATCCATTCAGCCAGTCTGTGTCTTTTGGTGGGAGCATTTAGTCCATTTACATTTAAGGTAATTATTGATATGTATGTTCCTATTCCCATTTTCTTAATTGTTTTGGGTTCGTTATTGTAGTTCTTTTCCTTCTGTTGTGTTTCTTGCCTAGAGAAGTTCCTTTAGCATTTGTTGTAAAGCTGGTTTGGTGGTGCTGAACTCTCTCAGCTTTTGCTTGTCTGTAAACGTTTTAATTTCTCCATCAAATCTGAATGAGATCCTTGCTGGGTAGAGTAATCTTGGTTGCAGGTTTTTCTCCTTCATCACTTTAAGTATGTCCTGCCACTCCCTTCTGGCTTGTAGAGTTTCTGCTGAGAGATCAGCTGTTATCCTGATGGGGATTCCCTTGTGTGTTATTTGTTGTTTTTGCCTTGCTGCTTTTAATATGATTTCTTTGTGTTTAATTTTTGACAGTTTGATTAATATGTGTCTTGGTGTATTTCTCCTTGGATTTATTCTGTATGGGACTCTCTGTGCCTCCTGGACTTGATTAACTATTTCCTTTCCCATATTAGGGAAGTTTTCAACTATAATCTCTTCAAATATTTTCTCAGTCCCTTTCTTTTTCTCTTCTTCTTCTGGAACCCCTATAATTCGAATGTTGGTGCGTTTAATGTTGTCCCAGAGGTCTCTGAGACTGTCCTCTGTTCTTTTCATTCTTTTTTCTTTATTTTGCTGTGCAGCAGTTATTTCCACTATTTTATCTTCCACCTCACTTATCCGTTCTTCTGCCTCAGTTATTCTGCTATTGATCCCATCTAGAGTATTTTTTATTTCATTTATTGTGTTTTTAATCGATGCTTGATTCGTCTTTAGTTCTTCTAGGTCCTTGTTAACTGTTTCTTGCATTTTGTCTATTCTATTTCCAAGATTTTGGATCATCTTTACCATCATTATTCTGAATTCTTTTTCAGATAGACTGCCTATTACCTCTTCATTTGTTAGGTCTGGTGGGTTTTTATCTTGCTCCTTCTCCTGCTGTGTGTTTTTCTGTCTTCTCATTTTGCTTATGTTACTGTGTTTGGGGTCTCCTCTTTGCAGGCTGCAGGTTCGTAGTTCCCGTTGTTTTTGGTGTCTGTCCCCAGTGGCTAAGGTTGGTTTAGTGGGTTGTGTAGGCTTCTTGGTGGAGGGGACTACTGCCTGTGTTCTGGTGGATGAGGCTGGATCTTGTCTTTCTGGTGGGCAGGTCCACGTCTGGTGGTGTGTTTTGGGGTGTTTGCAGACTTTTTATGATTTGAGGCAGCCTCTCTGCTAATGGGTGGTGTTGTGTTCCTGTCTTGCTAGTTGTTTGGCATAGGGTGTCCAGCACTGTAGCTTGCTGGTCGTTGAGTGAAGCTGGGTGCTGGTGTTGAGATGGAGATCTCTGGAAGATTTTCGCCGTTTGATATTATGTGGAGCTGGGAGGTCTCTTGTGGACCAGTGTCCTGAAGTTCGCTCTCCCACCTCAGAGGCACAGCACTGACTCCTGGCTCCTCAATTTGGGATGATTTGTTGTCTATTCATGTATTCCACAGATGCAGGGTACATGAAGTTGATTGTGGAGCTTTAATCCGCTGCTTCTGAGGCTGCTGGGAGAGGTTTCCCTTTCTCTTCTTTGTTCTCACAGCTCCTGGGTCTCAGCTTTGGATTTGGCCCCGCCTCTGCGTGTAGGTCGCCGGAGGGCGTCTGTTCTTCGCTCAGACAGGACAGGGTTAAAGGAGCAGCCTCTTCGGGGACTCTGGCTCACTCAGCGGGCCTGCCTATTTCTGTGACGAGAAATGGATTGTGTTAAGAAGAGAAGATATGGAACAACAGTGTTTCCCTGCCACAATTGAGCCTGCAACGCTGTAAATTCCTGTGAGGAAAACAATGTTTCCTTTCAAGCTCTTTTCCATAGGGGACACAGAGCATTCTCCCTGCACTTTCCCTTTGAGTTTTGTACTTCCCAGGTGCGGTAGAAGGGAGATACATATGCTGTTCACATTTACACGTTCTAGTGGCTTAAGGAAAGAAGGACTCCATTGCGCTTCTTCTGGCATATAATTCTCCTCAACTGAACGTGGCTTACAGGTCCCAGAACTGACAGGCAGTCCTTCGCCTACATCTTAGAATCTAGTGCACAGCCTAGTGGCCTATGACACCATAAACGCTTGCTGGAGTTTAAGCACCGCTTTGACACAGGCTGCCTTGGACCTGGGGCCTGCCTATTACTGTGACGAGAAATGCATTGTGTTAAGAAGAGAAGATATGGAACAACAGTGTTTCCCTGCCACAATTGAGCCTGCAACACTCTAAATCCCAGTGAGGAAAAAAAGTTTCCCTTCAAGCTCTCTTTTCCAAAGGGAACATAGAGCATTCTCCCTGCACTTTCCTTTTGAGTTTTGTACTTCCCAGATGCGTTAGAAGGGAGATACTATTGCTGTTCACATTTACCCGTTCCAGTGGCTTAAGGAAAGAAGGCCTCCATTGCCCTTCTTTTGGCATATAGTTGTCCTCAACTCAAAGTGGCTTACAGGTCCCAGTAGTGTCAGGCAGTCCGTTGTTTACATGTTGCATCCTAGTGCAGAGGCACATGGCGTAAGACACCGTAAAAGCTTCCTGCATTTATAGCACCGCTTTGACACTCGCTGCCTTGGACCTGCGGCCTGCCTCTCTGTGTGACGAGAAACAGAGAGCTTGAGCTCGATGCTAGTCGTCCCATGTGTTTTACCTATTCCCTAACAATCCTTAGTGAATCCCTTCAAACCCTGTTTTCCAAAGGGACCACAAAGCACTCTCCCTTTGTCTTCCTGTGGTCTTTGGGGCTTCCGGGTGCTGTAGAAGATAGATACTTCTGTTGTTCACATTGACACCTTCAGGTGGCTTCCGAAAACGCTGAAGGTTTTCAGGTCACTTTTCAAGCCCTCTTCTCCACAAGGACCACAGAGCATTCCCCCTGCGCCTTCGTTCTGTGTTTTGTACTTCCCAGGTGCGGTAGAAGGGAGATACATCTGCTGTTCACATTACAGCTTCTAGTGGCTTAAGAAAAGACGGTCTCCATTGCCCTTCTTTTGGCATATAGTTCTCCTCAACTGAACGGGCTTACAGGTCCCAGAAGTGTCGGGCACGCCGTCGCCTACATCTTAGAATCTAGTGCACAGCCTAGTGGCCTATGACATCATAAACGCTTGCTGGAGTTTAATCACCGCATTGACACAGGTTGCCTTGGACCTGGGGCCTGCCTGTTTCTGTGACGAGAAATGGATTGTGTTAAGAAGAGAAGATATGGAACACCAGTGTTTCCCTGCCACAATTGAGCCTGAAACGCTGTAAATTCCAGTGAGGAAAACAACGTTTCCCTTCAAGCTCTTTTCCATAGGGGACACAGAGCATTCTCCCTGCACTTTCCCTTTGAGTTTTGTACTTCCCAGGTGCGGAAGAAGGGAGATACATCTGCTGTTCACATTTACACTTTCTACTGGCTTAAGGAAAGAAGGACTCCATTGCGCTACTTCTGGCATATAATTCTTCTCAGCTGAACGAGGCTTACAGGGCCCAGAACTGACGGGCAGTCCTTCGCCTACATCTTAGAATCTAGTGCACAGCCTAGTGGCCTATGACACCATAAACGCTTGCTGGAGTTTAAGCACCGCTTTGACACAGGCTGCCTTGGATCTGGGGCCTGCCTATTTCTGTGACGAGAAATGGATTGTGTTAAGAAGAGAAGATATGGAACAACAGTGTTTCCCTGCCACCAGTGAGCCTGCAACGCTGTAAATTCCAGTGAGGAAAACAACGTTTCCCTTCAAGCTCTTTTCCAAAGGGAACACAGAGCATTCTCCCTGCACTTTCCCTTTGAGTTTTGTACTTCCCCGGTGCGGTAGAAGGGAGGTACATCTGCTGTTCACATTTACACGTTCTAGTGGCTTAAGGAAAGAAGGACTCCATTGCGCTTCTCCTGGCATATAATTCTCCTCAACTGAACGTGGCTTATAGGTCCCAGAACTGACGGGCAGTCCTTCGCCTACATCTTAGAATCTAGTGCACAGCCTAGTGGCCTATGACACCATAAACGCTTGCTGGAGTTTAGGCACCCCTTTGACACAGGCTGCCTTGGATCTGGGGCCTGCCTGTTTCTGTGACGAGAAATGGATTGTGTTAAGAAGAGAAGATATGGAACAACAGTGTTTCCCTGCCACAATTGAGCCTGCAATGGTGTAAATTCCACTGAGGAAAACAACGTTTCCCTTCAAGCTCTTTTCCAAAGGGAACACAGAACATTCTCCCTGCACTTTCCCTTTGAGTTTTGTACTTCCCAGGTGCGGCAGAAACGAGATACATATGCTGTTCACATTTACACGTTCTAGTGGCTTAAGGAAAGAAGGACTCCATTGCGCTTGTTCTGGCATATAATTTTCCTCAACTGAACGTGGCTTACAGGTCCCAGAACTGACAGGCAGTCCTTCGCCTACATCTTAGAATCTAGTGCACAGCCTAGTGGCCTATGACACCATAAACGCTTGCTGGAGTTTAGGCACCCCTTTGACAGAGGCTGCCTTGGATCTGGGGCCTGCCTATTACTGTGACGAGAAATGCATTGTGTTAAGAAGAGAAGATATGGAACAACAGTGTTTCCCTGCCACTATTGAGCCTGCAACGCTGTAAATTCCAGTGAGGAAAACAATGTTTCCTTTCAAGCTCTTTTCCATAGGGGACACAGAGCATTCTCCCTGCACTTTCCCTTTGAGTTTTGTACTTCCCAGGTGCGGTAGAAGGGAGATACATATGCTGTTCACATTTACACGTTCTAGTGGCTTATGAAAGAAGGACTCCATTGCGCTTGTTCTGGCATATAATTCTCCTCAACTGAACGTGGCTTACAGGTCCCAGAACTGACAGGCAGTCCTTCGCCTACATCTTAGAATCTAGTGCACAGCCTAGTGGCCTATGACACCATAAACGCTTGCTGGAGTTTAGGCACCCCTTTGACAGAGGCTGCCTTGGATCTGGGGCCTGCCTATTACTGTGACGAGAAATGCATTGTGTTAAGAAGAGAAGATATGGAACAATAGTGTTTCCCTGCCACAATTGAGCCTGCAACGCTCTAAATCCCAGTGAGGAAAAAAAGTTTCCCTTCAAGCTCTCTTTTCCAAAGGGAACACAGAGCATTCTCCCTGCACTTTCCTTTTGAGTTTTGTACTTCCCAGATGCGGTAGAAGGGAGATACTATTGCTGTTCACATTTACCCGTTCTAGTGGCTTAAGGAAAGAAGGCCTCCATTGCCCTTCTTTTGGCATATAGTTGTCCTCAACTCAAAGTGGCTTACAGGTCCCAGTAGTGTCAGGCAGTCCGTTGTTTAGATGTTGCATCCTAGTGCACAGGGCATGGCCTAACACACTGTAAAATCTTCCTGCATTTATAGCACCGCTTTGACACACGCTGCCTTGGACCTGCGGCCTGCCTCTCTGTGTGACGAGAAACAGAGAGCTTGAGCTCGATGCTAGTCGTCCCATGTGTTTTACCTATTCCCTAATAATCCTTAGTGAATCCCTTCAAACCCTGTTTTCCAAAGGGACCACAAAGCACTCTCCCTTTGCCTTCCTGTGGTCTTTGGGGCTTCCGGGTGCTGTAGAAGATAGATACTTCTGTTGTTCACATTGACACCTTCAGGTGGCTTCCGAAAACGCTGAACGTTTTCAGGTCACTTTTCAAGCCCTCTTCTCCACAAGGACCACAGAGCATTCCCCCTGCGCCTTCGTTCTGTGTTTTGTACTTCCCAGGTGCGGTAGAAGGGAGATACATCTGCTGTTCACATTTAGAGCTTCTAATGGATTAAGAAAAGAAGGTCTCCATTGCCCTTCTTTTGGCATATAGTTCTCCTCAACTGAACGTGGCTTACAGGTCCCAGAACTGACGGGCAGTCCTTCGCCTACATCTTAAAATCTAGTGCACAGCCTAGTGGCCTATGACACCATAAACGCTTGCTGGAGTTTAAGCACCGCTTTGACACAGGCTGCCTTGGACCTGGGGCCTGCCTGTTTCTGTGACGAGAAATGGATTGTGTTAAGAAGAGAAGATATGGAACAACAGTGTTTCCCTGCCACAATTGAGCCTGCAATGGTGTAAATTCCACTGAGGAAAACAACGTTTCCCTTCAAGCTCTTTTCCAAAGGGAACACAGAGCATTCTCCCTGCACTTTCCCTTTGAGTTTTGTACTTCCCAGGTGCGGTAGAAGGGAGATACATCTGCTGTTCACATTTACAGCTTCTAGTGGCTTAAGAAAAGAAGGTCTCCATTGCCCTTCTTTTGGCATATAGTTCTCCTCAACTGAACGGGCTTACAGGTCCCAGAAGTGTCGGGCACGCCGTCGCCTACATCTTAGAATCTAGTGCACAACCTAGTGGCCTATGACATCATAAACGCTTGCTGGAGTTTAAGCACCACATTGACACAGGCTGCCTTGGACCTGGGGCATGCCTGTTTCTGTGACGAGAAATGGATTGTGTTAAGAAGAGAAGATATGGAACAACATTGTTTCCCTGCCACCATTCAGCCTGCAACGCTGTAAATTCGAGTGAGGAAAACAACGTTTCCCTTCAAGCTCTTTTCCATAGGGGACACAGAGCATTCTCCCTGCACTTTCCCTTTGAGTTTTGTACTTCCCAGGTGCGGAAGAAGGGAGATACATCTGCTGTTCACATTTACACGTTCTACTGGCTTAAGGAAAGAAGGACTCCATTGCGCTACTTCTGGCATATAATTCTCCTCAACTGAACGTGGCTTACAGGGCCCAGAACTGACGGGCAGTCCTTCGCCTACATCTTAGAATCTAGTGCACAGCCTAGTGGCCTATGACACCATAAACGCTTGCTGGAGTTTAAGCACCGCTTTGACACAGGCTATCTTGGATCTGGGGCCTGCCTATTTCTGTGACGAGAAATGGATTGTGTTAAGAAGAGAAGATATGGAACAACAGTGTTTCCCTGCCACCAGTGAGCCTGCAACGCTGTAAATTCCAGTGAGGAAAACAACGTTTCCCTTCAAGCTCTTTTCCAAAGGAAACACAGAGCATTCTCCCTGCACTTTCCCTTTGAGTTTTGTACTTCCCCGGTGCGGTAGAAGGGAGATACATCTGCTGTTCACATTTACACGTTCTAGTGGCTTAAGGAAAGAAGGACTCCATTGCGCTTCTCCTGGCATATAATTCTCCTCAACTGAACGTGGCTTACAGGTCCCAGAACTGACGGGCAGTCCTTCGCCTACATCTTAGAATCTAGTGCACAGCCTAGTGGTCTATGACACCATAAACTCTTGCTGGAGTTTAAGCACCGCTTTGACACAGGCTGTCTTTGATCTGGGGCATGCCTATTTCTGTGACGAGAAATGGATTGTGTTAAGAAGAGAAGATATGGAACAACAGTGTTTCCCTGCCACAATTGAGCCTGCAACGCTGTAAATTCCAGTGAGGAAAACAATGTTTCCTTTCAAGCTCTTTTCCATAGGGGACACAGAGCATTCTCCCTGCACTTTCCCTTTGAGTTTTGTACTTCCCAGGTGCGGTAGAAGGGAGCTACATATGCTGTTCACATTTACACGTTCTAGTGGCTTAAGGAAAGAAGGACTCCATTGCGCTTGTTCTGGCACATAATTCTCCTCAAATGAACGTGGCTTAGAGGTCCCAGAACTGACAGGCAGTCCTTCGCCTATATCTTAGAATCTAGTGCACAGCCTAGTGGCCTATGACACCCTAAACGCTTGCTGGAATTTAGGCACCCCTTTGACACAGGATGCCTTGGATCTGGGGCCTGCCTAATACTGTGACGAGAAATGGATTGTGTTAAGAAGAGAAGATATGGAACAACAGTGTTTCCCTGCCACAATTGAGCCTTCAACGCTCTAAATCCCAGTGAGGAAAAAAAGTTTCCCTTCAAGCTCTCTTTTCCAAAGGGAACACAGAGCATTCTCCCTGCACTTTCCTTTTGAGTTTTGTACTTCCCAGATGCGGTAGAAGGGAGATACTATTGCTGTTCACATTTACCCGTTCTAGTGGCTTAAGGAAAGAAGGCCTCCATTGCCCTTCTTTTGCCATAGAGTTGTCCTCAACTCTAAGTGGCTTACAGGTCCCAGTAGTGTCAGGCAGTCCGTTGTTTACATGTTGCATCCTAGTGCAGAGGCACATGGCCTAAGACACCGTAAAAGCTTCGTGCATTTATAGCACCGCTTTGACACACGCTGCCTTGGACCTGCGGCCTGCCTCTCTGTGTGACGAGAAACAGAGAGCTTGATCTCGATGCTAGTCGTCCCATGTGTTTTACCTATTCCCTAACAATCCTTAGTGAATCCCTTCAAACCCTGTTTTCCAAAGGGACCACAAAGCACTCTCCCTTTGCCTTCCTGTGGTCTTTGGGGCTTCCGGGTGCTGTAGAAGATAGATACTTCTGTTGTGCACATTGACACCTTCAGGTGGCTTCCGAAAACGCTGAACGTTTTCAGGTCACTTTTCAAGCCCTCTTCTCCACAAGGACCACAGAGCATTCCCCCTGCGCCTTCGTTCTGTGTTTTGTACTTCCCAGGTGCGGTAGAAGGGAGATACATCTGCTGTTCACATTTACAGCTTCTAGTGGCTTAAGAAAAGAAGGTCTCCATTGCCCTTCTTTTGGCATATAGTTCTCCTCAACTGAACGTGGCTTACAGGTCCCAGAACTGACGGGCAGTCCTTCGCCTACATCTTAAAATCTAGTGCACAGCCTAGTGGCCTATGACACCATAAACGCTTGCTGGAGTTTAAGCACCGCTTTGACACAGGCTGCCTTGGACCTGGGGCCTGCCTGTTTCTGTGACGAGAAATGGATTGTGTTAAGAAGAGAAGATATGGAACAACAGTGTTTCCCTGCCACAATTGAGCCTGCAATGGTGTAAATTCCACTGAGGAAAACAACGTTTCCCTTCAAGCTCTTTTCCAAAGGGAACACAGAGCATTCTCCCTGCACTTTCCCTTTGAGTTTTGTACTTCCCAGGTGCGGTAGAAGGGAGATACATCTGCTGTTCACATTTACAGCTTCTAGTGGCTTAAGAAAAGAAGGTCTCCATTGCCCTTCTTTTGGCATATAGTTCTCCTCAACTGAACGGGCTTACAGGTCCCAGAAGTGTCGGGCACGCCGTCGCCTACATCTTAGAATCTAGTGCACAGCCTAGTGGCCTATGACATCATAAACGCTTGCTGGAGTTTAAGCACCACATTGACACAGGCTGCCTTGGACCTGGGGCCTGCCTGTTTCTGTGACGAGAAATGGATTGTGTTAAGAAGAGAAGATATGGAACAACAGTGTTTCCCTGCCACCATTCAGCCTGCAACGCTGTAAATTCGAGTGAGGAAAACAACGTTTCCCTTCAAGCTCTTTTCCATAGGGGACACAGAGCATTCTCCCTGCACTTTCCCTTTGAGTTTTGTACTTCCCAGGTGCGGAAGAAGGGAGATACATCTGCTGTTCACATTTACACGTTCTACTGGCTTAAGGAAAGAAGGACTCCATTGCGCTACTTCTGGCATATAATTCTCCTCAACTGAACGTGGCTTACAGGGCCCAGAACTGACGGGCAGTCCTTCGCCTACATCTTAGAATCTAGTGCACAGCCTAGTGGCCTATGACACCATAAACGCTTGCTGGAGTTTAAGCACCGCTTTGACACAGGCTGCCTTGGATCTGGGGCCTGCCTATTTCTGTGACGAGAAATGGATTGTGTTAAGAAAAGAAGATATGGAACAACAGTGTTTCCCTGCCACCAGTGAGCCTGCAACGCTGTAAATTCCAGTGAGGAAAACAACGTTTCCCTTCAAGCTCTTTTCCAAAGGAAACACAGAGCATTCTCCCTGCACTTTCCCTTTGAGTTTTGTACTTCCCCGGTGCGGTAGAAGGGAGATACATCTGCTGTTCACATTTACACGTTCTAGTGGCTTAAGGAAAGAAGGACTCCATTGTGCTTCTCCTGGCATATAATTCTCCTCAACTGAACGTGGCTTACAGGTCCCAGAACTGACGGGCAGTCCTTCGCCTACATCTTAGAATCTAGTGCACAGCCTAGTGGCCTATGACACCATAAACGCTTGCTGGAGTTTAAGCACCGCTTTGACACAGGCTGCCTTGGACCTGGGGCCTGCCTGTTTCTGTGACGAGAAATGGATTGTGTTAAGAAGAGAAGATATGGAACAACAGTGTTTCCCTGCCACAATTGAGCCTGCAATGGTGTAAATTCCACTGAGGAAAACAACGTTTCCCTTCAAGCTCTTTTCCAAAGGGAACACAGAGCATTCTCCCTGCACTTTCCCTTTGAGTTTTGTACTTCCCAGGTGCGGTAGAAGGGAGATACATCTGCTGTTCACATTTACAGCTTCTAGTGGCTTAAGAAAAGAAGGTCTCCATTGCCCTTCTTTTGGCCTATAGTTCTCCTCAACTGAACGGGCTTACAGGTCCCAGAAGTGTCGGGCACGCCGTCGCCTACATCTTAGAATCTAGTGCACAACCTAGTGGCCTATGACATCATAAACGCTTGCTGGAGTTTAAGCACCACATTGACACAGGCTGCCTTGGACCTGGGGCCTGCCTGTTTCTGTGACGAGAAATGGATTGTGTTAAGAAGAGAAGATATGGAACAACATTGTTTCCCTGCCACCATTCAGCCTGCAACGCTGTAAATTCGAGTGAGGAAAACAACGTTTCCCTTCAAGCTCTTTTCCATAGGGGACACAGAGCATTCTCCCTGCACTTTCCCTTTGAGTTTTGTACTTCCCAGGTGCGGAAGAAGGGAGATACATCTGCTGTTCACATTTACACGTTCTACTGGCTTAAGGAAAGAAGGACTCCATTGCGCTACTTCTGGCATATAATTCTCCTCAACTGAACGTGGCTTACAGGGCCCAGAACTGACGGGCAGTCCTTCGCCTACATCTTAGAATCTAGTGCACAGCCTAGTGGCCTATGACACCATAAACGCTTGCTGGAGTTTAAGCACCGCTTTGACACAGGCTATCTTGGATCTGGGGCCTGCCTATTTCTGTGACGAGAAATGGATTGTGTTAAGAAGAGAAGATATGGAACAACAGTGTTTCCCTGCCACCAGTGAGCCTGCAACGCTGTAAATTCCAGTGAGGAAAACAACGTTTCCCTTCAAGCTCTTTTCCAAAGGAAACACAGAGCATTCTCCCTGCACTTTCCCTTTGAGTTTTGTACTTCCCCGGTGCGGTAGAAGGGAGATACATCTGCTGTTCACATTTACACGTTCTAGTGGCTTAAGGAAAGAAGGACTCCATTGCGCTTCTCCTGGCATATTATTCTCCTCAACTGAACGTGGCTTACAGGTCCCAGAACTGACGGGCAGTCCTTCGCCTACATCTTAGAATCTAGTGCACAGCCTAGTGGTCTATGACACCATAAACTCTTGCTGGAGTTTAAGCACCGCTTTGACACAGGCTGTCTTTGATCTGGGGCATGCCTATTTCTGTGACGAGAAATGGATTGTGTTAAGAAGAGAAGATATGGAACAACAGTGTTTCCCTGCCACAATTGAGCCTGCAACGCTGTAAATTCCAGTGAGGAAAACAATGTTTCCTTTCAAGCTCTTTTCCATAGGGGACACAGAGCATTCTCCCTGCACTTTCCCTTTGAGTTTTGTACTTCCCAGGTGCGGTAGAAGGGAGCTACATATGCTGTTCACATTTACACGTTCCAGTGGCTTAAGGAAAGAAGGACTCCATTGCGCTTGTTCTGGCACATAATTCTCCTCAAATGAACGTGGCTTAGAGGTCCCAGTACTGACAGGCAGTCCTTCGCCTATATCTTAGAATCTAGTGCACAGCCTAGTGGCCTATGACACCCTAAACGCTTGCTGGAATTTAGGCACCCCTTTGACACAGGATGCCTTGGATCTGGGGCCTGCCTAATACTGTGACGAGAAATGGATTGTGTTAAGAAGAGAAGATATGGAACAACAGTGTTTCCCTGCCACCATTGAGCCTGCAACGCTGTAAATTCGAGTGAGGAAAACAACGTTTCCCTTCAAGCTCTTTTCCAAAGGGAACACAGAGCATTCTCCCTGCACTTTCCCTTTGAGTTTTGTACTTCCCCGGTGAGGTAGAAGGGAGATACTATTGCTGTTCACATTTACCCGTTCTAGTGGCTTAAGGAAAGAAGGCCTCCATTGCCCTTCTTTTGCCATAGAGTTGTCCTCAACTCAAAGTGGCTTACAGGTCCCAGTAGTGTCAGGCAGTCCGTCGTTTACATGTTGCATCCTAGTGCAGAGGCACATGGCCTAAGACACCGTAAAAGCTTCCTGCATTTATAGCACCGCTTTGACACACGCTGCCTTGGACCTGCGGCCTGCCTCTCTGTGTGACGAGAAACCGAGAGCTTGAGCTCGATGCTAGTCGTCCCATGTGTTTTACCTATTCCCTAACAATCCTTAGTGAATCCCTTCAAACCCTGTTTTCCAAAGGGACCACAAAGCACTCTCCCTTTGCCTTCCTGTGGTCTTTGGGGCTTCCGGGTGCTGTAGAAGATAGATACTTCTGTTGTTCACATTGACACCTTCAGGTGGCTTCCGAAAACGCTGAACGTTTTCAGGTCACTTTTCAAGCCCTCTTCTCCACAAGGACCACAGAGCATTCCCCCTGCGCCTTCGTTCTGTGTTTTGTACTTCCCAGGTGCGGTAGAAGGGAGATACATCTGCTGTTCACAAGTACAGCTTCTAGTGGCTTAAGAAAAGAAGGTCTCCATTGCCCTTCTTTTGGCATATAGTTCTCCTCAACTGAACGTGGCTTACAGGCCCCAGAACTGACGGGCAGTCCTTCGCCTACATCTTAGAATCTAGTGCACAGCCTAGTGGCCTATGACACCATAAACGCTTGCTGGAGTTTAAGCACCGCTTTGACACAGGCTGCCTTGAACCTGAGGCCTGCCTGTTTCTCTGACGAGAAACGGATTGTGTTAAGAAGAGAAGATATGGAACAACAGTGTTTCACTGCCACCATTGAGCCTGCAACGCTGTAAATTCCAGTGAGGAAAAGAACGTTTCCCTTCAAGCTCTTTTCCATAGGGGACACAGAGCATTCTCCCTGCACTTTCCCTTTGAGTTTTGTACTTCCCCGGTGCGGTAGAAGGGAGATACATCTGCTGTTCACATTTACACGTTCTAGTGGCTTAAGGAAAGAAGGACTCCATTGCGCTTCTCCTGGCATATAATTCTCCTCAACTGAACGTGGCTTACAGGTCCCAGAACTGACGGGCAGTCCTTCGCCTACATCTTAGAATCTAGTGCACAGCCTAGTGGTCTATGACACCATAAACTCTTGCTGGAGTTTAAGCACCGCTTTGACACAGGCTGTCTTTGATCTGGGGCATGCCTATTTCTGTGACGAGAAATGGATTGTGTTAAGAAGAGAAGATATGGAACAACAGTGTTTCCCTGCCACAATTGAGCCTGCAACGCTGTAAATTCCAGTGAGGAAAACAACGTTTCCCTTCAAGCTCTTTTCCAAAGGAAACACAGAGCATTCTCCCTGCACTTTCCCTTTGAGTTTTGTACTTCCCCGGTGCGGTAGAAGGGAGATACATCTGCTGTTCACATTTACACGTTCTAGTGGCTTAAGGAAAGAAGGACTCCATTGTGCTTCTCCTGGCATATAATTCTCCTCAACTGAACGTGGCTTACAGGTCCCAGAACTGACGGGCAGTCCTTCGCCTACATCTTAGAATCTAGTGCACAGCCTAGTGGCCTATGACACCATAAACGCTTGCTGGAGTTTAAGCACCG
The DNA here is from genome assembly GCF_025265405.1 of Mesoplodon densirostris. NCBI lineage: Eukaryota > Metazoa > Chordata > Mammalia > Artiodactyla > Ziphiidae > Mesoplodon > Mesoplodon densirostris. The sequence goes on from NC_082670.1 coordinate 48,056,164, forward strand.
CTTTGACACAGGCTGCCTTGGACCTGGGGCCTGCCTGTTTCTGTGACGAGAAATGGATTGTGTTAAGAAGAGAAGATATGGAACAACAGTGTTTCCCTGCCACAATTGAGCCTGCAATGGTGTAAATTCCACTGAGGAAAACAACGTTTCCCTTCAAGCTCTTTTCCAAAGGGAACACAGAGCATTCTCCCTGCACTTTCCCTTTGAGTTTTGTACTTCCCAGGTGCGGTAGAAGGGAGATACATCTGCTGTTCACATTTACAGCTTCTAGTGGCTTAAGAAAAGAAGGTCTCCATTGCCCTTCTTTTGGCCTATAGTTCTCCTCAACTGAACGGGCTTACAGGTCCCAGAAGTGTCGGGCACGCCGTCGCCTACATCTTAGAATCTAGTGCACAACCTAGTGGCCTATGACATCATAAACGCTTGCTGGAGTTTAAGCACCACATTGACACAGGCTGCCTTGGACCTGGGGCCTGCCTGTTTCTGTGACGAGAAATGGATTGTGTTAAGAAGAGAAGATATGGAACAACATTGTTTCCCTGCCACCATTCAGCCTGCAACGCTGTAAATTCGAGTGAGGAAAACAACGTTTCCCTTCAAGCTCTTTTCCATAGGGGACACAGAGCATTCTCCCTGCACTTTCCCTTTGAGTTTTGTACTTCCCAGGTGCGGAAGAAGGGAGATACATCTGCTGTTCACATTTACACGTTCTACTGGCTTAAGGAAAGAAGGACTCCATTGCGCTACTTCTGGCATATAATTCTCCTCAACTGAACGTGGCTTACAGGGCCCAGAACTGACGGGCAGTCCTTCGCCTACATCTTAGAATCTAGTGCACAGCCTAGTGGCCTATGACACCATAAACGCTTGCTGGAGTTTAAGCACCGCTTTGACACAGGCTATCTTGGATCTGGGGCCTGCCTATTTCTGTGACGAGAAATGGATTGTGTTAAGAAGAGAAGATATGGAACAACAGTGTTTCCCTGCCACCAGTGAGCCTGCAACGCTGTAAATTCCAGTGAGGAAAACAACGTTTCCCTTCAAGCTCTTTTCCAAAGGAAACACAGAGCATTCTCCCTGCACTTTCCCTTTGAGTTTTGTACTTCCCCGGTGCGGTAGAAGGGAGATACATCTGCTGTTCACATTTACACGTTCTAGTGGCTTAAGGAAAGAAGGACTCCATTGCGCTTCTCCTGGCATATTATTCTCCTCAACTGAACGTGGCTTACAGGTCCCAGAACTGACGGGCAGTCCTTCGCCTACATCTTAGAATCTAGTGCACAGCCTAGTGGTCTATGACACCATAAACTCTTGCTGGAGTTTAAGCACCGCTTTGACACAGGCTGTCTTTGATCTGGGGCATGCCTATTTCTGTGACGAGAAATGGATTGTGTTAAGAAGAGAAGATATGGAACAACAGTGTTTCCCTGCCACAATTGAGCCTGCAACGCTGTAAATTCCAGTGAGGAAAACAATGTTTCCTTTCAAGCTCTTTTCCATAGGGGACACAGAGCATTCTCCCTGCACTTTCCCTTTGAGTTTTGTACTTCCCAGGTGCGGTAGAAGGGAGCTACATATGCTGTTCACATTTACACGTTCCAGTGGCTTAAGGAAAGAAGGACTCCATTGCGCTTGTTCTGGCACATAATTCTCCTCAAATGAACGTGGCTTAGAGGTCCCAGTACTGACAGGCAGTCCTTCGCCTATATCTTAGAATCTAGTGCACAGCCTAGTGGCCTATGACACCCTAAACGCTTGCTGGAATTTAGGCACCCCTTTGACACAGGATGCCTTGGATCTGGGGCCTGCCTAATACTGTGACGAGAAATGGATTGTGTTAAGAAGAGAAGATATGGAACAACAGTGTTTCCCTGCCACCATTGAGCCTGCAACGCTGTAAATTCGAGTGAGGAAAACAACGTTTCCCTTCAAGCTCTTTTCCAAAGGGAACACAGAGCATTCTCCCTGCACTTTCCCTTTGAGTTTTGTACTTCCCCGGTGAGGTAGAAGGGAGATACTATTGCTGTTCACATTTACCCGTTCTAGTGGCTTAAGGAAAGAAGGCCTCCATTGCCCTTCTTTTGCCATAGAGTTGTCCTCAACTCAAAGTGGCTTACAGGTCCCAGTAGTGTCAGGCAGTCCGTCGTTTACATGTTGCATCCTAGTGCAGAGGCACATGGCCTAAGACACCGTAAAAGCTTCCTGCATTTATAGCACCGCTTTGACACACGCTGCCTTGGACCTGCGGCCTGCCTCTCTGTGTGACGAGAAACCGAGAGCTTGAGCTCGATGCTAGTCGTCCCATGTGTTTTACCTATTCCCTAACAATCCTTAGTGAATCCCTTCAAACCCTGTTTTCCAAAGGGACCACAAAGCACTCTCCCTTTGCCTTCCTGTGGTCTTTGGGGCTTCCGGGTGCTGTAGAAGATAGATACTTCTGTTGTTCACATTGACACCTTCAGGTGGCTTCCGAAAACGCTGAACGTTTTCAGGTCACTTTTCAAGCCCTCTTCTCCACAAGGACCACAGAGCATTCCCCCTGCGCCTTCGTTCTGTGTTTTGTACTTCCCAGGTGCGGTAGAAGGGAGATACATCTGCTGTTCACAAGTACAGCTTCTAGTGGCTTAAGAAAAGAAGGTCTCCATTGCCCTTCTTTTGGCATATAGTTCTCCTCAACTGAACGTGGCTTACAGGCCCCAGAACTGACGGGCAGTCCTTCGCCTACATCTTAGAATCTAGTGCACAGCCTAGTGGCCTATGACACCATAAACGCTTGCTGGAGTTTAAGCACCGCTTTGACACAGGCTGCCTTGAACCTGAGGCCTGCCTGTTTCTCTGACGAGAAACGGATTGTGTTAAGAAGAGAAGATATGGAACAACAGTGTTTCACTGCCACCATTGAGCCTGCAACGCTGTAAATTCCAGTGAGGAAAAGAACGTTTCCCTTCAAGCTCTTTTCCATAGGGGACACAGAGCATTCTCCCTGCACTTTCCCTTTGAGTTTTGTACTTCCCCGGTGCGGTAGAAGGGAGATACATCTGCTGTTCACATTTACACGTTCTAGTGGCTTAAGGAAAGAAGGACTCCATTGCGCTTCTCCTGGCATATAATTCTCCTCAACTGAACGTGGCTTACAGGTCCCAGAACTGACGGGCAGTCCTTCGCCTACATCTTAGAATCTAGTGCACAGCCTAGTGGTCTATGACACCATAAACTCTTGCTGGAGTTTAAGCACCGCTTTGACACAGGCTGTCTTTGATCTGGGGCATGCCTATTTCTGTGACGAGAAATGGATTGTGTTAAGAAGAGAAGATATGGAACAACAGTGTTTCCCTGCCACAATTGAGCCTGCAACGCTGTAAATTCCAGTGAGGAAAACAATGTTTCCTTTCAAGCTCTTTTCCATAGGGGACACAGAGCATTCTCCCTGCACTTTCCCTTTGAGTTTTGTACTTCCCAGGTGCGGTAGAAGGGAGCTACATATGCTGTTCACATTTACACGTTCTAGTGGCTTAAGGAAAGAAGGACTCCATTGCGCTTGTTCTGGCACATAATTCTCCTCAAATGAACGTGGCTTAGAGGTCCCAGAACTGACAGGCAGTCCTTCGCCTATATCTTAGAATCTAGTGCACAGCCTAGTGGCCTATGACACCCTAAACGCTTGCTGGAATTTAGGCACCCCTTTGACACAGGATGCCTTGGATCTGGGGCCTGCCTAATACTGTGACGAGAAATGGATTGTGTTAAGAAGAGAAGATATGGAACAACAGTGTTTCCCTGCCACAATTGAGCCTGCAACGCTCTAAATCCCAGTGAGGAAAAAAAGTTTCCCTTCAAGCTCTCTTTTCCAAAGGGAACACAGAGCATTCTCCCTGCACTTTCCTTTTGAGTTTTGTACTTCCCAGATGCGGTAGAAGGGAGATACTATTGCTGTTCACATTTACCCGTTCTAGTGGCTTAAGGAAAGAAGGCCTCCATTGCCCTTCTTTTGCCATAGAGTTGTCCTCAACTCTAAGTGGCTTACAGGTCCCAGTAGTGTCAGGCAGTCCGTTGTTTACATGTTGCATCCTAGTGCAGAGGCACATGGCCTAAGACACCGTAAAAGCTTCGTGCATTTATAGCACCGCTTTGACACACGCTGCCTTGGACCTGCGGCCTGCCTCTCTGTGTGACGAGAAACAGAGAGCTTGATCTCGATGCTAGTCGTCCCATGTGTTTTACCTATTCCCTAACAATCCTTAGTGAATCCCTTCAAACCCTGTTTTCCAAAGGGACCACAAAGCACTCTCCCTTTGCCTTCCTGTGGTCTTTGGGGCTTCCGGGTGCTGTAGAAGATAGATACTTCTGTTGTGCACATTGACACCTTCAGGTGGCTTCCGAAAACGCTGAACGTTTTCAGGTCACTTTTCAAGCCCTCTTCTCCACAAGGACCACAGAGCATTCCCCCTGCGCCTTCGTTCTGTGTTTTGTACTTCCCAGGTGCGGTAGAAGGGAGATACATCTGCTGTTCACATTTACAGCTTCTAGTGGCTTAAGAAAAGAAGGTCTCCATTGCCCTTCTTTTGGCATATAGTTCTCCTCAACTGAACGTGGCTTACAGGTCCCAGAACTGACGGGCAGTCCTTCGCCTACATCTTAAAATCTAGTGCACAGCCTAGTGGCCTATGACACCATAAACGCTTGCTGGAGTTTAAGCACCGCTTTGACACAGGCTGCCTTGGACCTGGGGCCTGCCTGTTTCTGTGACGAGAAATGGATTGTGTTAAGAAGAGAAGATATGGAACAACAGTGTTTCCCTGCCACAATTGAGCCTGCAATGGTGTAAATTCCACTGAGGAAAACAACGTTTCCCTTCAAGCTCTTTTCCAAAGGGAACACAGAGCATTCTCCCTGCACTTTCCCTTTGAGTTTTGTACTTCCCAGGTGCGGTAGAAGGGAGATACATCTGCTGTTCACATTTACAGCTTCTAGTGGCTTAAGAAAAGAAGGTCTCCATTGCCCTTCTTTTGGCATATAGTTCTCCTCAACTGAACGGGCTTACAGGTCCCAGAAGTGTCGGGCACGCCGTCGCCTACATCTTAGAATCTAGTGCACAGCCTAGTGGCCTATGACATCATAAACGCTTGCTGGAGTTTAAGCACCACATTGACACAGGCTGCCTTGGACCTGGGGCCTGCCTGTTTCTGTGACGAGAAATGGATTGTGTTAAGAAGAGAAGATATGGAACAACAGTGTTTCCCTGCCACCATTCAGCCTGCAACGCTGTAAATTCGAGTGAGGAAAACAACGTTTCCCTTCAAGCTCTTTTCCATAGGGGACACAGAGCATTCTCCCTGCACTTTCCCTTTGAGTTTTGTACTTCCCAGGTGCGGAAGAAGGGAGATACAACTGCTGTTCACATTTACACGTTCTACTGGCTTAAGGAAAGAAGGACTCCATTGCGCTACTTCTGGCATATAATTCTCCTCAACTGAACGTGGCTTACAGGGCCCAGAACTGACGGGCAGTCCTTCGCCTACATCTTAGAATCTAGTGCACAGCCTAGTGGCCTATGACACCATAAACGCTTGCTGGAGTTTAAGCACCGCTTTGACACAGGCTGCCTTGGATCTGGGGCCTGCCTATTTCTGTGACGAGAAATGGATTGTGTTAAGAAAAGAAGATATGGAACAACAGTGTTTCCCTGCCACCAGTGAGCCTGCAACGCTGTAAATTCCAGTGAGGAAAACAACGTTTCCCTTCAAGCTCTTTTCCAAAGGAAACACAGAGCATTCTCCCTGCACTTTCCCTTTGAGTTTTGTACTTCCCCGGTGCGGTAGAAGGGAGATACATCTGCTGTTCACATTTACACGTTCTAGTGGCTTAAGGAAAGAAGGACTCCATTGCGCTTCTCCTGGCATATAATTCTCCTCAACTGAACGTGGCTTACAGGTCCCAGAACTGACGGGCAGTCCTTCGCCTACATCTTAGAATCTAGTGCACAGCCTAGTGGCCTATGACACCATAAACGCTTGCTGGAGTTTAAGCACCGCTTTGACACAGGCTGCCTTGGACCTGGGGCCTGCCTGTTTCTGTGACGAGAAATGGATTGTGTTAAGAAGAGAAGATATGGAACAACAGTGTTTCCCTGCCACAATTGAGCCTGCAATGGTGTAAATTCCACTGAGGAAAACAACGTTTCCCTTCAAGCTCTTTTCCAAAGGGAACACAGAGCATTCTCCCTGCACTTTCCCTTTGAGTTTTGTACTTCCCAGGTGCGGTAGAAGGGAGATACATCTGCTGTTCACATTTACAGCTTCTAGTGGCTTAAGAAAAGAAGGTCTCCATTGCCCTTCTTTTGGCCTATAGTTCTCCTCAACTGAACGGGCTTACAGGTCCCAGAAGTGTCGGGCACGCCGTCGCCTACATCTTAGAATCTAGTGCACAACCTAGTGGCCTATGACATCATAAACGCTTGCTGGAGTTTAAGCACCACATTGACACAGGCTGCCTTGGACCTGGGGCCTGCCTGTTTCTGTGACGAGAAATGGATTGTGTTAAGAAGAGAAGATATGGAACAACATTGTTTCCCTGCCACCATTCAGCCTGCAACGCTGTAAATTCGAGTGAGGAAAACAACGTTTCCCTTCAAGCTCTTTTCCATAGGGGACACAGAGCATTCTCCCTGCACTTTCCCTTTGAGTTTTGTACTTCCCAGGTGCGGAAGAAGGGAGATACATCTGCTGTTCACATTTACACGTTCTACTGGCTTAAGGAAAGAAGGACTCCATTGCGCTACTTCTGGCATATAATTCTCCTCAACTGAACGTGGCTTACAGGGCCCAGAACTGACGGGCAGTCCTTCGCCTACATCTTAGAATCTAGTGCACAGCCTAGTGGCCTATGACACCATAAACGCTTGCTGGAGTTTAAGCACCGCTTTGACACAGGCTATCTTGGATCTGGGGCCTGCCTATTTCTGTGACGAGAAATGGATTGTGTTAAGAAGAGAAGATATGGAACAACAGTGTTTCCCTGCCACCAGTGAGCCTGCAACGCTGTAAATTCCAGTGAGGAAAACAACGTTTCCCTTCAAGCTCTTTTCCAAAGGAAACACAGAGCATTCTCCCTGCACTTTCCCTTTGAGTTTTGTACTTCCCCGGTGCGGTAGAAGGGAGATACATCTGCTGTTCACATTTACACGTTCTAGTGGCTTAAGGAAAGAAGGACTCCATTGCGCTTCTCCTGGCATATAATTCTCCTCAACTGAACGTGGCTTACAGGTCCCAGAACTGACGGGCAGTCCTTCGCCTACATCTTAGAATCTAGTGCACAGCCTAGTGGTCTATGACACCATAAACTCTTGCTGGAGTTTAAGCACCGCTTTGACACAGGCTGTCTTTGATCTGGGGCATGCCTATTTCTGTGACGAGAAATGGATTGTGTTAAGAAGAGAAGATATGGAACAACAGTGTTTCCCTGCCACAATTGAGCCTGCAACGCTGTAAATTCCAGTGAGGAAAACAATGTTTCCTTTCAAGCTCTTTTCCATAGGGGACACAGAGCATTCTCCCTGCACTTTCCCTTTGAGTTTTGTACTTCCCAGGTGCGGTAGAAGGGAGCTACATATGCTGTTCACATTTACACGTTCCAGTGGCTTAAGGAAAGAAGGACTCCATTGCGCTTGTTCTGGCACATAATTCTCCTCAAATGAACGTGGCTTAGAGGTCCCAGTACTGACAGGCAGTCCTTCGCCTATATCTTAGAATCTAGTGCACAGCCTAGTGGCCTATGACACCCTAAACGCTTGCTGGAATTTAGGCACCCCTTTGACACAGGATGCCTTGGATCTGGGGCCTGCCTAATACTGTGACGAGAAATGGATTGTGTTAAGAAGAGAAGATATGGAACAACAGTGTTTCCCTGCCACCATTGAGCCTGCAACGCTGTAAATTCGAGTGAGGAAAACAACGTTTCCCTTCAAGCTCTTTTCCAAAGGGAACACAGAGCATTCTCCCTGCACTTTCCCTTTGAGTTTTGTACTTCCCCGGTGAGGTAGAAGGGAGATACTATTGCTGTTCACATTTACCCGTTCTAGTGGCTTAAGGAAAGAAGGCCTCCATTGCCCTTCTTTTGCCATAGAGTTGTCCTCAACTCAAAGTGGCTTACAGGTCCCAGTAGTGTCAGGCAGTCCGTCGTTTACATGTTGCATCCTAGTGCAGAGGCACATGGCCTAAGACACCGTAAAAGCTTCCTGCATTTATAGCACCGCTTTGACACACGCTGCCTTGGACCTGCGGCCTGCCTCTCTGTGTGACGAGAAACAGAGAGCTTGAGCTCGATGCTAGTCGTCCCATGTGTTTTACCTATTCCCTAACAATCCTTAGTGAATCCCTTCAAACCCTGTTTTCCAAAGGGACCACAAAGCACTCTCCCTTTGCCTTCCTGTGGTCTTTGGGGCTTCCGGGTGCTGTAGAAGATAGATACTTCTGTTGTTCACATTGACACCTTCAGGTGGCTTCCGAAAACGCTGAACGTTTTCAGGTCACTTTTCAAGCCCTCTTCTCCACAAGGACCACAGAGCATTCCCCCTGCGCCTTCGTTCTGTGTTTTGTACTTCCCAGGTGCGGTAGAAGGGAGATACATCTGCTGTTCACAAGTACAGCTTCTAGTGGCTTAAGAAAAGAAGGTCTCCATTGCCCTTCTTTTGGCATATAGTTCTCCTCAACTGAACGTGGCTTACAGGCCCCAGAACTGACGGGCAGTCCTTCGCCTACATCTTAGAATCTAGTGCACAGCCTAGTGGCCTATGACACCATAAACGCTTGCTGGAGTTTAAGCACCGCTTTGACACAGGCTGCCTTGAACCTGAGGCCTGCCTGTTTCTCTGACGAGAAACGGATTGTGTTAAGAAGAGAAGATATGGAACAACAGTGTTTCACTGCCACCATTGAGCCTGCAACGCTGTAAATTCCAGTGAGGAAAACAACGTTTCCCTTCAAGCTCTTTTCCATAGGGGACACAGAGCATTCTCCCTGCACTTTCCCTTTGAGTTTTGTACTTCCCAGGTGCGGTAGAAGGGAGATACATCTGCTGTTCACATTTACATCTTCTAGTGGCTTAAGAAAAGAAGGTCTCCATTGCCCTTCTTTTGGCATATAGTTCTCCTCAACTGAACGGGCTTACAGGTCCCAGAAGTGTCGGGCACGCCGTCGCCTACATCTTAGAATCTAGTGCACAGCCTAGTGGCCTATGACATCATAAACGCTTGCTGGAGTTTAAGCACCGCATTGACACAGGCTGCCTTGGACCTGAGGCCTGCCTGTTTCTCTGACGAGAAACGGATTGTGTTAAGAAGAGAAGATATGGAACAACAGTGTTTCCCTGCCACCATTGAGCCTGCAACGCTGTAAATTCCAGTGAGGAAAACAACATTTCCCTTCAAGCTCTTTTCCATAGGGGACACAGAGCATTTTCCCTGCACTTTCCCTTTGAGTTTTGTACTTCCCAGGTGCGGACGAAGGGAGATACATCTGCTGTTCACATTTACACGTTCTACTGGCTTAAGGAAAGAAGGACTCCATTGCGCTACTTCTGGCATATAATTCTCCTCAACTGAACGTGGCTTACAGGGCCCAGAACTGACGGGCAGTCCTTCGCCTACATCTTAGAATCTAGTGCACAGCCTAGTGGCCTATGACACCATAAACGCTTGCTGGAGTTTAGGCACCCCTTTGACACAGGCTGCCTTGGATCTGGGGCCTGCCTATTACTGTGACGAGAAATGCATTGTGTTAAGAAGAGAAGATATGGAACAACAGTGTTTCCCTGCCACAATTGAGCCTGCAACGCTCTAAATCCCAGTGAGGAAAAAAAGTTTCCCTTCAAGCTCTCTTTTCCAAAGGGAACACAGAGCATTCTCCCTGCACTTTCCTTTTGAGTTTTGTACTTCCCAGATGCGGTAGAAGGGAGATACTATTGCTGTTCACATTTACCCGTTCTAGTGGCTTAAGGAAAGAAGGCCTCCATTGCCCTTCTTTTGGCATATAGTTGTCCTCAACTCAAAGTGGCTTACAGGTCCCAGTAGTGTCAGGCAGTCCGTCGTTTACATGTTGCATCCTAGTGCAGAGGCACATGGCCTAAGACACCGTAAAAGCTTCCTGCATTTATAGCACCGCTTTGACACACGCTGCCTTGGACCTGCGGCCTGCCTCTCTGTGTGACGAGAAACAGAGAGCTTGAGCTCGATGCTAGTCGTCCCATGTGTTTTACCTATTCCCTAACAATCCTTAGTGAATCCCTTCAAACCCTGTTTTCCAAAGGGACCACAAAGCACTCTCCCTTTGCCTTCCTGTGGTCTTTGGGGCTTCCGGGTGCTGTAGAAGATAGATACTTCTGTTGTTCACATTGACACCTTCAGGTGGCTTCCGAAAACGCTGAACATTTTCAGGTCACTTTTCAAGCCCTCTTCTCCACAAGGACCACAGAGCATTCCCCCTGCGCCTTCGTTCTGTGTTTTGTACTTCCCAGGTGCGGTAGAAGGGAGATACATCTGCTGTTCACATTTACAGCTTCTAGTGGCTTAAGAAAAGAAGGTCTCCATTGCCCTTCTTTTGGCATATAGTTCTCCTCAACTGAACGTGGCTTACAGGTCCCAGAACTGACGGGCAGTCCTTCGCCTACATCTTAGAATCTAGTGCACAGCCTAGTGGCCTATGACACCCTAAACGCTTGCTGGAGTTTAAGCACCGCTTTGACACAGGTTGCCTTTAACCTGAGGCCTGCCTGTTTCTCTGACGAGAAACGGATTGTGTTAAGAAGAGAAGATATGGAACAACAGTGTTTCCCTGCCACAATTGAGCCTGCAATGGTGTAAATTCCACTGAGGAAAACAACGTTTCCCTTCAAGCTCTTTTCCATAGGGGACACAGAGCATTCTCCCTGCACTTTCCCTTTGAGTTTTGTACTTCCCAGGTGCGGAAGAAGGGAGATACATCTGCTGTTCACATTTACACGTTCTACTGGCTTAAGGAAAGAAGGACTCCATTGCGCTACTTCTGGCATATAATTCTCCTCAACTGAACGTGGCTTACAGGGCCCAGAACTGATGGGCAGTCCTTCGCCTACATCTTAGAATCTAGTGCACAGCCTAGTGGCCTATGACACCATAAACGCTTGCTGGAGTTTAAGCACCGCTTTGACACAGGCTGCCTTGGATCTGGGGCCTGCCTATTTCTGTGACGAGAAATGGATTGTGTTAAGAAGAGAAGATATGGAACAACAGTGTTTCCCTGCCACCAGTGAGCCTGCAACGCTGTAAATTCCAGTGAGGAAAACAACGTTTCCCTTCAAGCTCTTTTCCAAAGGGAACACAGAGCATTCTCCCTGCACTTTCCCTTTGAGTTTTGTACTTCCCCAGTGCGGTAGAAGGGAGATACATCTGCTGTTCACATTTACACGTTCTAGTGGCTTAAGGAAAGAAGGACTCCATTGCGCTTCTCCTGGCATATAGTTCTCCTCAACTGAACGTGGCTTACAGGTCCCAGAACTGACGGGCAGTCCTTCGCCTACATCATAGAATCTAGTGCACAGCATAGTGGGCTATGACACCATAAACGCTTGCTGGAGTTTAAGCACCGCTTTGACACAGGCTGTCTTTGATCTGGGGCCTGCCTATTTCTGTGACGAGAAATGGATTGTGTTAAGAAGAGAAGATATGGAACAACAGTGTTTCCCTGACACAATTGAGCCTGCAACGCTCTAAATCCAAGTGAGGAAAAAATGTTTCCCTTCAAGCTCTCTTTTCCAAAGGGAACACAGAGCATTCTCCCTGCACTTTCCTTTTGAGTTTTGTACTTCCCAGATGCGGTAGAAGGGAGATACTATTGCTGTTCACATTTACCCGTTCTAGTCGCTTAAGGAAAGAAGGCCTCCATTGCCCTTCTTTTGGCATATAGTTGTCCTCAACTCAAAGTGGCTTACAGGTCCCAGTAGTGTCAGGCAGTCCGTCGTTTACATGTTGCATCGTAGTGCAGAGGCACATGGCCTAAGACACCGTAAAAGCTTCGTGCATTTATAGCACCGCTTTGACACACGCTGCCTTGGACCTGCGGCCTGCCTCTCTGTGTGACAAGAAACAGAGAGCTTGAGCTCGATGCTAGTCGTCCCTTGTGTTTTACCTATTCCCTAACAATCCTTAGTGAATCCCTTCAAACCCTGTTTTCCAAAGGGACCACAAAGCACTCTCCCTTTGCCTTCCTGTGGTCTTTGGGGCTTCTGGGTGCTGTAGAAGATAGATACTTCTGTTGTTCACATTGACACCTTCAGGTGGCTTCCGAAAACGCTGAACGTTTTCAGGTCACTTTTCAAGCCCTCTTCTCCACAAGGACCACAGAGCATTCCCCCTGCGTTTTCGTTCTGTGTTTTGTACTTCCCAGGTGCGGTAGAAGGGAGATACATCTGCTGTTCACATTTACAGCTTCTAGTGGCTTAAGAAAAGAAGGTCTCCATTGCCCTTCTTTTGGCATATAGTTCTCCTCAACTGAACAGGCTTACAGGTCCCAGAAGTGTCAGGAACTCCGTCGCCTACATCTTAGAATCTAGTGCACAGCCTAGTGGCCTATGACACCATAAACGCTTGCTGGAGTTTAAGCACCGCATTGACACAGGCTGCCTTGGACCTGGGGCGTGTCTGTTTCTCTGACGAGAAATGGATTGTGTTAAGAAGAGAAGATATGGAACAACAGTGTTTCCCTGCCACCATTGAGCCTGCAACGCTGTAAATTCCAGTGAGGAAAACAACGTTTCCCTTCAAGCTCTTTTCCATAGGGGACACAGAGCATTCTCCCTGCACTTTCCCTTTGAGTTTTGTACTTCCCAGGTGCGGAAGAAGGGAGATACATCTGCTGTTCACATTTACACGTTCTACTGGCTTAAGGAAAGAAGGACTCCATTGCGCTTCTTCTGGCATATAATTCTCCTCAACTGAACGTGGCTTACAGGGCCCAGAACTGACGGGCAGTCCTTCCCCTACATCTTAGAATCTAGTGCACAGCCTAGTGGCCTATGACACCATAAACGCTTGCTGGAGTTTAAGCACCGCTTAACACAGGCTGCCTTGGATCTGGGGCCTGCCTATTTCTGTGACGAGAAATGGATTGTGTTAAGAAGAGAAGATATGGAACAACAGTGTTTCCCTGCCACCATTGAGCCTGCAACGCTGTAAATTCCAGTGAGGAAAACAACGTTTCCCTTCAAGCTCTTTTCCAAAGGGAACACAGAGCATTCTCCCTGCACTTTCTCTTTGAGTTTTGTACTTCCCAGGTGCGGTAGAAGGGAGATACATCTGCTGTTCACATTTACACGTTCTACTGGCTTAAGGAAAGAAGGCCTCCATTGCCCTTCTTTTGGCATATAGTTGTCCTCAGCTCAAAGTGGCTTACAGGTGCCAGTAGTGTCAGGCAGTCCGTCGTTTACATGTTGCATCCTAGTGCAGAGGCACATGGCCTAAGACACCGTAAATGCTTCCTGCATTTATAGCACCGCTTTGACACACGCTGCCTTGGACCTGCGGCCTGCCTCTCTGTGTGACGAGAAACAGAGAGCTTGAGCTCGATGCTAGTGGTCCCATGTGTTTTACCTATTCCCTAACAATCCTTAGTGAATCCCTTCAAACCCTGTTTTCCAAAGGGACCACAAAGCACTCTCCCTTTGCCTTCCTGTGGTCTTTGGGGCTTCCGGGTGCTGTAGAAGATAGATACTTCTGTTGTTCACATTGACACCTTCAGGTGGCTTCCGAAAACCCTGAACGTTTTCAGGTCACTAGTCAAGCCCTCTTCTCCAAAAGGACCACAGAGCATTCCCCCTGCGCCTTCGTTCTGTGTTTTGTACTTCCCAGGTGCGGTAGAAGGGAGATACATCTGCTGTTCACATTTACAGCTTCTAGTGGCTTAAGAAAAGCAGGTCTCCATTGCCCTTCTTTTGGCATATAATTCTCCTCAACTGAACAGGCTTACAGTTCCCAGAAGTGTCGGGCACTCCGTCGCCTACATCTTAGAATCTAGTGCACAGCCTAGTGGCCTATGAAATCATAAACGCTTGCTGGAGTTTAAGCACCGCATTGACACAGGCTGCCTTGGACCTGGGGCCTGCCTGTTTCTCTGACGAGAAATGGATTGTGTTAAGAAGAGAAGATATGGAACAACAGTGTTTCCCTGCCACCATTGAGCCTGCAACGGTGTAAATTCCACTGAGGAAAACAACGTTTCACTTCAAGCTCTTTTCCATAGGGGACACAGAGCATTCTCCCTGCACTTTCCCTTTGAGTTTTGTACTTCCCAGGTGCGGAAGAAGGGAGATACATCTGCTGTTCACATTTACACGTTCTAGTGGCTTAAGGAAAGAAGGACTCCATTGCGCTACTTCTGGCATACAATTCTCCTCAACTATACGTGGCTTACAGGGCCCAGAACTGACGGGCAGTCCTTCGCCTACATCTTAGAATCTAGTGCACAGCCTAGTGGCCTATGACAACATAAACGCTTGCTGGAGTTTAAGCACCGCTTTGACACAGGCTGCCTTGGATCTGGGGCATGCCTATTTCTGTGACGAGAAATGGATTGTGTTAAGAAGAGAAGATATGGAACAACAGTGTTTCCCTGCCACCATTGAGCCTGCAACGCTGTAAATTCCAGTGAGGAAAACAACGTTTCCCTTCAAGCTCTTTTCCAAACGGAACACAGAGCATTCTCCCTGCACTTTCCCTTTGAGTTTTGTACTTCCCAGGTGCGGTAGAAGGGAGATACATCTGCTGTTCACATTTACACGTTCTAGTGGCTTAAGGAAAGAAGAACTCCATTGCGCTTCTCCTGGCATATAGTTCTCCTCAACTGAACGTGGCTTACAGGTCCCAGAACTGACGGGCAGTCCTTCACCTACATCTTAGAATCTAGTGCACAGCCTAGTGGCCTATGACACCATAAACGCTTGCTGGAGTTTAGGCACCGCTTTGACACCGGCTGCCTTGGATCTGGGGCCTGCCTATTTCTGTGACGAGAAATGCATTGTGTTAAGAAGAGAAGATATGGAACAACAGTGTTTCCCTGCCACAATTGAGCCTGCAACGCTCTAAATCCCAGTGAGGAAAAAAAGTTTCCCTTCAAGCTCTCTTTTCCAAAGGGAACACAGAGCATTCTCCCTGCACTTTCCTTTTGAGTTTTGTACTTCCCTGATGCGGTAGAAGGGAGATACTATTGCTGTTCACATTTACCCGTTCTAGTGGCTTAAGGAAAGAAGGCCTCCATTGCCCTTCTTTTGGCATATAGTTGTCCTCAACTCAAAGTTGCTTACAGGTCCCAGTAGTGTCAGGCAGTCCGTCGTTTACATGTTGCATCCTAGTGCAGAGGCACATGGCCTAAGACACTGTAAAAGCTTCCTGCATTTATAGCACCGCTTTGACACACGCTGCCTTGGACCTGCGGCCTGCCTCTCTGTGTGACGAGAAACAGAGAGCTTGAGCTCGATGCTAGTCGTCCCATGTGTTTTACCTATTCCCTAACAATCCTTAGTGAATCCCTTCAAACCCTGTTTTCCAAAGGGACCACAAAGCACTCTCCCTTTGCCTTCCTGTGGACTTTGGGGCTTCCGGGTGCTGTAGAAGGTAGATACTTCTGTTGTTCACATTGACACCTTCAGGTGGCTTCCGAAAACGCTGAACGTTTTCAGGTCACTTTTCAAGCCCTCTTCTCCACAAGGACCACAGAGCATTCCCCCTGCGCCTTCGTTCTGTGTTTTGTACTTCCCAGGTGCGGTAGAAGGGAGATACATCTGCTGTTCACATTTACAGCTTCTAGTGGCTTAAGAAAAGAAGATCTCCATTTCCCTTCTTTTGGCATATAGTACTCCTCAACTGAACGTGGCTTACAGGTCCCAGAAGTGTCGGGCACTCCGTCGCCTACATCTTAGAATCTAGTGCACAGCCTAGTGGCCTATGACACCATAAACGCTTGCTGGAGTTTAAGCACCGCTTTGACACAGGCTGCCTTGGATCTGGGGCCTGCCTATTTCTGTGACGAGAAATGGATTGTGTTAAGAAGAGAAGATATGGAACAACAGTGTTTCCCTGCCACCATTGAGCCTGCAATGCTGTAAATTCCAGTGAGGAAAACAACGTTTCCCTTCAAGCTCTTTTCCAAAGGGAACACAGAGCATTCTCCCTGCACTTTCCCTTTTAGTTTTGTACTTCCCCGGTGCGGTAGAAGGGAGATACATCTGCTGTTCACATTTACACGTTCTAGTGGCTTAAGGAAAGAAGGACTCCATTGCGCTTCTCCTGGCATATAGTTCTCCTCAACTGAACATGGCTTACAGGTCCCAGAACTGACGGGCAGTCCTTCGCCTACATCTTAGAATCTAGTGCACAGCCTAGTGGCCTATGACACCATAAACGCTTGCTGGAGTTTAAGCACCACTTTGACACATGCTCTCTTTGATCTGGGGCCTGCCTATTTCTGTGACGAGAAATGGATTGTGTTAAGAAGAGAAGATATGGAACAACAGTGTTTCCCTGCCACCATTGAGCCTGCAATGCTGTAAATTCCAGTGAGGAAAACAATGTTTCCTTTCAAGCTCTTTTCCATAGGGGACACAGAGCATTCTCCCTGCACTTTCCCTTTGAGTTTTGTACTTCCCAGGTGCGGTAGAAGGGAGATACATCTGCTGTTCACATTTACACGTTCTAGTGGCTTAAGGAAAGAAGGACTCCATTGCGCTACTTCTGGCATATAATTCTCCTCAACTATACGTGGCTTACAGGGCCCAGAACTGACGGGCAGTCCTTCGCCTACATCCTAGAATCTAGTGCACAGCCTAGTGGCCTCTGACAACATAAACGCTTGCTGGAGTTTAAGCACCGCTTTGACACAGGCTGCCTTGGATCTGGGGCCTGCCTATTTCTGTGATGAGAAATGGATTGTGTTAAGAAGAGAAGATATGGAACAACAGTGTTTCCCTGCCACCATTGAGCCTGCAACGCTGTAAATTCCAGTGAGGAAAACAACGTTTCCCTTCAAGCTCTTTTCCAAAGGGAACACAGAGCATTCTCCCTGCACTTTCCCTTTGAGTTTTGTACTTCCCAGGTGCGGTAGAAGGGAGATACATCTGCTGTTCACATTTACACGTTCTAGTGGCTTAAGGAAAGAAGAACTCCATTGCGCTTCTCCTGGCATATAGTTCTCCTCAACTGAACGTGGCTTACAGGTACCAGAACTGACGGGCAGTCCTTCACCTACATCTTAGAATCTAGTGCACAGCCTAGTGGCCTATGACACCATAAACGCTTGCTGGAGTTTAGGCACCGCTTTGACACCGGCTGCCTTGGATCTGTGGCCTGCCTATTACTGTGACGAGAAATGCATTGTGTTAAGAAGAGAAGATATGGAACAACAGTGTTTCCCTGCCACAATTGAGCCTGCAACGCTCTAAATCCCAGTGAGGAAAAAAAGTTTCCCTTCAAGCTCTCTTTTCCAAAGGGAACACAGAGCATTCTCCCTGCACTTTCCTTTTGAGTTTTGTACTTCCCTGATGCGGTAGAAGGGAGATACTATTGCTGTTCACATTTACCCGTTCTAGTGGCTTAAGGAAAGAAGGCCTCCATTGCCCTTCTTTTGGCATATAGTTGTCCTCAACTCAAAGTTGCTTACAGGTCCCAGTAGTGTCAGGCAGTCCGTCGTTTACATGTTGCATCCTAGTGCAGAGGCACATGGCCTAAGACACCGTAAAAGCTTCCTGCATTTATAGCACCGCTTTGACACACGCTGCCTTGGACCTGCGGCCTGCCTCTCTGTGTGACGAGAAACAGAGAGCTTGAGCTCGATGCTAGTCGTCCCATGTGTTTTACCTATTCCCTAACAATCCTTAGTGAATCCCTTCAAACCCTGTTTTCCAAAGGGACCACAAAGCACTCTCCCTTTGCCTTCCTGTGGTCTTTGGGGCTTCCGGGTGCTGTAGAAGGTAGATACTTCTGTTGTTCACATTGACACCTTCAGGTGGCTTCCGAAAACGCTGAACGTTTTCAGGTCACTTTTCAAGCCCTCTTCTCCACAAGGACCACAGAGCATTCCCCCTGCGCCTTCGTTCTGTGTTTTGTACTTCCCAGGTGCGGTAGAAGGGAGATACATCTGCTGTTCACATTTACAGCTTCTAGTGGCTTAAGAAAAGAAGGTCTCCATTGCCCTTCTTTTGGCATATAGTTCTCCTCAACTGAACGTGGCTTACAGGTCCCAGAACTGACGGGCAGTCCTTCGCCTACATCTTAGAATCTAGTGCACAGCCTAGTGGCCTATGACACCATAAACGCTTGCTGGAGTTTAAGCACCGCTTTGACAAAGGCTGCCTTGGATCTGGGGCCTGCCTATTTCTGTGACGAGAAATGGATTGTGTTAAGAAGAGAAGATATGGAACAACAGTGTTTCCCTGCCACCATTGAGCCTGCAATGCTGTAAATTCCAGTGAGGAAAACAACGTTTCCATTCAAGCTCTTTTCCAAAGGGAACACAGAGCATTCTCCCTGCACTTTCCCTTTTAGTTTTGTACTTCCCCGGTGCGGTAGAAGGGAGATACATCTGCTGTTCACATTTACACGTTCTAGTGGCTTAAGGAAAGAAGGACTCCATTGCGCTTCTCCTGGCATATAGTTCTCCTCAACTGAACATGGCTTACAGGTCCCAGAACTGACGGGCAGTCCTTCGCCTACATCTTAGAATCTAGTGCACAGCCTAGTGGCCTATGACACCATAAACGCTTGCTGGAGTTTAAGCACCACTTTGACACAGGCTCTCTTTGATCTGGGGCCTGCCTATTTCTGTGACGAGAAATGGATTGTGTTAAGAAGAGAAGATATGGAACAACAGTGTTTCCCTGCCACAATTGAGCCTGCAACGCTGTAAATTCCAGTGAGGAAAACAATGTTTCCTTTCAAGCTCTTTTCCATAGGGGACACAGAGCATTCTCCCTGCACTTTCCCTTTGAGTTTTGTACTTCCCAGGTGCGGTAGAAGGGAGATACATCTGCTGTTCACATTTACACGTTCTAGTGGCTTAAGGAAAGAAGGACTCCATTGCGCTACTTCTGGCATATAATTCTCCTCAACTGAACGTGGCTTACAGGTCCCAGAACTGACGGGCAGTCCTTCGCCTACATCTTAGAATCTAGTGCACAGCCTAGTGGCCTATGACACCATAAACGCTTGCTGGAGTTTAGGCACCGCTTTGACACAGGCTGCCTTGGATCTGGGGCCTGCCTATTACTGTGACGAGAAATGCATTGTGTTAAGAAGAGAAGATATGGAACAACAGTGTTTCCCTGCCACAATTGAGCTTGCAACGCTGTGAATTCCAGTGAGGAAAACAATGTTTCCTTTCAAGCTCTTTTCCATAGGGAACAGAGAGCATTCTCCCTGCATTTTCCCTTTGAGTTTTGTACTTCCCAGGTGCGGTAGAAGGGAGATACATCTGCTGTTCACATTTACACGTTCTAGTGGCTTAAGGAAAGAAGGCCTCCATTGCCCTTCTTTTGGCATATAGTTGTCCTCAACTCAAAGTTGCTTACAGGTCCCAGTAGTGTCAGGCAGTCCGTCGTTTACATGTTGCATCCTAGTGCAGAGGCACATGGCCTAAGACACTGTAAAAGCTTCCTGCATTTATAGCACCGCTTTGACACACGCTGCCTTGGACCTGCGGCCTGCCTCCCTGTGTGACGAGAAACAGAGAGCTTGAGCTCGATGCTAGTCGTCCCATGAGTTTTACCTATTCCCTAACAATCCTTAGTGAATCCCTTCAAACCCTGTTTTCCAAAGGGACCACAAAGCACTCTCCCTTTGCCTTCCTGTGGTCTTTAGGGCTTCCGGGTGCTGTAGAAGATCGATACTTCTGTTGTTCACATTGACACCTTCAGGTGGCTTCCGAAAACGCTGAACGTTTTCAGGTCACTTTTCAAGCCCTCTTCTCCACAAGGACCACAGAGCATTCCCCCTGCGCCTTCGTTCTGTGTTTTGTACTTCCCAGGTGCGGTAGAAGGGAGATACATCTGCTGTTCACATTTACAGCTTCTAGTGGCTTAAGAAAAGAAGGTCTCCATTGCCCTTCTTTTGGCATATAGTTCTCCTCAACTGAACGTGGCTTACAGGTCCCAGAAGTGTCGGGCACTCCATCGCCTACATATTAGAATCTAGTGCACAGCCTAGTGGCCTATGACACCATAAACGCTTGCTGGAGTTTAAGCACCGCTTTGACACAGGCTGCCTTGGATCTGGGGCCTGCCTATTTCTGTGATGAGAAATGGATTGTGTTAAGAAGAGAAGAAATGGAACAACAGTGTTTCCCTGCCACCATTGAGCCTGCCACGATGTAAATTCCACTGAGGAAAACAACGTTTCACTTCAAGCTCTTTTCCAAAGGGAACACAGAGCATTCTCCCTGCACTTTCCCTTTGAGTTTTGTACTTCCCCGGTGTGGTAGAAGGGAGATACATCTGCTGTTCACATTTACACGTTCTAGTGGCTTAAGGAAAGAAGGACTCCATTGCGCTTCTCCTGGCATATATTTCTCCTCAACTGAACGTGGCTTACAGGTCCCAGAACTGACGGGCAGTCCTTCGCCTACATCTTAGAATCTAGTGCACAGCCTAGTGGCCTATGACACCATAAACGCTTGCTGGAGTTTAAGCACCGCTTTGACACAGGCTGTCTTTGATCTGGGGCCTGCCTATTTCTGTGACGAGAAATGGATTGTGTTAAGAAGAGAAGATATGGAACAACAGTGTTTCCCTGCCCCAATTGAGCCTGCAACGCTGTAAATTCCAGTGAGGAAAACAATGTTTCCTTTCAAGCTCTTTTCCATAAGGGACACAGAGCATTCTCCCTGCACTTTCCCTTTGAGTTTTGTACTTCCCAGGTGCGGAAGAAGGGAGATACATCTGCTGTTCACATTTACACGTTCTAGTGGCTTAAGGAAAGTAGGACTCCATTGCGCTACTTCTGGCATATAATTCTCCTCAACTGAACGTGGCTTACAGGTCCCAGAACTGACGGGCAGTCCTTCGCCTACATCTTAGAATCTAGTGCACAGCCTAGTGGCCTATGACACCATAAACGCTTGCTGGAGTTTAAGCACCGCTTTGACACAGGCTGCCTTGCATCTGGGGCCTGCCTATTTCTGTGACGAGAAATGGATTGTGTTAAGAAGAGAAGATATGGAACAACAGTGTTTCCCTGCCACCATTGAGCCTGCAACGCTGTAAATTCCAGTGAGGAAAACAACGTTTCCCTTCAAGCTCTTTTCCAAAGGGAACACAGAGCATTCTCCCTGCACTTTCCCTTTGAGTTTTGTACTTCCCCGGTGCGGTAGAAGGGAGATACATCTGCTGTTCACATTTACACGTTCTAGTGGCTTAAGGAAAGAAGGACTCCATTGCGCTTCTTCTGGGATATAATTCTCCTCAACTGAACGTGGCTTACAGGTCCCAGAACTGACGGGCAGTCCTTCGCCTACATCTTAGAATCTAGTGCACAGCCTGTGGCCTATGACACCATAAACGCTTGCTGGAGTTTAGGCACCGCTTTGACACAGGCTGCCTTGGATCTGGGGCCTGCCTATTACTGTGACGAGAAATGGATTGTGTTAAGAAGAGAAGATATGGAACAACAGTGTTTCCCTGCCACCATTGAGCCTGCAACGCTGTAAATTCCAGTCAGGAAAACAACGTTTCCCTTCAAGCTCTTTTCCATAGGGGACACTGAGCATTCTCCCTGCACTTTCCCTTTGAGTTTTGTACTTCCCAGGTGCGGAAGAAGGGAGATACATCTGCTGTTCACATTTACACGTTCTACTGGTTTAAGGAAAGAAGGACTCCATTGCGCTACTTCTGGCATATAATTCTCCTCAACTGAACGTGGCTTACAGGGCCCAGAACTGACGGGCAGTCCTTCGCGTACATCTTAGAATCTAGTGCACAGCCTAGTGGCCTATGACACCATAAACGCTTGCTGGAGTTTAAGCACCGCTTTGACACAGGCTGCCTTGGATCTGGGGCCTGCCTATTTCTGTGACGAGAACTGGATTGTGTTAAGAAGAGAAGATATGGAACAACAGTGTTTCCCTGCCACCATTGAGCCTGCAACGCTGTAAATTCCAGTGAGGAAAACAACGTTTCCCTTCAAGCTCTTTTCCAAAGGGAACACAGAGCATTCTCCCTGCACTTTCCCTTTGAGTTTTGTACTTCCCCGGTGCGGTAGAAGGGAGATACATCTGCTGTTCACATTTACACGTTCTAGTGGCTTAAGGAAAGAAGGACTCCATTGCGCTTCTCCTGGCATATAGTTCTCCTCAACTGAACGTGGCTTACAGGTCCCAGAACTGACGGGCAGTCCTTCGCCTACATCTTAGAATCTAGTGCACAGCCTAGTGGCCTATGACACCATAAACGCTTGCTGGAGTTTAAGCACCGCTTTGACACAGGCTGTCTTTGATCTGGGGCCTGCCTATTTCTGTGACGAGAAATGGATTGTGTTAAGAAGAGAAGATATGGAAAAACAGTGTTTCCCTGCCACAATTGAGCCTGCAACGCTGTAAATTCCAGTGAGGAAAACAATGTTTCCTTTCAAGGTCTTTTCCATAGGGGACACAGAGCATTCTCCAGGCACTTTCCCTTTGAGTTTTGTACTTCCCAGGTGCGGTAGAAGGGAGATACATATGCTGTTCACATTTACACGTTCTAGTGGCTTAAGGAAAGAAGGACTCCATTGCGCTTGTTCTGGCATATAATTCTCCTCAACTGAACGTGGCTTACAGGTCCCAGAACTGACAGGCAGTCCTTCGCCTACATCTTAGAATCTAGTGCACAGCCTAGTGGCCTATGACACCATAAACGCTTGCTGGAGTTTAGGCACCCCTTTGACAGAGGCCGCCTTGGATCTGGGGCCTGCCTATTACTGTGACTAGAAATGCATTGTGTTAAGAAGAGAAGATATGGAACAACAGTGTTTCCCTGCCACAATTGAGCCTGCAACGCTATAAATCCCAGTGAGGAAAAAAAGTTTCCCTTCAAGCTCTCTTTTCCAAAGAGAACACAGAGCATTCTCCCTGCACTTTCCTTTTGAGTTTTGTACTTCCCAGATGCGGTAGAAGGGAGATACTATTGCTGTTCACATTTACCCGTTCTAGTGGCTTAAGGAAAGAAGGCCTCCATTGCCCTTCTTTTGGCATAGAGTTGTCCTCAACTCAAAGTGGCTTACAGGCCCCAGTAGTGTCAGGCAGTCCGTTGTTTACATGTTGCATCCTAGTGCAGAGGCACATGGCCTAAGACACCATAAAAGCTTCCTGCATTTATAGCACCGCTTTGACACACGCTGCCTTGGACCTGCGGCCTGCCTCTCTGTGTGATGAGAAACAGAGAGCTTGAGCTCGATGCTAGTCGTCCCATGTGTTTTACCTATTCCCTAACAATCCTTAGTGAATCCCTTCAAACCCTGTTTTCCAAAGGGACCACAAAGCACTCTCCCTTTGCCTTCCTGTGGTCTTTGGGGCTTCCGGGTGCTGTAGAAGATAGATACTTCTGTTGTTCACATTGACACCTTCAGGTGGCTTCCGAAAACGCTGAACGTTTTCAGGTCACTTTTCAAGCCCTCTTCTCCACAAGGACCACAGAGCATTCCCCCTGCGCCTTCGTTCTGTGTTTTGTACTTCCCAGGTGCGGTAGAAGGGAGATACATCTGCTGTTCACATTTACAGCTTCTAGTGGCTTAAGAAAAGAAGGTCTCCATTGCCCTTCTTTTGGCATATAGTTCTCCTCAACTGAACGTGGCTTACAGGTCCCAGAAGAGTCGGGCACTCCGTCGCCTATATCTTAGAATCTAGTGCACAGCCTAGTGGCCTATGACACCATAAACGCTTGCTGGAGTTTAAGCACCGCTTTGACACAGGCTGCCTTGGATCTGGGACCTGCCTGTTTCTGTGACGAGAAATGGATTGTGTTAAGAAGAGAAGATATGGAACAACAGTGTTTCCCTGCCACAATTGAGCCTGCAACGCTGTAAATACCAGTGAGGAAAACAACGTTTCCCTTCAAGCTCTTTTCCAAAGGGAACACAGAGCATTCTCCCTGCACTTTCCCTTTGAGTTTTGTACTTCCCAGGTGCGGTATAAGGGAGATACATCTGCTGTTCGCATTTACAGCTTCTAGTGGCTTAAGAAAAGAAGGTCTCCATTGCCCTTCTTTTGGCATATAGTTCTCCTCAACTGAACGGGCTTACAGGTCCCAGAAGTGTCGGGCACGCCGTCGCCTACATCTTAGAATCTAGTGCACAGCCTAGTGGCCTATGACATCATAAACGCTTGCTGGAGTTTAAGCACCGCATTGACAGAGGCTGCCTTGGACCTGGGGCCTGCCTGTTTCTGTGACGAGAAATGGATTGTGTTAAGAAGAGAAGATATGGAACAACAGTGTTTCCCTTCCACCATTGAGCCTGCAACGCTGTAAATTCCAGTCAGGAAAACAACGTTTCCCTTCAAGCTCTTTTCCAAAGGGAACACAGAGCATTCTCCCTGCACTTTCCCTTTGAGTTTTGTACTTCCCAGGTGCGAAAGAAGGGAGATACATCTGCTGTTCACATTTACACGTTCTAGTGGCTTAAGGAAAGAAGGACTCCATTGCGCTTGTTCTGGCATATAATTCTCCTCAACTGAACGTGGCTTACAGGTCCCAGAACTGACAGGCAGTCCTTCGCCTACATCTTAGAATCTAGTGCACAGCCTAGTGGCCTATGACACCATAAACGCTTGCTGGAGATTAGGCACCCCTTTGACAGAGGCCGCCTTGGATCTGGGGCCTGCCTATTACTGTGACTAGAAATGCATTGTGTTAAGAAGTGAAGATATGGAACAACAGTGTTTCCCTGCCACAATTGAGCCTGCAACGCTACAAATCCCAGTGAGGAAAAAAAGTTTCCCTTCAAGCTCTCTTTTCCAAAGAGAACACAGAGCATTCTCCCTGCACTTTCCTTTTGAGTTTTGTACTTCCCAGATGCGGTAGAAGGGAGATACTATTGCTGTTCACATTTACCCGTTCTAGTGGCTTAAGGAAAGAAGGCCTCCACTGCCCTTCTTTTGGCATAGAGTTGTCCTCAACTCTAAGTGGCTTACAGGCCCCAGTAGTGTCAGGCAGTCCGTTGTTTACATGTTGCATCCTAGTGCAGAGGCACATGGCCTAAGACACCGTAAAAGCTTCCTGCATTTATAGCACCGCTTTGACACACGCTGCCTTGGACCTGCGGCCTGCCTCTCTGTGTGACGAGAAACAGAGAGCTTGAGCTCGATGCTAGTCGTCCCATGTGTTTTACCTATTCCCTAACAATCCTTAGTGAATCCCTTCAAACCCTGTTTTCCAAAGGGACCACAAAGCACTCTCCCTTTGCCTTCCTGTGGTCTTTGGGGCTTCCGGGTGCTGTAGAACATAGATACTTCTGTTGTTCACATTGACACCTTCAGGTGGCTTCCGAAAACGCTGAACGTTTTCAGGTCACTTTTCAAGCCCTCTTCTCCACAAGGACCACAGAGTATTCCCCCTGCGCCTTCGTTCTGTGTTTTGTACTTCCCAGGTGCGGTAGAAGGGAGATACATCTGCTGTTCACATTTACAGCTTCTAGTGGCTTAAGAAAAGAAGGTCTCCATTGCCCTTCTTTTGGCATATAGTTCTCCTCAACTGAACGTGGCTTACAGGTCCCAGAAGTGTCGGGCACTCCGTCGCCTACATCTTAGAATCTAGTGCACAGCCTAGTGGCCTATGACACCATAAACGCTTGCTGGAGTTTAAGCACCGCTTTGACACAGGCTGCCTTGGATCTGGGGCCTGCCTGTTTCTGTGACGAGAAATGGATTGTGTTAAGAAGAGAAGATATGGAACAACAGTGTTTCCCTGCCACAATTGAGCCTGCAACGCTGTAAATACCAGTGAGGAAAACAACGTTTCCCTTCAAGCTCTTTTCCAAAGGGAACACAGAGCATTCTCCCTGCACTTTCCCTTTGAGTTTTGTACTTCCCAGGTGCGGTAGAAGGGAGATACATCTGCTGTTCACATTTACAGCTTCTAGTGGCTTAAGAAAAGAAGGTCTCCATTGCCCTTCTTTTGGCATATAGTTCTCCTCAACTGAACGGGCTTACAGGTCCCAGAAGTGTCGGGCACGCCGTCGCCTACATCTTAGAATCTAGTGCACAGCCTAGTGGCCTATGACATCATAAACGCTTGCTGGAGTTTAGGCACCCCTTTGACAGAGGCCGCCTTGGATCAGGGGCCTGCCTATTACTGTGACTAGAAATGCATTGTGTTAAGAAGATAAGATATGGAACAACAGTGTTTCCCTGCCACAATTGAGCCTGCAACGCTATAAATCCCAGTGAGGAAAACAATGTTTCCTTTCAAGCTCTTTTCCATAGGGGACACAGAGCATTCTCCCTGCACTTTCCCTTTGAGTTTTGTACTTCCCAGGTGCGGTAGAAGGGAGATACATATTCTGTTCATATTTACACGTTCTAGTGGCTTAAGGAAAGAAGGACTCCATTGCGCTTGTTCTGACATATAATTGTCCTCAACTGAACGTGGCTTACAGGTCCCAGAACTGACAGGCAGTCCTTCGCCTACATCTTAGAATCTAGTGCACAGCCTAGTGGCCTATGACACCATAAACGCTTGCTGGAGTTTAGGCACTCCTTTGACACAGGCTGCCTTGGATCTGGGGCCTGCCTATTACTGTGACGAGAAATGCATTGTGTTAAGAAGAGAAGATATGGAACAACAGTGTTTCCCTGCCACAATTGAGCCTGCAATGGTGTAAATTCCACTGAGGAAAACAACGTTTCCCTTCAAGCTCTTTTCCAAAGGGAACACAGAGCATTCTCCCTGCACTTTCCCTTTGAGTTTTGTACTTCCCAGGTGCGGTAGAAGGGAGATACATCTGCTGTTCACATTTACAGCTTCTAGTTGCTTAAGAAAAGACGGTCTCCATTGCCCTTCTTTTGGCATATAGTTCTCCTCAACTGAACGGGCTTACAGGTCCCAGAAGTGTCGGGCACGCCGTCGCCTACATCTTAGAATCTAGTGCACAGCCTAGTGGCCTATGACATCATAAACGCTTGCTGGAGTTTAAGCACCGCATTGACACAGGCTGCCTTGGACCTGGGGCCTGCCTGTTTCTGTGACGAGAAATGGATTGTGTTAAGAAGAGAAGATATGGAACAACAGTGTTTCCCTGCCACCATTGAGCCTGCAACGCTGTAAATTTCAGTGAGGAAAACAACGTTTCCCTTCAAGCTCTTTTCCAAAGGGAACACAGAGCATTCTCCCTGCACTTTCCCTTTGAGTTTTGTACTTCCCAGGTGCGGTAGAAGGGAGATACATCTGCTGTTCACATTTACACGTTCTAGTGGCTTAAGGAAAGAAGGACTCCATTGTGCTTCTCCTGGCATATAGTTCTCCTCAACTGAACGTGGCTTACAGGTCCCAGAACTGACGGGCAGTCCTTCGCCTACATCTTAGAATCTAGTGCACAGCCTGTGGCCTATGACACCATAAACGCTTGCTGGAGTTTAAGCACAGCTTTGCCACAGGCTGCCTTGGATCTGGGGCCTGCCTATTACTGTGACGAGAAATGCATTGTGTTAAGAAGAGAAGATATGGAACAACAGTGTTTCCCTGCCACAATTGAGCCTGCAACGCTCTACATCCCAGTGAGGAAAAAAAGTTTCCCTTCAAGCTCTCTTTTCCAAAGGGAACACAGAGCATTCTCCCTGCACTTTCCTTTTGAGTTTTGTACTTCCCAGATGCGGTAGAAGGGAGATACTATTGCTGTTCACATTTACCCGTTCTAGTGGCTTAAGGAAAGAAGGCCTCCATTGCCCTTCTTTTGGCATAGAGTTGTCCTCAACTCAAAGTGGCTTACAGGTCCCAGTAGTGTCAGGCAGTCCATCGTTTACATGTTGCATCCTAGTGCAGAGGCACATGGCCTAAGACACCGTAAAAGCTTCCTGCATTTATAGCACCGCTTTGACACACGCTGCCTTGGACCTGCGGCCTGCCTCTCTGTGTGACGAGAAACAGAGAGCTTGAGCTCGATGCTAGTCGTCCCATGTGTTTTACCTATTCCCTAACAATCCTTAGTGAATCCCTTCAAACCCTGTTTTCCAAAGGGACCACAAAGCACTCTCCCTTTGCCTTCCTGTGGTCTTTGGGGCTTCCGGGTGCTGTAGAAGATAGATACTTCTGTTGTTCACATTGACACCTTCAGGTGGCTTCCGAAAACGCTGAACGTTTTCAGGTCACTTTTCAAGCCCTCTTCTCCACAAGGACCACAGAGCATTCCCCCTGCGCCTTCGTTCTGTGTTTTGTACTTCCCAGGTGCGGTAGAAGGGAGATACATCTGCTGTTCACATTTACAGCTTCTAGTGGCTTAAGAAAAGACGGTCTCCATTGCCCTTCTTTTGGCATATAGTTCTCCTCAACTGAACGGGCTTACAGGTCCCAGAAGTGTCGGGCACGCCGTCGCCTACATCTTAGAATCTAGTGCACAGCCTAGTGGCCTATGACATCATAAACGCTTGCTGGAGTTTAAGCACCGCATTGACACAGGCTGCCTTGGACCTGGGGCCTGCCTGTTTCTGTTACGAGAAATGGATTGTGTTAAGAAGAGAAGATATGGAACAACAGTGTTTCCCTGCCACCACTGAGCCTGCAACGCTGTAAATTCCAGTGAGGAAAACAACATTTCCCTTCAAGCTCTTTTCCATAGGGGACACAGAGCATTCTCCCTGCACTTTCCCTTTGAGTTTTGTACTTCCCAGGTGCGGAAGAAGGGAGATACATCTGCTGTTCACATTTACACGTTCTACTGGCTTAAGGAAAGAAGGACTCCATTGCGCTTCTTCTGGCATATAATTCTCCTCAACTGAACGTGGCTTACAGGGCCCAGAACTGACGGGCAGTCCTTCGCCTACATCTTAGAATCTAGTGCACAGCCTAGTGGCCTATGACACCATAAACGCTTGCTGGAGTTTAAGATCCGCTTTGACACAGGCTGCCTTGGATCTGGGGCCTGCCGATTTCTGTGACGTGAAATGGATTGTGTTAAGAAGAGAAGATATGGAACAACAGTGTTTCCCTGCCACCATTGAGCCTGCAACGCTGTAAATTCCAGTGAGGAAAACAACGTTTCCCTTCAAGCTCTTTTCCAAAGGGAACACAGAGCATTGTCCCTGCACTTTCCCTTTGAGTTTTGTACTTCCCAGGTGCGGTAGAAGGGAGATACATCTGCTGTTCACATTTACACCTTCTAGTGGCTTAAGGAAAGAAGGACTCCATTGCGCTTCTCCTGGCATATAGTTCTCCTCAACTGAACGTGGCTTACAGGTCCCAGAACTGACGGGCAGTCCTTCGCCTACATCTTAGAATCTAGTGCACAGCCTATTGGCCTATGACACCATAAACGCTTGCTGGAGTTTAAGCACAGGTTTGACACAGGCTGCCTTGGATCTGGGGCCTGCCTATTACTGTGACGAGAAATGCATTGTGTTAAGAAGAGAAGATATGGAACAACAGTGTTTCCCTGCCACAATTGAGCCTGCAACGCTCTAAATCCCAGTGAGGAAAAAAAGTTTCCCTTCAAGCTCTCTTTTCCAAAGGGAACACAGAGCATTCTCCCTGCACTTTCCTTTTGAGTTTTGTACTTCCCAGATGCGGTAGAAGGGAGATACTATTGCTGTTCACATTTACCCGTTCTAGTTGCTTAAGGAAATAAGGCCTCCATTGCCCTTCTTTTGGCATAGAGTTGTCCTCAACTCAAAGTGGCTTACAGGTCCCAGTAGTGTCAGGCAGTCCGTCGTTTACATGTTGCATCCTAGTGCAGAGGCACATGGCCTAAGACACCGTAAAAGCTTCCTGCATTTATAGCACCGCTTTGACACACGCTGCCTTGGACCTGCGGCCTGCCTCTCTGTGTGACGAGAAACAGAGAGCTTGAGCTCGATGCTAGTCGTCCCATGTGTTTTACCTATTCCCTAACAATCCTTAGTGAATCCCTTCAAACCCTGTTTTCCAAAGGGACCACAAAGCACTCTCCCTTTGCCTTCCTGTGGTCTTTGGGGCTTCCGGGTGCTGTAGAAGATAGATACT
Source organism: Mesoplodon densirostris (assembly GCF_025265405.1). NCBI lineage: Eukaryota > Metazoa > Chordata > Mammalia > Artiodactyla > Ziphiidae > Mesoplodon > Mesoplodon densirostris. Next base: position 48,086,353 of record NC_082670.1, read on the forward strand.
TCTGTTGTTCACATTGACACCTTCAGGTGGCTTCCGAAAACGCTGAACGTTTTCAGGTCCCTTTTCAAGCCCTCTTCTCCACAAGGACCACAGAGCATTACCCCTGCGCCTTCATTCTGTGTTTTGTACTTCCCAGGTGCGGTAGAAGGGAGATACAACTGCTGTTCACATTTACAGCTTCTAGTGGCTTAAGAAAAGAAGGTCTCCATAGCCCTTCTTTTGGCATATAGTTCTCCTCAACTGAACGTGGCTTACAGGTCCCAGAACTGACGGGCAGTCCTTCGCCTACATCTTAGAATCTAGTGCACAGCCTAGTGGCCTATGACACCATAAACGCTTGCTGGAGTTTAAGCACCGCTTTGACACAGGCTGCCTTGGATCTGGGGCCTGCCTATTACTGTGACGAGAAATGCATTGTGTTAAGAAGAGAAGATATGGAACAACAGTGTTTCCCTGCCACAATTGAGCCTGCAACGCTCTACATCCCAGTGAGGAAAAAAAGTTTCCCTTCAAGCTCTCTTTTCCAAAGGGAACACAGAGCATTCTCCCTGCACTTTCCTTTTGAGTTTTGTACTTCCCAGATGCGGTAGAAGGGAGATACTATTGCTGTTCACATTTACCCGTTCTAGTGGCTTAAGGAAAGAAGGCCTCCATTGCCCTTCTTTTGGCATAGAGTTGTCCTCAACTCAAAGTGGCTTACAGGTCCCAGTAGTGTCAGGCAGTCCATCGTTTACATGTTGCATCCTAGTGCAGAGGCACATGGCCTAAGACACCGTAAAAGCTTCCTGCATTTATAGCACCGCTTTGACACACGCTGCCTTGGACCTGCGGCCTGCCTCTCTGTGTGACGAGAAACAGAGAGCTTGAGCTCGATGCTAGTCGTCCCATGTGTTTTACCTATTCCCTAACAATCCTTAGTGAATCCCTTCAAACCCTGTTTTCCAAAGGGACCACAAAGCACTCTCCCTTTGCCTTCCTGTGGTCTTTGGGGCTTCCGGGTGCTGTAGAAGATAGATACTTCTGTTGTTCACATTGACACCTTCAGGTGGCTTCCGAAAACGCTGAACGTTTTCAGGTCACTTTTCAAGCCCTCTTCTCCACAAGGACCACAGAGCATTCCCCCTGCGCCTTCGTTCTGTGTTTTGTACTTCCCAGGTGCGGTAGAAGGGAGATACATCTGCTGTTCACATTTACAGCTTCTAGTGGCTTAAGAAAAGAAGGTCTCCATTGCCCTTCTTTTGGCATATAGTTCTCCTCAACTGAACAGGCTTACACGGCCCAGAAGTGTCGGGCACGCCGTCGCCTACATCTTAGAATCTAGTGCACAGCCTAGTGGCCTATGACACCATAAACGCTTGCTGGAGTTTAGGCACCCCTTTGACACAGGCTGCCTTGGATCTGGGGCCTGCCTATTACTGTGACGAGAAATGCATTGTGTTAAGAAGAGAAGATATGGAACAACAGTGTTTCCCTGCCACAATTGAGCCTGCAACACTCTAAATCCCAGTGAGGAAAATAAGTTTCCCTTCAAGCTCTCTTTTCCAAAGGGAACACAGAGCATTCTCCCTGCACTTTCCTTTTGAGTTTTGTACTTCCCAGATGCGGTAGAAGGGAGATACTATTGCTGTTCACATTTACCGTTCTAGTGGCTTAAGGAAAGAAGGCCTCCATTGCCCCTCTTTTGGCATATAGTTCTCCTCAACTGAACGTGGCTTACAGGTCCCAGAACTGACGGGCAGTCCTTCGCCTACATCTTAGAATCTAGTGCACAGCCTAGTGGCCTATGACACCATAAACGCTTGCTGGAGTTTAAGCACCGCTTTGACACAGGCTGCCTTGGATCTGGGGCCTGCCTGTTTCTGTGTCGAGAAATGGATTGTGTTAAGAAGAGAAGATATGGAACAACAGTGTTTCCCTGCCACCATTGAGCCTGCAATGGTGTAAATTCCACTGAGGAAAACAACGTTTCCCTTCAAGCTCTTTTCCAAAGGGAACACAGAGCATTCTCCCTGCACTTTCCCTTTGAGTTTTGTACTTCCCAGGTGCGGTAGAAGGGAGATACATCTGCTGTTCACATTTACAGCTTCTAGTGGCTTAAGAAAAGACGGTCTCCATTGCCCTTCTTTTGGCATATAGTTCTCCTCAACTGAACGGGCTTACAGGTCCCAGAAGTGTCGGGCACGCCGTCGCCTACATCTTAGAATCCAGTGCACAGCCTAGTGGCCTATGACATCATAAACGCTTGCTGGAGTTTAAGCACCGCATTGACACAGGCTGCCTTGGACCTGGGGCCTGCCTGTTTCTGTTACGAGAAATGGATTGTGTTAAGAAGAGAAGATATGGAACAACAGTGTTTCCCTGCCACCATTGAGCCTGCAACGCTGTAAATTCCAGTGAGGAAAACAACGTTTCCCTTTAAGCTCTTTTCCATAGGGGACACAGAGCATTCTCCCTGCACTTTCCCTTTGAGTTTTGTACTTCCCAGGTGCGGAAGAAGGGAGATACATCTGCTGTTCACATTTACACGTTCTACTGGCTTAAGGAAAGAAGGACTCCATTGCGCTTCTTCTGGCATATAATTCTCCTCAACTGAACGTGGCTTACAGGGCCCAGAACTGACGGGCAGTCCTTCGCCTACATCTTAGAATCTAGTGCACAGCCTAGTGGCCTATGACACCATAAACGCTTGCTGGAGTTTAAGCACCGCTTTGACACAGGCTGCCTTGGATCTGGGGCCTGCCGATTTCTGTGACGTGAAATGGATTGTGTTAAGAAGAGAAGATATGGAACAACAGTGTTTCCCTGCCACCATTGAGCCTGCAACGCTGTAAATTCCAGTGAGGAAAACAACGTTTCCCTTCAAGCTCTTTTCCAAAGGGAACACAGAGCATTGTCCCTGCACTTTCCCTTTGAGTTTTGTACTTCCCAGGTGCGGTAGAAGGGAGATACATCTGCTGTTCACATTTACACTTTCTAGTGGCTTAAGGAAAGAAGGACTCCATTGCGCTTCTCCTGGCATATAGTTCTCCTCAACTGAACGTGGCTTACAGGTCCCAGAACTGACGGGCAGTCCTTCGCCTACATCTTAGAATCTAGTGCACAGCCTATTGGCCTATGACACCATAAACGCTTGCTGGAGTTTAGGCACCGCTTTGACACAGGCTGCCTTGGATCTGGGGCCTGCCTATTACTGTGACGAGAAATGCATTGTGTTAAGAAGAGGAGATATGGAACAACAGTGTTTCCCTGCCACAATTGAGCCTGCAACGCTCTAAATCCCAGTGAGGAAAAAAAGTTTCCCTTCAAGCTCTCTTTTCCAAAGGGAACACAGAGCATTCTCCCTGCACTTTCCTTTTGAGTTTTGTACTTCCCAGATGCGGTAGAAGGGAGATACTATTGCTGTTCACATTTACCCGTTCTAGTTGCTTAAGGAAATAAGGCCTCCATTGCCCTTCTTTTGGCATATAGTTGTCCTCAACTCAAAGTGGCTTACATGTCCCAGTAGTGTCAGGCAGTCCGTCGTTTACATGTTGCATCCTAGTGCAGAGGCACATGGCCTAAGACACCGTAAAAGCTTCCTGCATTTATAGCACCGCTTTGACACACGCTGCCTTGGACCTGCGGCCTGCCTCTCTGTGTGACGAGAAACAGAGAGCTTGAGCTCGATGCTAGTCGTCCCATGTGTTTTACCTATTCCCTAACAATCCTTAGTGAATCCCTTCAAACCCTGTTTTCCAAAGGGACCACAAAGCACTCTCCCTTTGCCTTCCTGTGGTCTTTGGGGCTTCCGGGTGCTGTAGAAGATAGATACTTCTGTTGTTCACATTGACACCTTCAGGTGGCTTCCGAAAACGCTGAACGTTTTCAGGTCCCTTTTCAAGCCCTCTTCTCCACAAGGACCACAGAGCATTACCCCTGCGCCTTCGTTCTGTGTTTTGTACTTCCCAGGTGCGGTAGAAGGGAGATACATCTGCTGTTCACATTTACAGCTTCTAGTGGCTTAAGAAAAGAAGGTCTCCATAGCCCTTCTTTTGGCATATAGTTCTCCTCAACTGAACGTGGCTTACAGGTCCCAGAACTGACGGGCAGTCCTTCGCCTACATCTTAGAATCTAGTGCACAGCCTAGTGGCCTATGACACCATAAACGCTTGCTGGAGTTTAAGCACCGCTTTGACACAGGCTGCCTTGGATCTGGGGCCTGCCTATTACTGTGACGAGAAATGCATTGTGTTAAGAAGAGAAGATATGGAACAACAGTGTTTCCCTGCCACAAATGAGCCTGCAACACTCTAAATCCCAGTGAGGAAAAAAAGTTTCCCTTCAAGCTCTCTTTTCCAAAGGGAACACAGAGCATTCTCCCTGCACTTTCCTTTTGAGTTTTGTACTTCCCAGATGCGGTAGAAGGGAGATACTATTGCTGTTCACATTTACCCGTTCTAGTGGCTTAAGGAAAGAAGGCCTCCATTGCCCTTCTTTTGGCATATAGTTGTCCTCAACTCAAAGTGGCTTACAGGTCCCAGTAGTGTCAGGCAGTCCGTTGTTTACATGTTGCATCCTAGTGCAGAGGCACATGGCCTAAGCCACCGTAAAATCTTCCTGCATTTATAACACCGCTTTGACACTCGCTGCCTTGGACCTGCGGCCTGCCTCTCTGTGTGACGAGAAACAGAGAGCTTGAGCTCGATGCTAGTCGTCCCATGTGTTTTACCTATTCCCTAACAATCCTTAGTGAATCCCTTCAAACCCTGTTTTCCAAAGGGACCACAAAGCACTCTCCCTTTGCCTTCCTGTGGTCTTTGGGGCTTCCGGGTGCTGTAGAAGATACATACTTCTGTTGTTCACATTGACACCTTCAGGTGGCTTCCGAAAACGCTGAACGTTTTCAGGTCACTTTTCAAGCCCTCTTCTCCACAAGGACCACAGAGCATTCCCCCTGCGCCTTCGTTCTGTGTTTTGTACTTCCCAGGTGCGGTAGAAGGGAGATACATCTGCTGTTCACATGTACAGCTTCTAGTGGCTTAAGAAAAGAAGGTCTCCATTGCCCTTCTTTTGGCATATAGTTCTCCTCAACTGAACGTGGCTTACAGTTCCCAGAACTGACGGGCAGTCCTTCGCCTACATCTTAGAATCTAGTGCACAGCCTAGTGGCCTATGACACCATAAACGCTTGCTGGAGTTTAAGCACCGCTTTGACACAGGCTGCCTTGGATCTGGGGCCTGCCTGTTTCTGTGACGAGAAATGGATTGTGTTAAGAAGAGAAGATATGGAACAACAGTGTTTCCCTGCCACAATTGAGCCTGCAATGGTGTAAATTCCACTGAGGAAAACAACGTTTCCCTTCAAGCTCTTTTCCAAAGGGAACACAGAGCATTCTCCCTGCACTTTCCCTTTGAGTTTTGTACTTCCCAGGTGCGGTAGAAGGGAGATACATCTGCTGTTCACATTTACACGTTCTAGTGGCTTAAGGAAAGAAGGACTCCATTGCGCTTCTCCTGGCATATAGTTCTCCTCAACTGAACGTGGCTTACAGGTCCCAGAACTGACAGGCAGTCCTTCGCCTACATCTTAGAATCTAGTGCACAGCCTAGTGGCCTATGACACCATAAACGCTTGCTGGAGTTTAAGCACAGCTTTGACACAGGCTGCCTTGGATCAGGGGCCTGCCTATTACTGTGACGAGAAATGCATTGTGTTAAGAAGAGAAGATATGGAACAACAGTGTTTCCCTGCCACAATTGAGCCTGCAACGCTCTAAATCCCAGTGAGGAAAAAATGTTTCCCTTCAAGCTCTCTTTTCCAAAGGGAACACAGAGCATTCTCCCTGCACTTTCCTTTTGAGGTTTGTACTTCCCAGATGCGGTAGAAGGGAGATACTATTGCTGTTCACATTTACCCGTTCTAGTTGCTTAAGGAAATAAGGCCTCCATTGCCCTTCTTTTGGCATATAGTTGTCCTCAACTCAAAGTGGCTTACAGGTCCCAGTAGTGTCAGGCAGTCCGTCGTTTACATGTTGCATCCTAGTGCAGAGGCACATGGCCTAAGACACCGTAAAAGCTTCCTGCATTTATAGCACCGCTTTGACACACGCTGCCTTGGACCTGCGGCCAGCCTCTCTGTGTGACGAGAAACAGAGAGCTTGAGCTCGATGCTAGTCTTCCCATGTGTTTTACCTATTCCCTAACAATCCTTAGTGAATCCCTTCAAACCCTGTTTTCCAAAGGGACCACAAAGCACTCTCCCTTTGCCTTCCTGTGGTCTTTGGGGCTTCCGGGTGCTGTAGAACATAGATACTTCTGTTGTTCACATTGACACTTTCAGGTGGCTTCCGAAAACGCTGAACGTTTTCAGGTCACTTTTCAAGCCCTCTTCTCCACAAGGACCACAGAGCATTCCCCCTGCGCCTTCGTTCTGTGTTTTGTACTTCCCAGGTGCGGTAGAAGGGAGATACATCTGCTGTTCACATTTACAGCTTCTAGTGGCTTAAGAAAAGAAGGTCTCCATTGCCCTTCTTTTGGCATATAGTTCTCCTCAACTGAACGGGCTTTCAGGTCCCAGAAGTGTCGGGCACGCCGTCGCCTACATCTTAGAATCTAGTGCACAGCCTAGTGGCCTATGACATCATAAACGCTTGCTGGAGTTTAAGCACCGCATTGACACAGGCTGCCTTGGACCTGGGGCCTGCCTGTTTCTGTGACGAGAAATGGATTGTGTTAAGAAGAGAAGATATGGAACAACAGTGTTTCCCTGCCACCATTGAGCCTGCAACGCTGTAAATTCCAGTGAGGAAAACAACGTTTCCCTTCAAGCTCTTTTCCAAAGGGAACACAGAGCATTCTCCCTGCACTTTCCCTTTGAGTTTTGTACTTCCCTGGTGCGGTAGAAGGGAGATACATCTGCTGTTCACATTTACACGTTCTAGTGGCTTAAGGAAAGAAGGACTCCATTGCGCTTCTTCTGGCATATAATTCTCCTCAACTGAACGTGGCTTACAGGTCCCAGAACTGACGGGCAGTCCTTCGCCTACATCTTAGAATCTAGTGCACAGCCTGTGGCCTATGACACCATAAACGCTTGCTGGAGTTTAGGCACCGCTTTGACACAGGCTGCCTTGGATCTGGGGCCTGCCTATTACTGTGACGAGAAATGCATTTTGTTAAGAAGAGAAGATATGGAACAACAGTGTTTCCCTGCCACCATTGAGCCTGCAACGCTGTAAATTCCAGTCAGGAAAACAACGTTTCCCTTCAAGCTCTTTTCCATAGGGGACACTGAGCATTCTCCCTGCACTTTCCCTTTGAGTTTTGTACTTCCCCGGTGCGGTAGAAGGGAGATACATCTGCTGTTCACATTTACACGTTCTAGTGGCTTAAGGAAAGAAGGACTCCATTGCGCTTCTCCTGGCATATAGTTCTCCTCAACTGAACGTGGCTTACAGGTCCCAGAACTGACGGGAAGTCCTTCGCCTACATCTTAGAATCTAGTGCACAGCCTAGTGGCCTATGACACCATAAACGCTTGCTGGAGTTTAAGCACCGCTTTGACACAGGCTGTCTTTGATCTGGGGCCTGCCTATTTCTGTGACGAGAAATGGATTGTGTTAAGAAGAGAAGATATGGAACAACAGTGTTTCCCTGCCACCATTGAGCCTGCAACGCTGTAAATTCCAGTGAGGAAAACAATGTTTCCTTTCAAGGTCTTTTCCATAGGGGACACAGAGCATTCTCCAGGCACTTTCCCTTTGAGTTTTGTACTTCCCAGGTGCGGTAGAAGGGAGATACATATGCTGTTCACATTTACACGTTCTAGTGGCTTAAGGAAAGAAGGACTCCATTGCGCTTGTTCTGGCATATAATTCTCCTCAACTGAACGTGGCTTACAGGTCCCAGAACTGACAGGCAGTCCTTCGCCTACATCTTAGAATCTAGTGCACAGCCTAGTGGCCTATGACACCATAAACGCTTGCTGGAGTTTAGGCACCCCTTTGACAGAGGCAGCCTTGGATCTGGGGCCTGCCTATTACTGTGACTAGAAATGCATTGTGTTAAGAAGAGAAGATATGGAACAATAGTGTTTCCCTGCCACAATTGAGCCTGCAACGATATAAATTCCAGTGAGGAAAAAAAGTTTCCCTTCAAGCTCTCTTTTCCAAAGAGAACACAGAGCATTCTCCCTGCACTTTCCTTTTGAGTTTTGTACTTCCCAGATGCGGTAGAAGGGAGATACTATTTCTGTTCACATTTACCCGTTCTAGTGGCTTAAGGAAAGAAGGCCTCCATTGCCCTTCTTTTGGCATAGAGTTGTCCTCAACTCTAAGTGGCTTACAGGCCCCAGTAGTGTCAGGCAGTCCGTTGTTTACATGTTGCATCCTAGTGCGGAGGCACATGGCCTAAGACACCGTAAAAGCTTCCTGCATTTATAGCACCGCTTTGACACACGCTGCCTTGGACCTGCGGCCTGCCTCTCTGTGTGACGAGAAACAGAGAGCTTGAGCTCGATGCTAGTCGTCCCATGTGTTTTACCTATTCCCTAACAATCCTTAGTGAATCCCTTCAAACCCTGTTTTCCAAAGGGACCACAAAGAACTCTCCCTTTGCCTTCCTGTGGTCTTTGGGGCTTCCGGGTGCTGTAGAACATAGATACATCTGTTGTTCACATTGACACCTTCAGGTGGCTTCCGAAAACGCTGAACGTTTTCAGGTCACTTTTCAAGCCCTCTTCTCCACAAGGACCACAGAGCATTCCCCCTGCGCCTTCGTTCTGTGTTTTGTACTTCCCAGGTGCGGTAGAAGGGAGATACATCTGCTGTTCACATTTACAGCTTCTAGTGGCTTAAGAAAAGAAGGTCTCCATTGCCCTTCTTTTGGCATATATTTCTCCTCAACTGAACGTGGCTTACAGGTCCCAGAAGTGTCGGGCACGCCGTCGCCTACATCTTAGAATCTAGTGCACAGCCTAGTGGCCTATGACATCATAAACGCTTGCTGGAGTTTAGGCACCCCTTTGACAGAGGCCGCCTTGGATCAGGGGCCTGCCTATTACTGTGACTAGAAATGCATTGTGTTAAGAAGAGAAGATATGGAACAACAGTGTTTCCCTGCCACAATTGAGCCTGCAACGCTATAAATCCCAGTGAGGAAAACAATGTTTCCTTTCAAGCTCTTTTCCATAGGGGACACAGAGCATTCTCCCTGCACTTTCCCTTTGAGTTTTGTACTTCCCAGGTGCGGTAGAAGGGAGATACATATGCTGTTCACATTTACACGTTCTAGTGGCTTAAGGAAAGAAGGACTCCATTGCGCTTGTTCTGGCATATAATTGTCCTCAACTGAACGTGGCTTACAGTTCCCAGAACTGACGGGCAGTCCTTCGCTTACATCTTAGAATCTAGTGCACAGCCTAGTGGCCTATGATACCATAAACGCTTGCTGGAGTTTAGGCACCCCTTTGACACAGGCTGCCTTGGATCTGGGGCCTGCCTATTACTGTGACGAGAAATGCATTGTGTTAAGAAGAGAAGATATGGAACAACAGTGTTTCCCTGCCACAATTGAGCCTGCAACACTCTAAATCCCAGTGAGGAAAAAAAGTTTCCCTTCAAGCCCTCTTTTCCAAAGGGAACACAGAGCATTCTCCCTGCACTTTCCTTTTGAGTTTTGTACTTCCCAGATGCGGTAGAAGGCAGATACTATTGCTGTTCACATTTACCCGTTCTAGTGGCTTAAGGAAAGAAGGCCTCCATTGCCCTTCTTTTGGCATAGAGTTGTCCTCAACTCAAAGTGGCTTACAGGTCCCAGTAGTGTCAGGCAGTCCGTTGTTTACATGTTGCATACTAGTGCAGAGGCACATGGCATAAGACACCGTAAAAGCTTCCTGCATTTATAGCACCGCTTTGACACTCGCTGCCTTGGACCTGCGGCCTGCCTCTCTGTGTGACGAGAAACAGAGAGCTTGAGCTCGATGCTAGTCGTCCCATGTGTTTTACCTATTCCCTAACAATCCTTAGTGAATCCCTTCAAACCCAGTTTTCCAAAGGGACCACAAAGCACTCTCCCTTTGCCTTCCTGTGGTCTTTGGGGCTTCCGGGTGCTGTAGAAGATAGATACTTCTGTTGTTCACATTGACACCTTCAGGTGGCTTCCGAAAACGCTGAACGTTTTCAGGTCACTTTTCAAGCCCTCTTCTCCACAAGGACCACAGAGCATTCCCCCTGCGCCTTCGTTCTGTGTTTTGTACTTCCCAGGTGCGGTAGAAGGGAGATACATCTGCTGTTCACATGTACAGCTTCTATTGGCTTAAGAAAAGAAGGTCTCCATAGCCCTTCTTTTGGCATATAGTTCTCCTCAACTGAACGTGGCTTACAGGTCCCAGAACTGACGGGCAGTCCTTCGCCTACATCTTAGAATCTAGTGCACAGCCTAGTGGCCTATGACACCATAAACGCTTGCTGGAGTTTAAGCACCGCTTTGACACAGGCTGCCTTGGATCTGGGGCCTGCCGATTTCTGTGACGTGAAATGGATTGTGTTAAGAAGAGAAGATATGGAACAACAGTGTTTCCCTGCCACCATTGAGCCTGCAACGCTGTAAATTCCAGTGAGGAAAACAACGTTTCCCTTCAAGCTCTTTTCCAAAGGGAACACAGAGCATTGTCCCTGCACTTTCCCTTTGAGTTTTGTACTTCCCAGGTGCGGTAGAAGGGAGATACATCTGCTGTTCACATTTACACGTTCTAGTGGCTTAAGGAAAGAAGGACTCCATTGCGCTTCTCCTGGCATATAGTTCTCCTCAACTGAACGTGGCTTACAGGTCCCAGAACTGACGGGCAGTCCTTCGCCTACATCTTAGAATCTAGTGCACAGCCTATTGGCCTATGACACCATAAACGCTTGCTGGAGTTTAAGCACAGCTTTGACACAGGCTGCCTTGGATCTGGGGCCTGCCTATTACTGTGACGAGAAATGCATTGTGTTAAGAAGAGAAGATATGGAACAACAGTGTTTCCCTGCCACAATTGAGCCTGCAACGCTCTAAATCCCAGTGAGGAAACAAAGTTTCCCTTCAAGCTCTCTTTTCCAAAGGGAACACAGAGCATTCTCCCTGCACTTTCCTTTTGAGTTTTGTACTTCCCAGATGCGGTAGAAGGGAGATACTATTGCTGTTCACATTTACCCGTTCTAGTTGCTTAAGGAAATAAGGCCTCCATTGCCCTTCTTTTGGCATATAGTTGTCCTCAACTCAAAGTGGCTTACAGGTCCCAGTAGTGTCAGGCAGTCCGTCGTTTACATGTTGCATCCTAGTGCAGAGGCACATGGCCTAAGACACCGTAAAATCTTCCTGCATTTATAGCACCGCTTTGACACACGCTGCCTTGGACCTGCGGCCTGCCTCTCTGTGTGACGAGAAACAGAGAGCTTGAGCTCGATGCTAGTCGTCCCATGTGTTTTACCTATTCCCTAACAATCCTTAGTGAATCCCTTCAAACCCTGTTTTCCAAAGGGACCACAAAGCACTCTCCCTTTGCCTTCCTGTGGTCTTTGGGGCTTCCGGGTGCTGTAGAAGATAGATACTTCTGTTGTTCACATTGACACCTTCAGGTGGCTTCCGAAAACGCTGAACGTTTTCAGGTCCCTTTTCAAGCCCTCTTCTCCACAAGGACCACAGAGCATTACCCCTGCGCCTTCGTTCTGTGTTTTGTACTTCCCAGGTGCGGTAGAAGGGAGATACATCTGCTGTTCACATTTACAGCTTCTAGTGGCTTAAGAAAAGAAGGTCTCCATAGCCCTTCTTTTGGCATATAGTTCTCCTCAACTGAACGTGGCTTACAGGTCCCAGAACTGACGGGCAGTCCTTCGCCTACATCTTAGAATCTAGTGCACAGCCTAGTGGCCTATGACACCATAAACGCTTGCTGGAGTTTAAGCACCGCTTTGACACAGGCTGCCTTGGATCTGGGGCCTGCCTATTACTGTGACGAGAAATGCATTGTGTTAAGAAGAGAAGATATGGAACAACAGTGTTTCCCTGCCACAAATGAGCCTGCAACACTCTAAATCCCAGTGAGGAAAAAAAGTTTCCCTTCAAGCTCTCTTTTCCAAAGGGAACACAGAGCATTCTCCCTGCACTTTCCTTTTGAGTTTTGTACTTCCCAGATGCGGTAGAAGGGAGATACTATTGCTGTTCACATTTACCCGTTCTAGTGGCTTAAGGAAAGAAGGCCTCCATTGCCCTTCTTTTGGCATATAGTTGTCCTCAACTCAAAGTGGCTTACAGGTCCCAGTAGTGTCAGGCAGTCCGTTGTTTACATGTTGCATCCTAGTGCAGAGGCACATGGCCTAAGACACCGTAAAATCTTCCTGCATTTATAGCACCGCTTTGACACTCGCTGCCTTGGACCTGAGGCCTGCCTCTCTGTGTGACGAGAAACAGAGAGCTTGAGCTCGATGCTAGTCGTCCCATGTGTTTTACCTATTCCCTAACAATCCTTAGTGAATCCCTTCAAACCCTGTTTTCCAAAGGGACCACAAAGCACTCTCCCTTTGCCTTCCTGTGGTCTTTGGGGCTTCCGGGTGCTGTAGAAGATAGATACTTCTGTTGTTCACATTGACACCTTCAGGTGGCTTCCGAAAACGCTGAACGTTTTCAGGTCACTTTTCAAGCCCTCTTCTCCACAAGGACCACAGAGCATTCCCCCTGCGCCTTCGTTCTGTGTTTTGTACTTCCCAGGTGCGGTAGAAGGGAGATACATCTGCTGTTCACATGTACAGCTTCTAGTGGCTTAAGAAAAGAAGGTCTCCATTGCCCTTCTTTTGGCATATAGTTCTCCTCAACTGAACGTGGCTTACAGGTCCCAGAACTGACGGGCAGTCCTTCGCCTACATCTTAGAATCTAGTGCACAGCCTAGTGGCCTATGACACCATAAACGCTTGCTGGAGTTTAAGCACCGCTTTGACACAGGCTGCCTTGGATCTGGGGCCTGCCTGTTTCTGTGACGAGAAATGGATTGTGTTAAGAAGAGAAGATATGGAACAACAGTGTTTCCCTGCCACAATTGAGCCTGCAATGGTGTAAATTCCACTGAAGAAAACAACGTTTCCCTTCAAGCTCTTTTCCAAAGGGAACACAGAGCATTGTCCCTGCACTTTCCCTTTGAGTTTTGTACTTCCCAGGTGCGGTAGAAGGGAGATACGTCTGCTGTTCACATTTACACGTTCTAGTGGCTTAAGGAAAGAAGGACTCCATTGCGCTTCTCCTGGCATATAGTTCTCCTCAACTGAACGTGACTTACAGGTCCCAGAACTGACAGGCAGTCCTTCGCCTACATCTTAGAATCTAGTGCACAGCCTAGTGGCCTATGACACCATAAACGCTTGCTGGAGTTTAGGCACCACTTTGACACAGGCTGCCTTGGATCTGGGGCCTGCCTATTACTGTGACGAGAAATGCATTGTGTTAAGAAGAGAAGATATGGAACAACAGTGCTTCCCTGCCACAATTGAGCCTGCAACGCTCTAAATCCCAGTGAGGAAAAAATGTTTCCCTTCAAGCTCTCTTTTCCAAAGGGAACACAGAGCATTCTCCCTGCACTTTCCTTTTGAGGTTTGTACTTCCCAGATGCGGTAGAAGGGAGATACTATTGCTGTTCACATTTACCCGTTCTAGTTGCTTAAGGAAATAAGGCCTCCATTGCCCTTCTTTTGGCATATAGTTGTCCTCAACTCAAAGTGGCTTACAGGTCCCAGTAGTGTCAGGCAGTCCGTCGTTTACATGTTGCATCCTAGTGCAGAGGCACATGGCCTAAGACACCGTAAAAGCTTCCTGCATTTATAGCACCGCTTTGACACACGCTGCCTTGGACCTGCGGCCTGCCTCTCTGTGTGACGAGAAACAGAGAGCTTGAGCTCGATGCTAGTCGTCCCATGTGTTTTACCTATTCCCTAACAATCCTTAGTGAATCCCTTCAAACCCTGTTTTCCAAAGGGACCACAAAGCACTCTCCCTTTGCCTTCCTGTGGTCTTTGGGGCTTCCGGGTGCTGTAGAACATAGATACTTCTGTTGTTCACATTGACACCTTCAGGTGGCTTCCGAAAACGCTGAACGTTTTCAGGTCACTTTTCAAGCCCTCTTCTCCACAAGGACCACAGAGCATTCCCCCTGCGCCTTCGTTCTGTGTTTTGTACTTCCCAGGTGCGGTAGAAGGGAGATACATCTGCTGTTCACATTTACAGCTTCTAGTGGCTTAGGAAAAGAAGGTCTCCATTGCCCTTCTTTTGGCATATAGTTCTCCTCAACTGAACGGGCTTACAGGTCCCAGAAGTGTCGGGCACGCCGTCGCCTACATCTTAGAATCTAGTGCACAGCCTAGTGGCCTATGACATCATAAACGCTTGCTGGAGTTTAAGCACCGCATTGACACAGGCTGCCTTGGACCTGGGGCCTGCCTGTTTCTGTGACGAGAAATGGATTGTGTTAAGAAGAGAAGATATGGAACAACAGTGTTTCCCTGCCACCATTGAGCCTGCAACGCTGTAAATTCCAGTGAGGAAAACAACGTTTCCCTTCAAGCTCTTTTCCAAAGGGAACACAGAGCATTCTCCCTGCACTTTCCCTTTGAGTTTTGTACTTCCCTGGTGCGGTAGAAGGGAGATACATCTGCTGTTCACATTTACACGTTCTAGTGGCTTAAGGAAAGAAGGACTCCATTGCGCTTCTTCTGGCATATAATTCTCCTCAACTGAACGTGGCTTACAGGTCCCAGAACTGACGGGCAGTCCTTCGCCTACATCTTAGAATCTAGTGCACAGCCTGTGGCCTATGACACCATAAACGCTTGCTGGAGTTTAGGCACCGCTTTGACACAGGCTGCCTTGGATCTGGGGCCTGCCTATTACTGTGACGAGAAATGCATTTTGTTAAGAAGAGAAGATATGGAACAACAGTGTTTCCCTGCCACCATTGAGCCTGCAACGCTGTAAATTCCAGTCAGGAAAACAACGTTTCCCTTCAAGCTCTTTTCCATAGGGGACACTGAGCATTCTCCCTGCACTTTCCCTTTGAGTTTTGTACTTCCCAGGTGCGGAAGAAGGGAGATACATCTGCTGTTCACATTTACACGTTCTACTGGTTTAAGGAAAGAAGGACTCCATTGCGCTACTTCTGGCATATAATTCTCCTCAACTGAACGTGGCTTACAGGGCCCAGAACTGACGGGCAGTCCTTCGCGTACATCTTAGAATCTAGTGCACAGCCTAGTGGCCTATGACACCATAAACGCTTGCTGGAGTTTAAGCACAGCTTTGACACAGGCTGCCTTGGATCTGGGGCCTGCCTATTACTGTGACGAGAAATGCATTGTGTTAAGAAGAGAAGATATGGAACAACAGTGTTTCCCTGCCACAATTGAGCCTGCAACGCTCTAAATCCCAGTGAGGAAAAAAAGTTTCCCTTCAAGCTCTCTTTTCCAAAGGGAACACAGAGCATTCTCCCTGCACTTTCCTTTTGAGTTTTGTACTTCCCAGATGCGGTAGAAGGGAGATACTATTGCTGTTCACATTTACCCGTTCTAGTTGCTTAAGGAAATAAGGCCTCCATTGCCCTTCTTTTGGCATATAGTTGTCCTCAACTCAAAGTGGCTTACAGGTCCCAGTAGTGTCAGGCAGTCCGTCGTTTACATGTTGCATCCTAGTGCAGAGGCACATGGCCTAAGACACAGTAAAAGCTTCCTGCATTTATAGCACCGCTTTGACACACGCTGCCTTGGACCTGCGGCCTGCCTCTCTGTGTGACGAGAAACAGAGAGCTTGAGCTCGATGCTAGTCGTCCCATGTGTTTTACCTATTCCCTAACAATCCTTAGTGAATCCCTTCAAACCCTGTTTTCCAAAGGGACCACAAAGCACTCTCCCTTTGCCTTCCTGTGGTCTTTGGGGCTTCCGGGTGCTGTAGAAGATAGATACTTCTGTTGTTCACATTGACACCTTCAGGTGGCTTCCGAAAACGCTGAACGTTTTCAGGTCACTTTTCAAGCCCTCTTCTCCACAAGGACCACAGAGCATTCCCCCTGCGCCTTCGTTCTGTGTTTTGTACTTCCCAGGTGCGGTAGAAGGGAGATACATCTGCTGTTCACATTTACAGCTTCTAGTGGCTTAAGAAAAGAAGGTCTCCATAGCCCTTCTTTTGGCATATAGTTCTCCTCAACTGAACGTGGCTTACAGGTCCCAGAACTGACGGGCAGTCCTTCGCCTACATCTTAGAATCTAGTGCACAGCCTAGTGGCCTATGACACCATAAACGCTTGCTGGAGTTTAAGCACCGCTTTGACACAGGCTGCCTTGGATCTGGGGCCTGCCTAGTACTGTGACGAGAAATGCATTGTGTTAAGAAGAGAAGATATGGAACAACAGTGTTTCCCTGCCACAATTGAGCCTGCAACACTCTAAATCCCAGTGAGGAAAAAAGTTTCCCTTCAAGCTCTCTTTTCCAAAGGGAACACAGAGCATTCTCCCTGCACTTTCCTTTTGAGTTTTGTACTTCCCAGATGCGGTAGAAGGGAGATACTATTGCTGTTCACATTTACCCGTTGTAGTGGCTTAAGGAAAGAAGGCCTCCATTGCCCTTCTTTTGGCATATAGTTGTCCTCAACTCAAAGTGGCTTACAGGTCCCAGTAGTGTCAGGCAGTCCGTTGTTTACATGTTGCATCCTAGTGCAGAGGCACATGGCCTAAGACACCGTAAAAGCTTCCTGCATTTATAGCACCGCTTTGACACTCGCTGCCTTGGACCTGAGGCCTGCCTCTCTGTGTGACGAGAAACAGAGAGCTTGAGCTCGATGCTAGTCGTCCCATGTGTTTTACCTATTCCCTAACAATCCTTAGTGAATCCCTTCAAACCCTGTTTTCAAAAGGGACCACAAAGCACTCTCCCTTTGCCTTCCTGTGGTCTTTGGGGCTTCCGGGTGCTGTAGAAGATAGATACTTCTGTTGTTCACATTGACACCTTCAGGTGGCTTCCGAAAACGCTGAACGTTTTCAGGTCACTTTTCAAGCCCTCTTCTCCACAAGGACCACAGAGCATTCCCCCTGCGCCTTCGTTCTGTGTTTTGTACTTCCCAGGTGCGGTAGAAGGGAGATACATCTGCTGTTCACATTTACAGCTTCTAGTGGCTTAAGAAAAGAAGGTCTCCATTGCCCTTCTTTTGGCATATAGTTCTCCTCAACTGAACGTGGCTTACAGGTCCCAGAACTGACGGGCAGTCCTTCGCCTACATCTTAGAATCTAGTGCACATCCTAGTGGCCTATGACACCATAAACGCTTGCTGGAGTTTAAGCACCGCTTTGACACAGGCTGCCTTGGATCTGGGGCCTGCCTGTTTCTGTGACGAGAAATGGATTGTGTTAAGAAGAGAAGATATGGAACAACAGTGTTTCCCTGCCACAATTGAGCCTGCAATGGTGTAAATTCCACTGAGGAAAACAACGTTTCCCTTCAAGCTCTTTTCCAAAGGGAACACAGAGCATTGTCCCTGCACTTTCCCTTTGAGTTTTGTACTTCCCAGGTGCGGTAGAAGGGAGATACATCTGCTGTTCACATTTACACGTTCTAGTGGCTTAAGGAAAGAAGGACTCCATTGCGCTTCTCCTGGCATATAATTCTCCTCAACTGAACGTGGCTTACAGGTCCCAGAACTGACGGGCAGTCCTTCGCCTACATCTTAGAAACTAGTGCACAGCCTAGTGGCCTATAACACCATAAACGCTTGCTGGAGTTTAAGCACAGCTTTGACACAGGCTGCCTTGGATCTGGGGCCTGCCTATTACTGTGACGAGAAATGCATTGTGTTAAGAAGAGAAGATATGGAACAACAGTGTTTCCCTGCCACAATTGAGCCTGCAACGCTCTAAATCCCAGTGAGGAAAAAAAGTTTCCCTTCAAGCTCTCTTTTCCAAAGGGAACACAGAGCATTCTCCCTGCACTTTCCTTTTGAATTTTGTACTTCCCAGATGCGGTAGAAGGCAGATACTATTGCTGTTCACATTTACCCGTTCTAGTGGCTTAAGGAAAGAAGGCCTCCATTGCCCTTCTTTTGGCATATAGTTGTCCTCAACTCAAAGTGGCTTACAGGTCCCAGTAGTGTCAGGCAGTCCGTCGTTTACATGTTGCATCCTAGTGCAGAGGCACATGGCCTAAGACACCGTAAAAGCTTCCTGCATTTATAGCACCGCTTTGACACACGCTGCCTTGGACCTGCGGCCTGCCTCTCTGTGTGACGAGAAACAGAGAGCTTGAGCTCGATGCTAGTCGTCCCATGTGTTTTACCTATTCCCTAACAATCCTTAGTGAATCCCTTCAAACCCTGTTTTCCAAAGGGACCACAAAGCACTCTCCCTTTGCCTTCCTGTGGTCTTTGGGGCTTCCGGGTGCTGTAGAACATAGATACTTCTGTTGTTCACATTGACACCTTCAGGTGGCTTCCGAAAACGCTGAACGTTTTCAGGTCACTTTTCAAGCCCTCTTCTCCACAAGGACCACAGAGCATTCCCCCTGCGCCTTCGTTCTGTGTTTTGTACTTCCCAGGTGCGGTAGAAGGGAGATACATCTGCTGTTCACATTTACAGCTTCTAGTGGCTTAAGAAAAGAAGGTCTCCATTGCCCTTCTTTTGGCATATAGTTCTCCTCAACTGAACGTGGCTTACAGGTCCCAGAAGTGTCGGGCACTCCGTCGCCTACATCTTAGAATCTAGTGCACAGCCTAGTGGCCTATGACACCATAAACGCTTGCTGAGTTTAAGCACCGCTTTGACACAGGCTGCCTTGGATCTGGGGCCTGCCTGTTTCTGTGACGAGAAATGGATTGTGTTAAGAAGAGAAGACATGGAGCAACAGTGTTTCCCTGCCACAATTGAGCCTGCAACGCTGTAAATTCCAGTGAGGAAAACAACGTTTCCCTTCAAGCTCTTTTCCATAGGGGACACAGAGCATTCTCCAGGCACTTTCCCTTTGAGTTTTGTACTTCCCAGCTGCGGAAGAATGGAGATACATCTGCCGTTCACATTTACACGTTCTAGTAGCTTAAGGAAAGAAGGACTCCATTGCGCTTCTTCTGGCATATAATTCTCCTCAACTGAACGTGGCTTACAGGGCCCAGAACTGACGGGCACTCCGTGGCCTACATCTTAGAATCTAGTGCACAGCCTAGTGGCCTATGACACCATAAACGCTTGCTGGAGTTTAAGCACCGCTTTGACACAGGCTGCCTTGGATCAGGGGCCTGCCTATTTCTGTGACGAGAAATGGATTGTGTTAAGAAAAGAAGATATGGAACAACAGTGTTTCCCTGCCAACATTGAGCCTGCAATGCTGTAAATTCAAGTGAGGAAAACAACGTTTCCCTTCAAGCTCTTTTCCAAATGGAACACAGAGCATTCTCCCTGCACTTTCCCTTTGAGTTTTGTACTTCCCAGGTGCGGTAGAAGGGAGATACATCTGCTGTTCACATTTACACGTTCTAGTGGCTTAAGGAAAGAAGGACTCCATTGAGCTTCTCCTGGCATATAGTTCTCCTCAACTGAACGTGGCTTACAGGTCCCAGAACTGACGGGCAGTCCTTCGCCTACATCTTAGAATCTAGTGCAGAGCCTAGTGGCCTATGACACCATAAACGCTTTCTGGAGTTTAAGCACAGCTTTGACACAGGCTGCCTTGGATCTGGGGCCTGCCTATTACTGTGACGAGAAATGCATTGTGTTAAGAAGAGAAGATATGGAACAACAGTGTTTCCCTGCCACAATTGAGCCTGCAACGCTCTAAATCCCAGTGAGGAAAAAAAGTTTCCCTTCAAGCTCTCTTTTCCAAAGGGAACACAGAGCATTCTCCCTGCACTTTCCTTTTGAGTTTTGTACTTCCCAGATGCGGTAGAAGGCAGATACTATTGCTGTTCCCATTTACCCGTTCTAGTGGCTTAAGGAAAGAAGGCCTCCATTGCCCTTCTTTTGGCATATAGTTGTCCTCAACTCAAAGTGGCTTACAGGTCCCAGTAGTGTCAGGCAGTCCGTTGTTTACATGTTGCATCCTAGTGCAGAGGCACATGGCCTAAGACACCGTAAAAGCTTCCTGCATTTATAGCACCGCTTTGACACACGCTGCCTTGGACCTGCGGCCTGCCTCTCTGTGTGACGAGAAACAGAGAGCTTGAGCTCGATGCTAGTCGCCCCATGTGTTTTACCTATTCCCTAACAATCCTTAGTGAATCCCTTCAAACCCTGTTTTCCAAAGGGACCACAAAGCACTCTCCCTTTGCCTTCCTGTGGTCTTTGGGGCTTCCGGGTGCTGTAGAAGATAGATACTTCTGTTGTTCACATTGACACCTTCAGGTGGCTTCCGAAAACGCTGAACGTTTTCAGGTCACTTTTCAAGCCCTCTTCTCCACAAGGACCACAGAGCATTCCCCCTGCGCCTTCGTTCTGTGTTTTGTACTTCCCAGGTGCGGTAGAAGGGAGATACATCTGCTGTTCACATTTACAGCTTCTAGTGGCTTAAGAAAAGAAGGTCTCCATTGCCCTTCTTTTGGCATATAGTTCTCCTCAACTGAACGGGCTTACAGGTCCCAGAAGTGTCGGGCACGCCGTCGCCTACATCTTAGAATCTAGTGCACAGCCTAGTGGCCTATGACATCATAAACGCTTGCTGGAGTTTAAGCACCTCATTGACACAGGCTGCCTTGGACCTGGTTCCTGCCTGTTTCTGTGACGAGAAATGGATTGTGTTAAGAAGAGAAGATATGGAACAACAGTGTTTCCCTGCCACAATTGAGCCTGCAACGCTGTAAATTCCAGTGAGGAAAACAACGTTTCCCTTCAAGCTCTTTTCCATAGGGGACACAGAGCATTCTCCCTGCACTTTCCCTTTGAGTTTTGTACTTCCCAGGTGCGGAAGAAGAGAGATACATCTGCTGTTCATATTTACTCGTTCTACTTGCTTAAGGAAAGAAGGACTCCATTGCGCTTCTTCTGGCATATAATTCTCCTCAACTGAACGTGGCTTACAGGGCCCAGAACTGACGGGCAGTCCTTCGCCTACATCTTAGAATCTAGTGCACAGCCTAGTGGCCTATGACATCATAAACGCTTGCTGGTGTATAAGCACCACTTTGACACAGGCTGCCTTGGATCTGGGGCCTGCCTATTTCTCTGACGAGAAATGGATTGTGTTAAGAAGAGAAGATATGGAACAACAGTGTTTCCCTGCCACCATTGAGCCTGCAACGCTGTAAATTCCAGTGAGGAAAACAACGTTTCCCTTCAAGCTCTTTTCCAAAGGGAACACAGAGCATTCTCCCTGCACTTTCCCTTTGGGTTTTGTACTTCCTTGGTGCGGTAGAAGGGAGATACATCTGCTGTTCACATTTACACGTTCTAGTGGCTTAAGGAACGAAGGACTCCATTGTGCTTCTCCTGGCATATAGTTCTCCTCAACTGAACGTGGCTTGCAGGTCCCAGAACTGACGGGCAGTCCTTCGCGTACATCTTAGAATCTAGTGCACAGCCTGTGGCCTATGACACCATAAACGCTTGCTGGAGTTTAGGCACCGCTTTGACACAGGCTGCCTTGGATCTGGGGCCTGCCTATTACTGTGACGAGAAATGCATTGTGTTAAGAAGAGGAGATATGGAACAACAGTGTTTCCCTGCCACAATTGAGCCTGCAACGCTCTAAATCCCAGTGAGGAAAAAAAGTTTCCCTTCAAGCTCTCTTTTCCAAAGGGAACACAGAGCATTCTCCCTGCACTTTCCTTTTGAGTTTTGTACTTCCCAGATGCGGTAGAAGGGAGATACTATTGCTGTTCACATTTACCCGTTCTAGTGGCTTAAGGAAAGAAGGCCTCCATTGCCCTTCTTTTGGCATATAGTTGTCCTCAACTCAAAGTGGCTTACAGGTCCCAGTAGTGTCAGGCAGTCCGTCGTTTACATGTTGCATCCTAGTGCAGAGGCACATGGCCTAAGAAACCGTAAAAGCTTCCTGCATTTATAGCACCGCTTTGACACACGCTGCCTTGGACCTGCGGCCTGCCTCTCTGTGTGACGAGAAACAGAGAGCTTGAGCTCGATGCTAGTCGTCCCATGTGTTTTACCTATTCCCTAACAATCCTTAGTGAATCCCTTCAAACCCTGTTTTCCAAAGGGACCACAAAGCACTCTCCCTTTGCCTTCCTGTGGTCTTTGGGGCTTCCGGGTGCTGTAGAAGATAGATACTTCTGTTGTTCACATTGACACCTTCAGGTGGCTTCCGAAAACGCTGAACGTTTTCAGGTCACTTTTCAAGCCCTCTTCTCCACAAGGACCACAGAGCATTCCCCCTGCGCCTTCGTTCTGTGTTTTGTACTTCCCAGGTGCGGTAGAAAGGAGATACATCTGCTGTTCACAAGTACAGCTTCTAGTGCCTTAAGAAAAGAAGGTCTCCATTGCCCTTCTTTTGGCATATAGTTCTCCTCAACTGAACGTGGCTTACAGGTCCCAGAACTGACGGGCAGTCCTTCGCCTACATCTTAGAATCTAGTGCACAGCCTAGTGGCCTATGACACCATAAACGCTTGCTGGAGTTTAAGCACCGCTTTGACACAGGCTGTCTTTGATCTGGGGCCTGCCTATTTCTGTGACGAGAAATGGATTGTGTTAAGAAGAGAAGATATGGAACAACAGTGTTTCCCTGCCACAATTGAGCCTGCAACGCTGTAAATTCCAGTGAGGAAAACAATGTTTCCTTTCAAGCTCTTTTCCATAGGGGACACAGAGCATTCTCCCTGCACTTTCCCTTTGAGTTTTGTACTTCCCAGGTGCGGTAGAAGGGAGATACATATGCTGTTCACATTTACACGTTCTAGTGGCTTAAGGAAAGAAGGACTCCAATGCGCTTGTTCTGGCATATAATTCTCCTCAACTGAACGTGGCTTACAGGTCCCAGAACTGACAGGCAGTCCTTCGCCTACATCTTAGAATCTAGTGCACAGCCTAGTGGCCTATGACACCATAAACGCTTGCTGGAGTTTAGGCACCCCTTTGACAGAGGCTGCCTTGGATCTGGGACCTGCCTATTACTGTGACGAGAAATGCATTGTGTTAAGAAGAGAAGATATGGAACAACAGTGTATCCCTGCCACAATTGAGTCCGCAACGCTCTAAATCCCAGTGAGGAAAAAAAGTTTCCCTTCAAGCTCTCTTTTCCAAAGGGAACACAGAGCGTTCTCCCTTCACTTTTGTTTTGAGTTTTGTACTTCCCAGATGCGGTAGAAGGGAGATACTATTGCTGTTCACATTTACCCGTTCTAGTGGCTTAAGGAAAGAAGGCCTCCATTGCCCTTCTTTTGGCATATAGTTGTCCTCAACTCAAAGTGGCTTACAGGTCCCAGTAGTGTCAGGCAGTCCGTTGTTTACATGTTGCATCCTAGTGCAGAGGCACATGGCCTAAGACACCGTAAAAGCTTCCTGCATTTATAGCACCGCTTTGACACACGCTGCCTTGGACCTGCGGCCGGCCTCTCTGTGTGACGAGAAACAGAGAGCTTGAGCTCGATGCTAGTTGTCCCATGTGTTTTACCTATTCCCTAACAATCCTTAGTGAATCCCTTCAAACCCTGTTTTCCAAAGGGACCACAAAGCACTCTCCCTTTGCCTTCCTGTGGTCTTTGGGGCTTCCGGGTGCTGTAGAAGATAGATACTTCTGTTGTTCACATTGACACCTTCAGGTGGCTTCCGAAAACGCTGAACGTTTTCAGGTCACTTTTCAAGCCCTCTTCTCCACAAGGACCACAGAGCATTCCCCCTGCGCCTTCGTTCTGTGTTTTGTACTTCCCAGGTGCGGTAGAAGGGAGATACATCTGCTGTTCACAAGTACAGCTTCTAGTGCCTTAAGAAAAGAAGGTCTCCATTGCCCTTCTTTTGGCATATAGTTCTCCTCAACTGAACGTGGCTTACAGGTCCCAGAACTGACGGGCAGTCCTTCGCCTACATCTTAGAATCTAGTGCACAGCCTAGTGGCCTATGACACCATAAACGCTTGCTGGAGTTTAAGCACCGCTTTGACACAGGCTGTCTTTGATCTGGGGCCTGCCTGTTTCTGTGACGAGAAATGGATTGTGTTAAGAAGAGAAGATATGGAACAACAGTGTTTCCCTGCCACAATTGAGCCTGCAACGCTGTAAATTCCAGTGAGGAAAACAATGTTTCCTTTCAAGCTCTTTTCCATAGGGGACACAGAGCATTCTCCCTGCACTTTCCCTTTGAGTTTTGTACTTCCCAGGTGCGGTAGAAGGGAGATACATATGCTGTTCACATTTACACGTTCTAGTGGCTTAAGGAAAGAAGGACTCCAATGCGCTTGTTCTGGCATATAATTCTCCTCAACTGAACGTGGCTTACAGGTCCCAGAACTGACAGGCAGTCCTTCGCCTACATCTTAGAATCTAGTGCACAGCCTAGTGGCCTATGACACCATAAACGCTTGCTGGAGTTTAGGCACCCCTTTGACAGAGGCTGCCTTGGATCTGGGACCTGCCTATTACTGTGACGAGAAATGCATTGTGTTAAGAAGAGAAGATATGGAACAACAGTGTTTCCCTGCCACAATTGAGTCCGCAACGCTCTAAATCCCAGTGAGGAAAAAAAGTTTCCCTTCAAGCTCTCTTTTCCAAAGGGAACACAGAGCGTTCTCCCTTCACTTTTCTTTTGAGTTTTCTACTTCCCAGATGCGGTAGAAGGGAGATACTATTGCTGTTCACATTTACCCGTTCTAGTGGCTTAAGGAAAGAAGGCCTCCATTGCCCTTCTTTTGGCATATAGTTGTCCTCAACTCAAAGTGGCTTACAGGTCCCAGTAGTGTCAGGCAGTCCGTTGTTTACATGTTGCATCCTAGTGCAGAGGCACATGGCCTAAGACACCGTAAAAGCTTCCTGCATTTATAGCACCGCTTTGACACACGCTGCCTTGGACCTGCGGCCGGCCTCTCTGTGTGACGAGAAACAGAGAGCTTGAGCTCGATGCTAGTTGTCCCATGTGTTTTACCTATTCCCTAACAATCCTTAGTGAATCCCTTCAAACCCTGTTTTCCAAAGGGACCACAAAGCACTCTCCCTTTGCCTTCCTGTGGTCTTTGGGGCTTCCGGGTGCTGTAGAAGATAGATACTTCTGTTGTTCACATTGACACCTTCAGGTGGCTTCCGAAAACGCTGAACGTTTTCAGGTCACTTTTCAAGCCCTCTTCTCCACAAGGACCACAGAGCATTCCCCCTGCGCCTTCGTTCTGTGTTTTGTACTTCCCAGGTGCGGTAGAAGGGAGATACATCTGCTGTTCACATTTACAGCTTCTAGTGGCTTAAGAAAAGAAGGTCTCCATTGCCCTTCTTTTGGCATATAGTTCTCCTCAACTAACGTGGCTTACAGGTCCCAGAACTGACGGGCAGTCCTTCGCCTACATCTTAGAATCTAGTGCACAGCCTAGTGGCCTATGACACCATAAACGCTTGCTGGAGTTTAAGCACCGCTTTGACACAGGCTGCCTTGGATCTGGGGCCTGCCTGTTTCTGTGACGATAAATGGATTGTGTTAAGAAGAGAAGATATGGAAAAACAGTGTTTCCCTGCCACAATTGAGCCTGCAGTGGTGTAAATTCCACTGAGGAAAACAACGTTTCCCTTCAAGCTCTTTTCCAAAGGGAACACAGAGCATTCTCCCTGCACTTTCCCTTTGAGTTTTGTACTTCCCAGGTGCGGTAGAAGGGAGATACATCTGCTGTTCACATTTACAGCTTCTAGTGGCTTAAGAAAAGAAGGTCTCCATTGCCCTTCTTTTGGCATATAGTTCTCCTCAACTGAACGGGCTTACAGGTCCCAGAAGTGTCGGGCACGCCGTCGCCTACATCTTAGAATCTAGTGCACAGCCTAGTGGCCTATGACATCATAGACGCTTGCTGGAGTTTAAGCACCGCATTGACACAGGCTGCCTTGGACCTGGGGCCTGCCTGTTTCTGTGACGAGAAATGGATTGTGTTAAGAAGAGAAGATATGGAACAACAGTGTTTCCCTGCCACCATTGAGCCTGCAACGCTGTAAATTCCAGTCAGGAAAACAACGTTTCCCTTCAAGCTCTTTTCCATAGGGGACACAGAGCATTCTCCCTGCACTTTCCCTTTGAGTTTTGTACTTCCGAGGTGCGGAAGAAGGGAGATACATCTGCTGTTCACATTTACAAGTTCTACTGGCTTAAGGAAAGAAGGACTCCATTGCGCTACTTCTGGCATATAATTCTCCTCAACTGAACGTGGCTTACAGGGCCCAGAACTGACGGGCAGTCCTTCACCTACATCTTAGAATCTAGTGCACAGCCTAGTGGCCTATGACACCATAAACGCTTGCTGGAGTTTAAGCACCGCTTCGACACAGGCTGCCTTTGATCTGGGGCCTGCCTATTTCTGTGACGAGAACTGGATTGTGTTAAGAAGAGAAGATATGGAACAACAGTGTTTCCCTGCCACCATTGAGCCTGCAACGCTGTAAATTCCAGTGAGGAAAACAACGTTTCCATTCAAGCTCTTTTCCAAAGGGAACACAGAGCATTCTCCCTGCACTTTCCCTTTGAGTTTTGTACTTCCCAGGTGCGGGAGAAGGGAGATACATCTGCTGTTCACATTTACACGTTCTAGTGGCTTAAGGAAAGAAGGACTGCATGGCGCTTCTCCTGGCATATAGTTCTCCTCAACTGAACGTGGCTTACAGGTCCCAGAACTGACGGGCAGTCCTTCGCCTACATCTTAGAATCTATTGCACAGCCTAGTGGCCTATGACACCATAAACGCTTGCTGGAGTTTAGGCACCCCTTTGACAGAGGCCGCCTTGAATCTGGGGCCTGCCTATTACTGTGACTAGAAATGCA
The DNA here is from genome assembly GCF_025265405.1 of Mesoplodon densirostris. Lineage (NCBI taxonomy): Eukaryota > Metazoa > Chordata > Mammalia > Artiodactyla > Ziphiidae > Mesoplodon > Mesoplodon densirostris. Next base: position 48,113,271 of record NC_082670.1, read on the forward strand.
TTGTGTTAAGAAGAGAAGATATGGAACAACAGTGTTTCCCGGACACAATTGAGCCTGCAACGCTCTAAATCCCAGTGAGGAAAAAAAGTTTCCCTTCAAGCTCTCTTTTCCAAAGGGAACACAGAGCATTCTCCCTGCACTTTCCTTTTGAGTTTTGTACTTCCCAGATGCGGTAGAAGGGAGATACTATTGCTGTTCACATTTACCCGTTCTAGTGGCTTAAGGAAAGAAGGCCTCCATTGCCCTTCTTTTGGCATATAGTTGTCCTCAACTCAAAGTGGCTTCCAGATCCCAGTAGTGTCAGGCAGTCCGTTGTTTACATGTTGCATCCTAGTGCAGAGGCACATGGCCTAAGACACCGTAAAAGCTTCCTGCATTTATAGCACCGCTTTGACACACGCTGCCTTGGACCTGCGACCTGCCTCTCTGTGTGACGAGAAACAGAGAGCTTGAGCTCGATGCTAGTCGTCCCATGTGTTTTACCTATTCCCTAACAATCCTTAGTGAATCCCTTCAAACCCTGTTTTCCAAAGGGACCACAAAGCACTCTCCCTTTGCCTTCCTGTGGTCTTTGGGGCTTCCGGGTGCTGTAGAAGATATATACTTCTGTTGTTCACATTGACACCTTCAGGTGGCTTCCGAAAACGCTGAACGTTTTCAGGTCACTTTTCAAGCCCTCTTCTCCACAAGGACCACAGAGCATTCCCCCTGCGCCTTCGTTCTGTGTTTTGTACTTCCCAGGTGCGGTAGAAGGGAGATACATCTGCTGTTCACATTTACAGCTTCTAGTGGCTTAAGAAAAGAAGGTCTCCATTGCCCTTCTTTTGGCATATAGTTCTCCTCAACTGAACGGGCTTACAGGTCCCAGAAGTGTCGGGCACGCCGTCGCCTACATCTTAGAATCTAGTGCACAGCCTAGTGGCCTATGACATCATAAACGCTTGCTGGAGTTTAAGCACCTCATTGACACAGGCTGCCTTGGACCTGGTTCCTGCCTGTTTCTGTGACGAGAAATGGATTGTGTTAAGAAGAGAAGATATGGAACAACAGTGTTTCCCTGCCACAATTGAGCCTGCAACGCTGTAAATTCCAGTGAGGAAAACAACGTTTCCCTTCAAGCTCTTTTCCATAGGGGACACAGAGCATTCTCCCTGCACTTTCCCTTTGAGTTTTGTACTTCCCAGGTGCGGAAGAAGAGAGATACATCTGCTGTTCATATTTACTCGTTCTACTTGCTTAAGGAAAGAAGGACTCCATTGCGCTTCTTCTGGCATATAATTCTCCTCAACTGAACGTGGCTTACAGGGCCCAGAACTGACGGGCAGTCCTTCGCCTACATCTTAGAATCTAGTGCACAGCCTAGTGGCCTATGACATCATAAACGCTTGCTGGAGTATAAGCACCACTTTGACACAGGCTGCCTTGGATCTGGGGCCTGCCTATTTCTCTGACGAGAAATGGATTGTGTTAAGAAGAGAAGATATGGAACAACAGTGTTTCCCTGCCACCATTGAGCCTGCAACGCTGTAAATTCCAGTGAGGAAAACAACGTTTCCCTTCAAGCTCTTTTCCAAAGGGAACACAGAGCATTCTCCCTGCACTTTCCCTTTGAGTTTTGTACTTCCTTGGTGCGGTAGAAGGGAGATACATCTGCTGTTCACATTTACACGTTCTAGTGGCTTAAGGAAAGAAGGACTCCATTGTGCTTCTCCTGGCATATAGTTCTCCTCAACTGAACGTGGCTTGCAGGTCCCAGAACTGACGGGCAGTCCTTCGCCTACATCTTAGAATCTAGTGCACAGCCTGTGGCCTATGACACCATAAACGCTTGCTGGAGTTTAGGCACCGCTTTGACACAGGCTGCCTTGGATCTGGGGCCTGCCTATTACTGTGACAAGAAATGCATTGTGTTAAGAAGAGGAGATATGGAACAACAGTGTTTCCCTGCCACAATTGAGCCTGCAACGCTCTAAATCCCAGTGAGGAAAAAAAGTTTCCCTTCAAGCTCTCTTTTCCAAAGGGAACACAGAGCATTCTCCCTGCACTTTCCTTTTGAGTTTTGTACTTCCCAGATGCGGTAGAAGGGAGATACTATTGCTGTTCACATTTACCCGATCTAGTGGCTTAAGGAAAGAAGGCCTCCATTGCCCTTCTTTTGGCATATAGTTGTCCTCAACTCAAAGTGGCTTACAGGTCCCAGTAGTGTCAGGCAGTCCGTCGTTTACATGTTGCATCCTAGTGCAGAGGCACATGGCCTAAGAAACCGTAAAAGCTTCCTGCATTTATAGCACCGCTTTGACACACGCTGCCTTGGACCTGCGGCCTGCCTCTCTGTGTGACGAGAAACAGAGAGCTTGAGCTCGATGCTAGTCGTCCCATGTGTTTTACCTATTCCCTAACAATCCTTAGTGAATCCCTTCAAACCCTGTTTTCCAAAGGGACCACAAAGCACTCTCCCTTTGCCTTCCTGTGGTCTTTGGGGCTTCCGGGTGCTGTAGAAGATAGATACTTCTGTTGTTCACATTGACACCTTCAGGTGGCTTCCGAAAACGCTGAACGTTTTCAGGTCACTTTTCAAGCCCTCTTCTCCACAAGGACCACAGAGCATTCCCCCTGCGCCTTCGTTCTGTGTTTTGTACTTCCCAGGTGCGGTAGAAGGGAGATACATCTGCTGTTCACAAGTACAGCTTCTAGTGGCTTAAGAAAAGAAGGTCTCCATTGCCCTTCATTTGGCATATAGTTCTCCTCAACTGAACGTGGCTTACAGGTCCCAGAACTGACGGGCAGTCCTTCGCCTACATCTTAGAATCTAGTGCACAGCCTAGTGGCCTATGACACCATAAACGCTTGCTGGAGTTTAAGCACCGCTTTGACACAGGCTGTCTTTGATCTGGGGCCTGCCTATTTCTGTGACGAGAAATGGATTGTGTTAAGAAGAGAAGATATGGAACAACAGTGTTTCCCTGCCACAATTGAGCCTGCAACGCTGTAAATTCCAGTGAGGAAAACAATGTTTCCTTTCAAGCTCTTTTCCATAGGGGACACAGAGCATTCTCCCTGCACTTTCCCTTTGAGTTTTGTACTTCCCAGGTGCGGTAGAAGGGAGATACATATGCTGTTCACATTTACACGTTCTAGTGGCTTAAGGAAAGAAGGACTCCAATGCGCTTGTTCTGGCATATAATTCTCCTCAACTGAACGTGGCTTACAGGTCCCAGAACTGACAGGCAGTCCTTCGCCTACATCTTAGAATCTAGTGCACAGCCTAGTGGCCTATGACACCATAAACGCTTGCTGGAGTTTAGGCACCCCTTTGACAGAGGCTGCCTTGGATCTGGGACCTGCCTATTACTGTGACGAGAAATGCATTGTGTTAAGAAGAGAAGATATGGAACAACAGTGTTTCCCTGCCACAATTGAGTCCGCAACGCTCTAAATCCCAGTGAGGAAAAAAAGTTTCCCTTCAAGCTCTCTTTTCCAAAGGGAACACAGAGCGTTCTACCTTCACTTTTCTTTTGAGTTTTGTACTTCCCAGATGCGGTAGAAGGGAGATACTATTGCTGTTCACATTTACCCGTTCTAGTGGCTTAAGGAAAGAAGGCCTCCATTGCCCTTCTTTTGGCATATAGTTGTCCTCAACTCAAAGTGGCTTACAGGTCCCAGTAGTGTCAGGCAGTCCGTTGTTTACATGTTGCATCCTAGTGCAGAGGCACATGGCCTAAGACACCGTAAAAGCTTCCTGCATTTATAGCACCGCTTTGACACACGCTGCCTTGGACCTGCGGCCGGCCTCTCTGTGTGACGAGAAACAGAGAGCTTGAGCTCGATGCTAGTTGTCCCATGTGTTTAACCTATTCCCTAACAATCCTTAGTGAATCCCTTCAAACCCTGTTTTCCAAAGGGACCACAAAGCACTCTCCCTTTGCCTTCCTGTGGTCTTTGGGGCTTCCGGGTGCTGTAGAAGATAGATACTTCTGTTGTTCACATTGACACCTTCAGGTGGCTTCCGAAAACGCTGAACGTTTTCAGGTCACTTTTCAAGCCCTCTTCTCCACAAGGACCACAGAGCATTCCCCCTGCACCTTCGTTCTGTGTTTTGTACTTCCCAGGTGCGGTAGAAGGGAGATACATCTGCTGTTCACATTTACAGCTTCTAGTGGCTTAAGAAAAGAAGGTCTCCATTGCCCTTCTTTTGCCATATAGTTCTCCTCAACTAACGTGGCTTACAGGTCCCAGAACTGACGGGCAGTCCTTCGCCTACATCTTAGAATCTAGTGCACAGCCTAGTGGCCTATGACACCATAAACGCTTGCTGGAGTTTAAGCACCGCTTTGACACAGGCTGCCTTGGATCTGGGGCCTGCCTGTTTCTGTGACGATAAATGGATTGTGTTAAGAAGAGAAGATATGGAAAAACAGTGTTTCCCTGCCACAATTGAGCCTGCAATGGTGTAAATTCCACTGAGGAAAACAACGTTTCCCTTCAAGCTCTTTTCCAAAGGGAACACAGAGCATTCTCCCTGCACTTTCCCTTTGAGTTTTGTACTTCCCAGGTGCGGTAGAAGGGAGATACATCTGCTGTTCACATGTACAGCTTCTAGTGGCTTAAGAAAAGAAGGTCTCCATTGCCCTTCTTTTGGCATATAGTTCTCCTCAACTGAACGGGCTTACAGGTCCCAGAAGTGTCGGGCACGCGGTCGCCTACATCTTAGAATCTAGTGCACAGCCTAGTGGCCTATGACATCATAAACGCTTGCTGGAGTTTAAGCACCGCATTGACACAGGCTGCCTTGGACCTGGGGCCTGCCTGTTTCTGTGACGAGAAATGGATTGTGTTAAGAAGAGAAGATATGGAACAACAGTGTTTCCCTGCCACCATTGAGCCTGCAACGCTGTAAATTCCAGTCAGGAAAACAACGTTTCCCTTCAAGCTCTTTTCCATAGGGGACACAGAGCATTCTCCCTGCACTTTCCCTTTGAGTTTTGTACTTCCCAGGTGCGGAAGAAGGGAGATACATCTGCTGTTCACATTTACAAGTTCTACTGGCTTAAGGAAAGAAGGACTCCATTGCGCTACTTCTGGCATATAATTCTCCTCAACTGAACGTGGCTTACAGGGCCCAGAACTGACGGGCAGTCCTTCGCCTACATCTTAGAATCTAGTGCACAGCCTAGTGGCCTATGACACCATAAACGCTTGCTGGAGTTTAAGCACCGCTTCGACACAGGCTGCCTTTGATCTGGGGCCTGCCTATTTCTGTGACGAGAACTGGATTTTGTTAAGAAGAGAAGATATGGAACAACAGTGTTTCCCTGCCACCATTGAGCCTGCAACGCTGTAAATTCCAGTGAGGAAAACAACGTTTCCCTACAAGCTCTTTTCCAAAGGGAACACAGAGCATTCTCCCTGCACTTTCCCTTTGAGTTTTGTACTTCCCAGGTGCGGTAGAAGGGAGATACATCTGCTGTTCACATGTACACGTTCTAGTGGCTTAAGGAAAGAAGGACTCCATGGCGCTTCTCCTGGCATATAGTTCTCCTTAACTGAACGTGGCTTACAGGTCCCAGAACTGACGGGCAGTCCTTCGCCTACATCTTAGAATCTATTGCACAGCCTAGTGGCCTATGACACCATAAACGCTTGCTGGAGTTTAGGCACCCCTTTGACAGAGGCCGCCTTGAATCTGGGGCCTGCCTATTACTGTGACTAGAAATGCATTGTGTTAAGAAGAGAAGATATGGAACAACAGTGTTTCCCGGACACAATTGAGCCTGCAACGCTCTAAATCCCAGTGAGGAAAAAAAGTTTCCCTTCAAGCTCTCTTTTCCAAAGGGAACACAGAGCATTCTCCCTGCACTTTCCTTTTGAGTTTTGTACTTCCCAGATGCGGTAGAAGGGAGATAATATTGCTGTTCACATTTACCCGTTCTAGTGGCTTAAGGAAAGAAGGCCTCCATTGCCCTTCTTTTGGCATATAGTTGTCCTCAACTCAAAGTGGCTTCCAGGTCCCAGTAGTGTCAGGCAGTCCGTTGTTTACATGTTGCATCCTAGTGCAGAGGCACATGGCCTAAGACACCGTAAAAGCTTCCTGCATTTATAGCACCGCTTTGACACACGCTGCCTTGGACCTGCGGCCTGCCTCTCTGTGTGACGAGAAACAGAGAGCTTGAGCTCGATGCTAGTCGCCCCATGTGTTTTACCTATTCCCTAACAATCCTTAGTGAATCCCTTCAAACCCTGTTTTCCAAAGGGACCACAAAGCACTCTCCCTTTGCCTTCCTGTGGTCTTTGGGGCTTCCGGGTGCTGTAGAAGATAGATACTTCTGTTGTTCACATTGACACCTTCAGGTGGCTTCCGAAAACGCTGAACGTTTTCAGGTCACTTTTCAAGCCCTCTTCTCCACAAGGACCACAGAGCATTCCCCCTGCGCCTTCGTTCTGTGTTTTGTACTTCCCAGGTGCGGTAGAAGGGAGATACATCTGCTGTTCACATGTACAGCTTCTAGTGGCTTAAGAAAAGAAGGTCTCCATTGCCCTTCTTTTGGCATATAGTTCTCCTCAACTGAACGTGGCTTACAGGTCCCAGAACTGACGGGCAGTCCTTCGCCTACATCTTGGAATCTAGTGCACAGCCTAGTGGCCTATGACACCATAAACGCTTGCTGGAGTTTAAGCACCGCTTTGACACAGGCTGCCTTGGATCTGGGGCCTGCCTGTTTCTGTGACGAGAAATGGATTGTGTTAAGAAGAGAAGATATGGAACAACAGTGTTTCCCTGCCACAATTGAGCCTGCAATGGTGTAAATTCCACTGAGGAAAACAACGTTTCCCTTCAAGCTCTTTTCCAAAGGGAACACAGAGCATTCTCCCTGCACTTTCCCTTTGAGTTTTGTACTTCCCAGGTGCGGTAGAAGGGAGATACATCTGCTGTTCACATTACAGCTTCTAGTGGCTTAAGAAAAGAAGGTCTCCATTGCCCTTCTTTTGGCATATAGTTCTCCTCAACTGAATGGGCTTACAGGTCCCAGAAGTGTCGGGCACACCGTCGCCTACATCTTAGAATCTAGTGCACAGCCTAGTGGCCTATGACATCATAAACGCTTGCTGGAGTTTAAGCACCGCATTGACACAGGCTGCCTTGGACCTGGGGCCTGCCTGTTTCTGTGACGAGAAATGGATTGTGTTAAGAAGAGAAGATATGGAACAACAGTGTTTCCCTGCCACCATTGAGCCTGCAACGCTGTAAATTCGAGTGAGGAAAACAACGTTTCCCTTCAAGCTCTTTTCCATAGGGGACACAGAGCATTCTCCCTCCACTTTCCCTTTGAGTTTTGTACTTCCCAGGTGCGGAAGAAGGGAGATACATCTGCTGTTCACATTTACAAGTTCTACTGGCTTAAGGAAAGAAGGACTCCATTGCGCTACTTCTGGCATATAATTCTCCTCAACTGAACGTGGCTTACAGGGCCCAGAACTGACGGGCAGTCCTTCGCCTACATCCTAGAATCTAGTGCACAGCCTAGTGGCCTATGACACCATTAACGCTTGCTGGAGTTTAAGAACCGCTTCGACACAGGCTGCCTTGGATCTGGGGCCTGCCTATTTCTGTGACGAGAACTGGATTGTGTTAAGAAGAGAAGATATGGAACAACAGTGTTTCCCTGCCACCATTGAGCCTGCAACGCTGTAAATTCCAGTGAGGAAAACAACGTTTCCCTTCAAGCTCTTTTCCAAAGGGAACACAGAGCATTCTCCCTGCACTTTCCCTTTGAGTTTTGTACTTCCCAGGTGCAGTAGAAGGGAGATACATCTGCTGTTCACATTTACACGTTCTAGTGGCTTAAGGAAAGAAGGACTCCATTGCGCTTCTCCTGGCATATAGTTCTCCTCAACTGAACGTGGCTTACAGGTCCCAGAACTGACGGGCAGTCCTTCGCCTACATCTTAGAATCTAGTGCACAGCCTAGTGGCCTATGACACCATAAACGCTTGCTGGAGTTTAAGCACCGCTTTGACACAGGCTGTCTTTGATCTGGGGCCTGCCTATTTCTGTGACGAGAAATGGATTGTGTTAAGAAGAGAAGATATGGAACAACAGTGTTTCCCTGCCACAATTGAGCCTGCAACGCTGTAAATTCCAGTGAGGAAAACAATGTTTCCTTTCAAGCTCTTTTCCATAGGGGACACAGAGCATTCTCCCTGCACTTTCCCTTTGAGTTTTGTACTTCCCAGGTGCGGTAGAAGGGAGATACATATGCTGTTCACATTTACACGTTCTAGTGGCTTAAGGAAAGAAGGACTCCATTGCGCTTCTTCTGGCATATAATTCTCCTCAACTGAACGTGGCTTACAGGTCCCAGAACTGACAGGCAGTCCTTCGCCTACATCTTAGAATCTAGTGCACAGCCTAGTGGCCTATGACACCATAAACGCTTGCTGGAGTTTAAGCACCGCTTTGACAGAGGCTGCCTTGGACCAGGGGCCTGCCTATTACTGTGACGAGAAATGCATTGTGTTAAGAAGAGAAGATATGGAACAACAGTGTTTCCCTGCCACAATTGAGCCTGCAACACTCTAAATCCCAGTGAGGAAAAAAAGTTTCCCTTCAAGCTCTCTTTTCCAAAGGGAACACAGAGCATTCTCCCTGCACTTTCCTTTTGAGTTTTGTACTTCCCAGATGCGTTAGAAGGGAGATACTCTTGCTGTTCACATTTACCCGTTCCAGTGGCTTAAGGAAAGAAGGCCTCCATTGCCCTTCTTTTGGCATATAGTTGTCCTCAACTCAAAGTGGCTTACAGGTCCCAGTAGTGTCAGGCAGTCCGTTGTTTACATGTTGCATCCTAGTGCAGAGGCACATGGCGTAAGACACCGTAAAAGCTTCCTGCATTTATAGCACCGCTTTGACACTCGCTGCCTTGGACCTGCGGCCTGCCTCTCTGTGTGACGAGAAACAGAGAGCTTGAGCTCGATGCTAGTCGTCCCATGTGTTTTACCTATTCCCTAACAATCCTTAGTGAATCCCTTCAAACCCTGTTTTCCAAAGTGACCACAAAGCACTCTCCCTTTGCCTTCGTGTGGTCTTTGGGGCTTCCGGGTGCTGTAGAAGATAGATACTTCTGTTGTTCACATTGACACCTTCAGGTGGCTTCCGAAAACGCTGAACGTTTTCAGGTCACTTTTCAAGCCCTCTTCTCCACAAGGACCACAGAGCATTCCCCCTGCGCCTTCGTTCTGTGTTTTGTACTTCCCAGGTGCGGTAGAAGGGAGATACATCTGCTGTTCACTTTTACAGCTTCTAGTGGCTTAAGAAAAGAAGTTCTCCATTGCCCTTCTTTTGGCATATAGTTCTCCTCAACTGAAGAGGCTTACAGGTCCCAGAAGTGTCGGGCACTCCGTCGCCTACATCTTAGAATCTAGTGCACAGCCTAGTGGCCTATGACATCATAAACGCTTGCTGGAGCTTAAGCACCGCATTGACACAGGCTGCCTTGGACCTGGGGCCTGCCTGTTTCTCTGACGAGAAATGGATTGTGTTAAGAAGAGAAGATATGGAACAACAGTGTTTCCCTGCCACCAGTGAGCCTGCAACGCTGTAAATTCCAGTGAGGAAAACAACGTTTCCCTTCAAGCTCTTTTCCATAGGGGACACAGAGCATTCTCCCTGAACTTTCCCTTTGAGTTTTGTACTTCCCAGGTGCGGTAGAAGGGAGATACATCTGCTGTTCACATTTACAGCTTCTAGTGGCTTAAGAAAAGACGGTCTCCATTGCCCTTCTTTTGGCATATAATTCTCCTCAACTGAACGGGCTTACAGGTCCCAGAAGTGTCGGGCACGCCGTCGCCTACATCTTAGAATCTAGTGCACAGCCTAGTGGCCTATGACATCATAAACGCTTGCTGGAGTTTAATCACCGCATTGACACAGGCTGCCTTGGACCTGGGGCCTGCCTGTTTCTGTGAGGAGAAATGGATTGTGTTAAGAAGAGAAGATATGGAACAACAGTGTTTCCCTGCCACCATTGAGCCTGCAACGCTGTAAATTCCAGTGAGGAAAACAACGTTTCCCTTCAAGCTCTTTTCCATAGGGGACACAGAGCATTCTCCCTGCACTTTCCCTTTGAGTTTTGTACTTCCCAGGTGTGGAAGAAGAGAGATACATCTGCTGTTCATATTTACACGTTCTACTTGCTTAAGGAAAGAAGGACTCCATTGCGCTACTTCTGGCATATAATTCTCCTCAACTGAACGTGGCTTACAGGGCCCAGAACTGACGGGAAGTCCTTCGCCTACATCTTAGAATCTACTGCACAGCCTGTGGCCTATGACACCATAAACGCTTGCTGGAGTTTAGGCACCGCTTTGACACAGGCTGCCTTGGATCTGGGGCCTGCCTAATACTGTGACGAGAAATGCATTGTGTTAAGAAGAGAAGATATGGAACAACAGTGTTTCCCTGCCACCAGTGAGCCTGCAACGCTGTAAATTCCAGTGAGGAAAACAACGTTTCCCTTCAAGCTCTTTTCCAAAGGGAACACAGAGCATTCTCCCTGCACTTTCCCTTTGAGTTTTGTACTTCCCCGGTGCGGTAGAAGGGAGGTACATCTGCTGTTCACATTTACACGTTCTAGTGGCTTAAGGAAAGAAGGACTCCATTGCGCTTCTCCTGGCATATAGTTCTCCTCAACTGAACGTGGCTTACAGGTCCCAGAACTGACGGGCAGTCTTTCGCCTACATCTTAGAATCTAGTGCACAGCCTAGTGGCCTATGACACCATAAACGCTTGCTGGAGTTTAGGCACCCCTTTGACACAGGCTGCCATGGATCTGGGGCCTACCTATTACTGTGACGAGAAATGGATTGTGTTAAGAAGAGAAGATACGGAACAACAGTGTTTCCCTGCCACAATTGAGCCTGCAACGCTCTAAATCCCAGTGAGGAAAAAAAGTTTCCCTTCAAGCTCTCTTTTCCAAAGGGAACACAGAGCATTCTCCCTGCACTTTCCTTTTGAGTTTTGTACTTCCCAGATGCGGTAGAAGGGAGATACTATTGCTGTTCACATTTACCCGTTCTAGTGGCTTAAGGAAAGAAGGCCTCCATTGCCCTTCTTTTGGCATATAGTTGTCCTCAACTCAAAGTGGCTTACAGGTCCCAGTAGTGTCAGGCAGTCCGTTGTTTACATGTTGCATCCTAGTGCACAGGGCATGGCCTAACACACTGTAAAATCTTCCTGCATTTATAGCACCGCTTTGACACACGCTGCCTTGGACCTGCGGCCTGCCTCTCTGTGTGACGAGAAACAGAGAGCTTGAGCTCGATGCTAGTCGTCCCATGTGTTTTACCTATTCCCTAACAATCCTTAGTGAATCCCTTCAAACCCTGTTTTCCAAAGGGACCACAAAGCACTCTCCCTTTGCCTTCCTGTGGTCTTTGGGGCTTCCGGGTGCTATAGAAGATAGATACTTCTGTTGTTCACATTGACACCTTCAGGTGGCTTCCGAAAACGCTGAACGTTTTCAGGTCACTTTTCAAGCCCTCTTCTCCACAAGGACCACAGAGCATTCCCCCTGCGCCTTCGTTCTGTGTTTTGTACTTCCCAGGTGCGGTAGAAGGGAGATACATCTGCTGTTCACAAGTACAGCTTCTAGTGGCTTAAGAAAAGAAGGTCTCCATTGCCCTTCTTTTGGCATATAGTTCTCCTCAACTGAACGTGGCTTACAGGTCCCAGAACTGACGGGCAGTCCTTCGCCTACATCTTAAAATCTAGTGCACAGCCTAGTGGCCTATGACACCATAAACGCTTGCTGGAGTTTAAGCACCGCTTTGACACAGGCTGCCTTGGACCTGGGGCCTGCCTGTTTCTGTGACGAGAAATGGATTGTGTTAAGAAGAGAAGATATGGAACAACAGTGTTTCCCTGCCACAATTGAGCCTGCAATGGTGTAAATTCCACTGAGGAAAACAACGTTTCCCTTCAAGCTCTTTTCCAAAGGGAACACAGAGCATTCTCCCTGCACTTTCCCTTTGAGTTTTGTACTTCCCAGGTGCGGTAGAAGGGAGATACATCTGCTGTTCACATTTACAGCTTCTCGTGGCTTAAGAAAAGAAGGTCTCCATTGCCCTTCTTTTGGCATATAGTTCTCCTCAACTGAACGGGCTTACAGGTCCCAGAAGTGTCGGGCACGCCGTCGCCTACATCTTAGAATCTAGTGCACAGCCTAGTGGCCTATGACATCATAAACGCTTGCTGGAGTTTAAGCACCACATTGACACAGGCTGCCTTGGACATGGGGCCTGCCTGTTTCTGTGACGAGAAATGGATTGTGTTAAGAAGAGAAGATATGGAACAGCAGTGTTTCCCTGCCACCATTGAGCCTGCAACGCTGTAAATTCGAGTGAGGAAAACAACGTTTCCCTTCAAGCTCTTTTCCATAGGGGACACAGAGCATTCTCCCTGCACTTTCCCTTTGAGTTTTGTACTTCCCAGGTGCGGAAGAAGGGAGATACATCTGCTGTTCACATTTACACGTTCTAGTGGCTTAAGGAAAGAAGGACTCCATTGCGCTTGTTCTGGCATATAATTCTCCTCAACTGAACGTGGCTTACAGGGCCCAGAACTGACGAGCAGTCCTTCGCCTACATCTTAGAATCTAGTGCACAGCCTAGTGGCCTATGACACCATAAACGCTTGCTGGAGTTTAAGCACCGCTTTGACACAGGCTGCCTTGGATCTGGGGCCTGCCTATTTCTGTGACGAGAAATGGATTGTGTTAAGAAGAGAAGATATGGAACAACAGTGTTTCCCTGCCACCAGTGATCCTGCAACGCTGTAAATTCCAGTGAGGAAAACAACGTTTCCCTTCAAGCTCTTTTCCAAAGGGAACGCAGAGCATTCTCCCTGCACTTTCCCTTTGAGTTTTGTACTTCCCCGGTGCGGTAGAAGGGAGATACATCTGCTGTTCACATTTACACGTTCTAGTGGCTTAAGGAAAGAAGGATTCCATTGCGCTTCTCCTGGCATATAGTTCTCCTCAACTGAACGTGGCTTACAGGTCCCAGAACTGACAGGCAGTCCTTCGCCTACATCTTAGAATCTAGTGCACAGCCTAGTGGCCTATGACACCATAAACGCTTGCTGGAGTTTAGGCACACCTTTGACACAGGCTGCCTTGGATCTGGGGCCTGCCTATTACTGTGACGAGAAATGGATTGTGTTAAGAAGAGAAGATACGGAACAACAGTGTTTCCCTGCCACAATTGAGCCTGCAACGCTCTAAATCCCAGTGAGGAAAAAAAGTTTCCCTTCAAGCTCTCTTTTCCAAAGGGAACACAGAGCATTCTCCCTGCACTTTCCTTTTGAGTTTTGTACTTCCCAGATGCGGTAGAAGGGAGATACTATTGCTGTTCACATTTACCCGTTCTAGTGGCTTAAGGAAAGAAGGCCTCCATTGCCCTTCTTTTGGCATATAGTTGTCCTCAACTCAAAGTGGCTTACAGGTCCCAGTAGTGTCAGGCAGTCCGTTGTTTACATGTTGCATCCTAGTGCACAGGGCATGGCCTAACACACTGTAAAATCTTCCTGCATTTATAGCACCGCTTTGACACGCGCTGCCTTGGACCTGCGGCCTGCCTCTCTGTGTGACGAGAAACAGAGAGCTTGAGCTCGATGCTAGTCGTCCCATGTGTTTTACCTATTCCCTAACAATCCTTAGTGAATCCCTTCAAACCCTGATTTCCAAAGGGACCACAAAGCACTCTCCCTTTGCCTTCCTGTGGTCTTTGGGGCTTCCGGGTGCTGTAGAAGATAGATACTTCTGTTGTTCACATTGACACCTTCAGGTGGCTTCCGAAAACGCTGAACGTTTTCAGGTCACTTTTCAAGCCCTCTTCTCCACAAGGACCACAGAGCATTCCCCCTGCGCCTTCGTTCTGTGTTTTGTACTTCCCAGGTGCGGTAGAAGGGAGATACATCTGCTGTTCACATTTACAGCTTCTAGTGGCTTAAGAAAAGAAGGTCTCCATTGCCCTTCTTTTGGCATATAGTTCTCCTCAACTGAACGTGGCTTACAGGTCCCAGAACTGACGGGCAGTCCTTCGCCTACATCTTAAAATCTAGTGCACAGCCTAGTGGCCTATGACACCATAAACGCTTGCTGGAGTTTAAGCACCGCTTTGACACAGGCTGCCTTGGACCTGGGGCCTGCCTGTTTCTGTGACGAGAAATGGATTGTGTTAAGAAGAGAAGATATGGAACAACAGTGTTTCCCTGCCACAATTGAGCCTGCAATGGTGTAAATTCCACTGAGGAAAACAACGTTTCCCTTCAAGCTCTTTTCCAAAGGGAACACAGAGCATTCTCCCTGCACTTTCCCTTTGAGTTTTGTACTTCCCAGGTGCGGTAGAAGGGAGATACATCTGCTGTTCACATTTACAGCTTCTAGTGGCTTAAGAAAAGAAGTCTCCATTGCCCTTCTTTTGGCATATAGTTCTCCTCAACTGAACGGGCTTACAGGTCCCAGAAGTGTCGGGCACGCCGTCGCCTACATCTTAGAATCTAGTGCACAACCTAGTGGCCTATGACATCATAAACGCTTGCTGGAGTTTAAGCACCACATTGACACAGGCTGCCTTGGACCTGGGGCCTGCCTGTTTCTGTGACGAGAAATGGATTGTGTTAAGAAGAGAAGATATGGAACAACAGTGTTTCCCTGCCACCATTCAGCCTGCAACGCTGTTAATTCGAGTGAGGAAAACAACGTTTCCCTTCAAGCTCTTTTCCATAGGGGACACAGAGCATTCTCCCTGCACTTTCCCTTTGAGTTTTGTACTTCCCAGGTGCGGTAGAAGGGAGATACATCTGCTGTTCACATTTACACGTTCTACTGGCTTAAGGAAAGAAGGACTCCATTGCGCTACTTCTGGCATATAATTCTCCTCAACTGAACGTGGCTTACAGGGCCCAGAACTGACGGGCAGTCCTTCGCCTACATCTTAGAATCTAGTGCACAGCCTAGTGGCCTATGACACCATAAACGCTTGCTGGAGTTTAAGCACCGCTTTGACACAGGCTGCCTTGGATCTGGGGCCTGCCTATTTCTGTGACGAGAAATGGATTGTGTTAAGAAGAGAAGATATGGAACAACAGTGTTTCCCTGCCACCAGTGAGCCTGCAACGCTGTAAATTCCAGTGAGGAAAACAACGTTTCCCTTCAAGCTCTTTTCCAAAGGGAACACAGAGCATTCTCCCTGCACTTTCCCTTTGAGTTTTGTACTTCCCCGGTGCGGTAGAAGGGAGATACATCTGCTGTTCACATTTACACGTTCTAGTTGCTTAAGGAAAGAAGGACTCCATTGCGCTTCTCCTGGCATATAATTCTCCTCAACTGAACGTGGCTTACAGGTCCCAGAACTGACGGGCAGTCCTTCGCCTACATCTTAGAATCTAGTGCACAGCCTAGTGGCCTATGACACCATAAACACTTGCTGGAGTTTAAGCACCGCTTTGACACAGGCTGTCTTTGATCTGGGGCATGCCTATTTCTGTGACGAGAAATGGATTGTGTTAAGAAGAGAAGATATGGAACAACAGTGTTTCCCTGCCACAATTGAGCCTGCAACGCTGTAAATTCCAGTGAGGAAAACAATGTTTCCTTTCAAGCTCTTTTCCATAGGGGACACAGAGCATTCTCCCTGCACTTTCCCTTTGAGTTTTGTACTTTCCAGGTGTGGTAGAAGGGAGATACATATGCTGTTCACATTTACACGTTCTAGTGGCTTAAGGAAAGAAGGACTCCATTGCGCTTGTTCTGGCATATAATTCTCCTCAACTGAACGTGGCTTACAGGTCCCAGAACTGACAGGCAGTCCTTCGCCTACATCTTAGAATCTAGTGCACAGCCTAGTGGCCTATGACACCATAAACGCTTGCTGGAGTTTAGGCACCCCTTTGACACAGGCTGCCTTGGATCTGGGGCCTGCCTAATACTGTGACGAGAAATGGATTGTGTTAAGAAGAGAAGATACGGAACAACAGTGTTTCCCTGCCACAATTGAGCCTGCAACGCTCTAAATCCCAGTGAGGAAAAAAAGTTTCCCTTCAAGCTCTCTTTTCCAAAGGGAACACAGAGCATTCTCCCTGCACGTTCCTTTTGAGTTTTGTACTTCCCAGAGGCAGTAGAAGGGAGATAATATTGCTGTTCACATTTACCCGTTCTAGTGGCTTAAGGAAAGAAGGCCTCCATTGCCCTTCTTTTGGCATATAGTTGTCCTCAACTCAAAGTGGCTTACAGGTCCCAGTAGTGTCAGGCAGTCCGTCGTTTACATGTTGCATCCTAGTGCAGAGGCACATGGCCTAAGACACCATAAAAGCTTCCTGCATTTATAGCACCGCTTTGACACACGCTGCCTTGGACCTGCGGCCTGCCTCTCTGTGTGATGAGAAACAGAGAGCTTGAGCTCGATGCTAGTCGTCCCATGTGTTTTACCTATTCCCTAACAATCCTTAGTGAATCCCTTCAAACCCTGTTTTCCAAAGGGACCACAAAGCACTCTCCCTTTGCCTTCCTGTGGTCTTTGGGGCTTCCGGGTGCTATAGAAGATAGATACTTCTGTTGTTCACATTGACACCTTCAGGTGGCTTCCGAAAACGCTGAACGTTTTCAGGTCACTTTTCAAGCCCTCTTCTCCACAAGGACCACAGAGCATTCCCCCTGCGCCTTCGTTCTGTGTTTTGTACTTCCCAGGTGCGGTAGAAGGGAGATACATCTGCTGTTCACATTTACAGCTTCTAGTGGCTTAAGAAAAGAAGGTCTCCATTGCCCTTCTTTTGGCATATAGTTCTCCTCAACTGAACGTGGCTTACAGGTCCCAGAACTGACGGGCAGTCCTTCGCCTACATCTTAAAATCTAGTGCACAGCCTAGTGGCCTATGACACCATAAACGCTTGCTGGAGTTTAAGCACCCCTTTGACACAGGCTGCCTTGGACCTGGGGCCTGCCTGTTTCTGTGACGAGAAATGGATTGTGTTAAGAAGAGAAGATATGGAACAACAGTGTTTCCCTGCCACAATTGAGCCTGCAATGGTGTAAATTCCACTGAGGAAAACAACGTTTCCCTTCAAGCTCTTTTCCAAAGGGAACACAGAGCATTCTCCCTGCACTTTCCCTTTGAGTTTTGTACTTCCCAGGTGCGGTAGAAGGGAGGTACATCTGCTGTTCACATTTACAGCTTCTAGTGGCTTAAGAAAAGAAGGTCTCCATTGCCCTTCTTTTTGCATATAGTTCTCCTCAACTGAACGGGCTTAAAGGTCCCAGAAGTGTCGGGCACGCCGTCACCTACATCTTAGAATCTAGTGCACAGCCTAGTGGCCTATGACATCATAAACGCTTTCTGGAGTTTAAGCACCACATTGACACAGGCTGCCTTGGACCTGGGGCCTGCCTGTTTCTGTGACGAGAAATGGATTGTGTTAAGAAGAGAAGATATGGAACAACAGTGTTTCCCTGCCACCATTGAGCCTGCAACGCTGTAAATTCCAGTGAGGAAAACAACGTTTCCCTTCAAGCTCTTTTCCAAAGGGAACACAGAGCATTCTCCCTGCACTTTCCCTTTGAGTTTTGTAATTCCCAGGTGCGGAAGAAGGGAGATACATCTGCTGTTCACATTTACACGTTCTACTGGCTTAAGGAAAGAAGGACTCCATTGCGCTACTTCTGGCATATAATTCTCCTCAACTGAACGTGGCTTACAGGGCCCAGAACTGATGGGCAGTCCTTCGCCTACATCTTAGAATCTAGTGCACAGCCTAGTGGCCTATGACACCATAAACGCTTGCTGGAGTTTAAGCACCACATTGACACAGGCTGCCTTGGATCTGGGGCCTGCCTATTTCTGTGACGAGAAATGGATTGTGTTAAGAAGAGAAGATATGGAACAACAGTGTTTCCCTGCCACCAGTGAGCCTGCAACGCTGTAAATTCCAGTGAGGAAAACAACGTTTCCCTTCAAGCTCTTTTCCAAAGGGAACACAGAGCATTCTCCCTGCACTTTCCCTTTGAGTTTTGTACTTCCCCGGTGCGGTAGAAGGGAGATACATTTGCTGTTCACATTTACACGTTCTAGTGGCTTAAGGAAAGAAGGACTCCATTGCGCTTCTCCTGGCATATAGTTCTCCTCAACTGAACGTGGCTTACAGGTCCCAGAACTGACGGGCAGTCCTTCGCCTACATCATAGAATCTAGTGCACAGCATAGTGGGCTATGACACCATAAACGCTTGCTGGAGTTTAAGCACCGCTTTGACACAGGCTGTCTTTGATCTGGGGCCTGCCTATTTCTGTGACGAGAAATGGATTGTGTTAAGAAGAGAAGATATGGAACAACAGTGTTTCTCTGACACAATTGAGCCTGCAACGCTCTAAATCCCAGTGAGGAAAAAAAGTTTCCCTTCAAGCTCTCTTTTCCAAACGGAACACAGAGCATTCTCCCTGCACTTTCCTTTTGAGTTTTGTACTTCCCAGATGCGGTAGAAGGGAGATACTATTGCTGTTCACATTTACCCGTTCTAGTGGCTTAAGGAAAGAAGGCCTCCATTGCCCTTCTTTTGGCATATAGTTGTCCTCAACTCAAAGTGGCTTACAGGTCCCAGTAGTGTCAGGCAGTCCGTCGTTTACATGTTGCATCGTAGTGCAGAGGCACATGGCCTAAGACACCGTAAAAGCTTCGTGCATTTATAGCACCGCTTTGACACACGCTGCCTTGGACCTGCGGCCTGCCTCTCTGTGTGACGAGAAACAGAGAGCTTGAGCTTGATGCTAGTCGTCCCTTGTGTTTTACCTATTCCCTAACAATCCTTAGTGAATCCCTTCAAACCCTGTTTTCCAAAGGGACCACAAAGCACTCTCCCTTTGCCTTCCTGTGGTCTTTGGGGCTTCCGGGTGCTATAGAAGATAGATACTTCTGTTGTTCACATTGACACCTTCAGGTGGCTTCCGAAAACGCTGAACGTTTTCAGGTCACTTTTCAAGCCCTCTTCTCCACAAGGACCACAGAGCATTCCCCCTGCGCCTTCGTTCTGTGTTTTGTACTTCCCAGGTGCGGTAGAAGGGAGATACATCTGCTGTTCACATTTACAGCTTCTAGTGGCTTAAGAAAAGAAGGTCTCCATTGCCCTTCTTTTGGCATATAGTTCTCCTCAACTGAACGTGGCTTAC
Organism: Mesoplodon densirostris; assembly: GCF_025265405.1. Taxonomy (NCBI): domain Eukaryota; kingdom Metazoa; phylum Chordata; class Mammalia; order Artiodactyla; family Ziphiidae; genus Mesoplodon; species Mesoplodon densirostris. Next base: position 48,132,480 of record NC_082670.1, read on the forward strand.
AGGTCCCAGAACTGACGGGCAGTCCTTCGCCTACATCTTAGAATCTAGTGCACAGCCTAGTGGCCTATGACACCATAAACGCTTGCTGGAGTTTAAGCACCGCTTTGACACAGGCTGCCTTGGATCTGGGGCCTGCCTATTTCTGTGACGAGAAATGGATTGTGTTAAGAAGAGAAGATATGGAACAACAGTGTTTCCCTGCCACCAGTGAGCCTGCAACGCTGTAAATTCCAGTGAGGAAAACAACGTTTCCCTTCAAGCTCTTTTCCAAAGGGAACACAGAGCATTCTCCCTGCACTTTCCCTTTGAGTTTTGTACTTCCCCGGTGCGGTAGAAGGGAGATACATCTGCTGTTCACATTTACACGTTCTAGTGGCTTAAGGAAAGAAGGACTCCATTGCGCTTCTCCTGGCATATAGTTCTCCTCAACTGAACGTGGCTTACAGGTCCCAGAACTGACGGGCAGTCCTTCGCCTACATCATAGAATCTAGTGCACAGCATAGTGGGCTATGACACCATAAACGCTTGCTGGAGTTTAAGCACCGCTTTGACACAGGCTGTCTTTGATCTGGGGCCTGCCTATTTCTGTGACGAGAAACGGATTGTGTTAAGAAGAGAAGATACGGAACAACAGTGTTTCCCTGCCACAATTGAGCCTGCAACGCTCTAAATCCCAGTGAGGAAAAAAAGTTTCCCTTCAAGCTCTCTTTTCCAAAGGGAACACAGAGCATTCTCCCTGCACTTTCCTTTTGAGTTTTGTACTTCCCAGATGCAGTAGAAGGGAGATACTATTGCTGTTCACATTTACCCGTTCTAGTGGCTTAAGGAAAGAAGGCCTCCATTGCCCTTCTTTTGGCATATAGTTGTCCTCAACTCAAAGTGGCTTACAGGTCCCAGTAGTGTCAGGCAGTCCGTTGTTTACATGTTGCATCCTAGTGCAGAGGCACATGGCCTAAGACACCGTAAAAGCTTCCTGCATTTATAGCACCGCTTTGACACACGCTGCCTTGGACCTGCGGCCTGCCTCTCTGTGTGACGAGAAACAGAGAGCTTGAGCTCGATGCTAGTCGTCCCATGTGTTTTACCTATTCCCTAACAATCCTTAGTGAATCCCTTCAAACCCTGTTTTCCAAAGGGACCACAAAGCACTCTCCCTTTGCCTTCCTGTGGTCTTTGGGGCTTCCGGGTGCTATAGAAGATAGATACTTCTGTTGTTCACATTGACACCTTCAGGTGGCTTCCGAAAACGCTGAACGTTTTCAGGTCACTTTTCAAGCCCTCTTCTCCACAAGGACCACAGAGCATTCCCCCTGCGCCTTCGTTCTGTGTTTTGTACTTCCCAGGTGCGGTAGAAGGGAGATACATCTGCTGTTCACATTTACAGCTTCTAGTGGCTTAAGAAAAGAAGGTCTCCATTGCCCTTCTTTTGGCATATAGTTCTCCTCAACTGAACGTGGCTTACAGGTCCCAGAACTGACGGGCAGTCCTTCGCCTACATCTTAAAATCTAGTGCACAGCCTAGTGGCCTATGACACCATAAACGCTTGCTGGAGTTTAAGCACCGCTTTGACACAGGCTGCCTTGGACCTGGGGCCTGCCTGTTTCTGTGACGAGAAATGGATTGTGTTAAGAAGAGAAGATATGGAACAACAGTGTTTCCCTGCCACAATTGAGCCTGCAATGGTGTAAATTCCACTGAGGAAAACAACGTTTCCCTTCAAGCTCTTTTCCAAAGGGAACACAGAGCATTCTCCCTGCACTTTCCCTTTGAGTTTTGTACTTCCCAGGTGCGGTAGAAGGGAGATACATCTGCTGTTCACATTTACAGCTTCTCGTGGCTTAAGAAAAGAAGGTCTCCATTGCCCTTCTTTTGGCATATAGTTCTCCTCAACTGAACGGGCTTACAGGTCCCAGAAGTGTCGGGCACGCCGTCGTCTACATCTTAGAATCTAGTGCACAGCCTAGTGGCCTATGACATCATAAACGCTTGCTGGAGTTTAAGCACCACATTGACACAGGCTGCCTTGGACCTGGGGCCTGCCTGTTTCTGTGACGAGAAATGGATTGTGTTAAGAAGAGAAGATATGGAACAACAGTGTTTCCCTGCCACCATTGAGCCTGCAACGCTGTAAATTCGAGTGAGGAAAACAACGTTTCCCTTCAAGCTCTTTTCCATAGGGGACACAGAGCATTCTCCCTGCACTTTCCTTTGAGTTTTGTACTTCCCCGGTGCGGTAGAAGGGAGATACATCTGCTGTTCACATTTACACGTTCTAGTGGCTTAAGGAAAGAAGGACTCCATTGCGCTTCTCCTGGCATATAGTTCTCCTCAACTGAACGTGGCTTACAGGTCCCAGAACTGACGGGCAGTCCTTCGCCTACATCATAGAATCTAGTGCACAGCATAGTGGGCTATGACACCATAAACGCTTGCTGGAGTTTAAGCACCGCTTTGACACAGGCTGTCTTTGATCTGGGGCCTGCCTCATACTGTGACGAGAAATGGATTGTGTTAAGAAGAGAAGATACGGAACAACAGTGTTTCCCTGCCACAATTGAGCCTGCAACGCTCTAAATCCCAGTGAGGAAAAAAAGTTTCCCTTCAAGCTCTCTTTTCCAAAGGGAACACAGAGCATTCTCCCTGCACTTTCCTTTTGAGGTTTGTACTTCCCAGATGCGGTAGAAGGGAGATACTATTGCTGTTCACATTTACCCGTTCTAGTGGCTTAAGGAAAGAAGGCCTCCATTGCCCTTCTTTTGGCATATATTTGTCCTCAACTCAAAGTGGCTTACAGGTCCCAGTAGTGTCAGGCAGTCCGTCGTTTACATGTTGCATCGTAGTGCAGAGGCACATGGCCTAAGACACCGTAAAAGCTTCGTGCATTTATAGCACCGCTTTGACACACGCTGCCTTGGACCTGCGGCCTGCCTCTCTGTGTGACGAGAAACAGAGAGCTTGAGCTTGATGCTAGTCGTCCCTTGTGTTTTACCTATTCCCTAACAATCCTTAGTGAATCCCTTCAAACCCTGTTTTCCAAAGGGACCACAAAGCACTCTCCCTTTGCCTTCCTGTGGTCTTTGGGGCTTCTGGGTGCTGTAGAAGATAGATACTTTTGTTGTTCACATTGACACCTTCAGGTGGCTTCCGAAAACGCTGAACGTTTTCAGGTCACTTTTCAAGCCCTCTTCTCCACAAGGACCACAGAGCATTCCCCCTGCGCCTTCGTTCTGTGTTTTGTACTTCCCAGGTGCGGTAGAAGGGAGATACATCTGCTGTTCACATGTACAGCTTCTAGTGGCTTAAGAAAAGAAGGTCTCCATTGCCCTTCTTTTGGCATATAGTTCTCCTCAACTGAACGTGGCTTACAGGTCCCAGAACTGACGGGCAGTCCTTCGCCTACATCTTAGAATCTAGTGCACAGCCTAGTGGCCTATGACACCATAAACGCTTGCTGGAGTTTAAGCACCGCTTTGACACAGGCTGCCTTGGACCTGAGGCCTGCCTGTTTCTCTGACGAGAAACGGATTGTGTTAAGAAGAGAAGATATGGAACAACAGTGTTTCACTGCCACCATTGAGCCTGCAACGCTGTAAATTCCAGTGAGGAAAACAACGTTTCCCTTCAAGCTCTTTTCCATAGGGGACACAGAGCATTCTCCCTGCACTTTCCCTTTGAGTTTTGTACTTCCCAGGTGCGGAAGAAGGGAGATACATCTGCTGTTCATATTTACACGTTCTACTGGCTTAAGGAAAGAAGGACTCCATTGCGCTACTTCTGGCATATAATTCTCCTCAACTGAACGTGGCTTACAGGGCCCAGAACTGATGGGCAGTCCTTCGCCTACATCTTAGAATCTAGTGCACAGCCTAGTGGCCTATGACACCATAAACGCTTGCTGGAGTTTAAGCACCGCTTTGACACAGGCTGCCTTGGATCTGGGGCCTGCCTATTTCTGTGATGAGAAATGGATTGTGTTAAGAAGAGAAGATATGGAACAACAGTGTTTCCCTGCCACCAGTGAGCCTGCAACGCTGTAAATTCCAGTGAGGAAAACAACGTTTCCCTTCAAGCTCTTTTCCAAAGGGAACACAGAGCATTCTCCTTGCACTTTCCCTTTGAGTTTTGTACTTCCCCGGTGCGGTAGAAGGGAGATACATCTGCTGTTCACATTTACACGTTCTAGTGGCTTAAGGAAAGAAGTACTCCATTGCGCTTCTCCTGGCATATAGTTCTCCTCAACTGAACGTGGCTTACAGGTCCCAGAACTGACGGGCAGTCCTTCGCCTACATCATAGAATCTAGTGCACAGCATAGTGGGCTATGACACCATAAACGCTTGCTGGAGTTTAAGCACCGCTTTGACACAGGCTGTCTTTGATCTGGGGCCTGCCTATTTCTGTGACGAGAAATGGATTGTGTTAAGAAGAGAAGATATGGAACAACAGTGTTTCCCTGCCACAATTGAGCCTGCAACGCTCTAAATCCCAGTGAGGAAAAAAAGTTTCCCTTCAAGCTCTCTTTTCCAAAGGGAACACAGAGCATTCTCCCTGCACTTTCCTTTTGAGTTTTGTACTTCCCAGATGCGGTAGAAGGGAGATACTATTGCTGTTCACATTTACCCGTTCTAGTGGCTTAAGGAAAGAAGGCCTCCATTGCCCTTCTTTTGGCATATAGTTGTCCTCAACTCAAAGTGGCTTACAGGTCCCAGTAGTGTCAGGCAGTCCGTCGTTTACATGTTGCATCCTAGTGCAGAGGCACATGGCCTAAGACACCGTAAAAGCTTCCTGCATTTATAGCACCGCTTTGACACACGATGCCTTGGACCTGCGGCCTGCCTCTCTGTGTGACGAGAAACAGAGAGCTTGAGCTCGATGCTAGTCGTCCCATGTGTTTTACCTATTCCCTAACAATCCTTAGTGAATCCCTTCAAACCCTGTTTTCCAAAGGGACCACAAAGCACTCTCCCTTTGCCTTCCTGTGGTCTTTGGGGCTTCTGGGTGCTGTAGAAGATAGATACTTCTGTTGTTCACATTGACACCTTCAGGTGGCTTCCGAAAACGCTGAACGTTTTCAGGTCACTTTTCAAGCCCTCTTCTCCACAAGGACCACAGAGCATTCCCCCTGCGCCTTCGTTCTGTGTTTTGTACTTCCCAGGTGCGGTAGAAGGGAGATACATCTGCTGTTCACATTTACAGCTTCTAGTGGCTTAAGAAAAGAAGGTCTCCATTGCCCTTCTTTTGGCATATAGTTCTCCTCAACTGAACGTGGCTTACAGGTCCCAGAACTGACGGCAGTCCTTCGCCTACATCTTAGAATCTAGTGCACAGCCTAGTGGCCTATGACACCATAAACGCTTGCTGGAGTTTAAGCACCGCTTTGACACAGGCTGCCTTGGACCTGAGGCCTGCCTGTTTCTCTGACGAGAAACGGATTGTGTTAAGAAGAGAAGATATGGAACAACAGTGTTTCACTGCCACCATTGAGCCTGCAACGCTGTAAATTCCAGTGAGGAAAACAACGTTTCCCTTCAAGCTCTTTTCCATAGGGGACACAGAGCATTCTCCCTGCACTTTCCCTTTGAGTTTTGTACTTCCCAGGTGCGGAAGAAGGGAGATACATCTGCTGTTCACGTTTACACGTTCTACTGGCTTAAGGAAAGAAGGACTCCATTGCGCTACTTCTGGCATATAATTCTCCTCAACTGAACGTGGCTTACAGGGCCCAGAACTGATGGGCAGTCCTTCGCCTACATCTTAGAATCTAGTGCACAGCCTAGTGGCCTATGACACCATAAACGCTTGCTGGAGTTTAAGCACCGCTTTGACACAGGCTGCCTTGGACCTGGGGCGTGTCTGTTTCTCTGACGACAAATGGATTGTGTTAAGAAGAGAAGATATGGAACAACAGTGTTTCCCTGCCACCATTGAGCCTGCAACGCTGTAAATTCCAGTGAGGAAAACAATGTTTCCCTTCAAACTCTTTTCCATAGGGGACACAGAGCATTCTCCCTTCACTTTCCCTTTGAGTTTTGTACTTCCAGGTGCGGAAGAAGGGAGATACATCTGCTGTTCACATTTACACGTTCTACTGGCTTAAGGCAAGAAGGACTCCATTGCGCTTCTTCTGGCATATAATTCTCCTCAACTGAACGATGCTTACAGGGCCCAGAACTGACGGGCAGTCCTTCGCCTACATTTAGAATCTAGTGCACAGCTTAGTGGCCTATGACACCATAAACGCTTGCTGGAGTTTAAGCACCGCTTTGACACAGGCTGCCTTGGATCTGGGGCCTGCCTATTTCTGTGACGAGAAATGGATTGTGTTAAGAAGAGAAAATATGGAACAACAGTGTTTCCCTGCCACCAGTGAGCCTGCAACGCTGTAAATTCCAGTGAGGAAAACAATGTTTCCTTTCAAGCTCTTTTCCAAAGGGAACACAGAGCATTCTCCCTGCACTTTCCCTTTGAGTTTTGTACTTCCCAGGTGCGGTAGAAGGGAGATACATCTGCTGTTCACATTTACACGTTCTAGTGGCTTAAGGAAAGAAGGACTCCATTGCGCTTCTTCTGGCATATAATTCTCCTCAACTGAACGTGGCTTAAAGGTCCCAGAACTGACAGGCAGTCCTTCGCCTACATCTTAGAATCTAGTGCACAGCCTAGTGGCCTATGACACCATAATCGCTTGCTGGAGTTTAGGCACCGCTTTGACACAGGCTGCCTTGGATCTGGGGCCTGCCTATTACTGTGACGAGAAATGCATTGTGTTAAGAAGAGAAGATATGGAACAACAGTGTTTCCCTGCCACAATTGAGCCTGCAACGCTCTAAATCCCAGTGAGGAAAAAAAGTTTCCCTTCAAGCTCTCTTTTCCAAAGGGAACACAGAGCATTCTCCCTGCACTTTCCTTTTGAGTTTTGTACTTCCCAGATGCGGTAGAAGGGAGATACTATTGCTGTTCACATTTACCCGTTCTAGTGGCTTAAGGAAAGAAGGCCTCCATTGCCCTTCTTTTGGCATATAGTTGTCCTCAACTCAAAGTGGCTTACAGGTCCCAGTAGTGTCAGGCAGTCCGTTGTTTACATGTTGCATCCTAGTGCAGAGGCACATGCCTAAGACACCGTAAAAGCTTCCTGCATTTATAGCACCGCTTTGACACACGCTGCCTTGGACCTGCGGCCTGCCTCTCTGTGTGACGAGAAACAGAGAGCTTGAGCTCGATGCTAGTCGTCCCATGTGTTTTACCTATTCCCTAACAATCCTTAGTGAATCCCTTCAAACCCTGTTTTCCAAAGGGACCACAAAGCACTCTCCCTTTGCCTTCCTGTGGTCTTTGGGGCTTCCGGGTGCTATAGAAGATAGATACTTCTGTTGTTCACATTGACACCTTCAGGTGGCTTCCGAAAACGCTGAACGTTTTCAGGTCACTTTTCAAGCCCTCTTCTCCACAAGGACCACAGAGCATTCCCCCTGCGCCTTCGTTCTGTGTTTTGTACTTCCCAGGTGCGGTAGAAGGGAGATACATCTGCTGTTCACATTTACAGCTTCTAGTGGCTTAAGAAAAGAAGGTCTCCATTGCCCTTCTTTTGGCATATAGTTCTCCTCAACTGAACGTGGCTTACAGGTCCCAGAACTGACGGGCAGTCCTTCGCCTACATCTTAAAATCTAGTGCACAGCCTAGTGGCCTATGACACCATAAACGCTTGCTGGAGTTTAAGCACCGCTTTGACACAGGCTGCCTTGGACCTGGGGCCTGCCTGTTTCTGTGACGAGAAATGGATTGTGTTAGGAAGAGAAGATATGGAACAACAGTGTTTCCCTGCCACAATTGAGCCTGCAATGGTGTAAATTCCACTGAGGAAAACAACGTTTCCCTTCAAGCTCTTTTCCAAAGGGAACACAGAGCATTCTCCCTGCACTTTCCCTTTGAGTTTTGTACTTCCCAGGTGCGGTAGAAGGGAGATACATCTGCTGTTCACATTTACAGCTTCTCGTGGCTTAAGAAAAGAAGGTCTCCATTGCCCTTCTTTTGGCATATAGTTCTCCTCAACTGAACGGTCTTACAGGTCCCAGAAGTGTCGGGCACGCCGTCGCCTACATCTTAGAATCTAGTGCACAGCCTAGTGGCCTATGACATCATAAACGCTTGCTGGAGTTTAAGCACCACATTGACACAGGCTGCCTTGGACCTGGGGCCTGCCTGTTTCTGTGACGAGAAATGGATTGTGTTAAGAAGAGAAGATATGGAACAACAGTGTTTCCCTGCCACCATTGAGCCTGCAACGCTGTAAATTCGAGTGAGGAAAACAACGTTTCCCTTCAAGCTCTTTTCCATAGGGGACACAGAGCATTCTCCCTGCACTTTCCTTTGAGTTTTGTACTTCCCAGGTGCGGAAGAAGGGAGATACATCTGCTGTTCACATTTACACGTTCTAGTGGCTTAAGGAAAGAAGGACTCCATTGCGCTTGTTCTGGCATATAATTCTCCTCAACTGAACGTGGCTTACAGGGCCCAGAACTGACGAGCAGTCCTTCGCCTACATCTTAGAATCTAGTGCACAGCCTAGTGGCCTATGACACCATAAACGCTTGCTGGAGTTTAAGCACCGCTTTGACACAGGCTGCCTTGGATCTGGGGCCTGCCTATTTCTGTGACGAGAAATGGATTGTGTTAAGAAGAGAAGATATGGAACAACAGTGTTTCCCTGCCACCAGTGATCCTGCAACGCTGTAAATTCCAGTGAGGAAAACAACGTTTCCCTTCAAGCTCTTTTCCAAAGGGAACGCAGAGCATTCTCCCTGCACTTTCCCTTTGAGTTTTGTAATTCCCAGGTGCGGCAGAAGCGAGATACATATGCTGTTCACATTTACACGTTCTAGTGGCTTAAGGAAAGAAGGACTCCATTGCGCTTGTTCTGGCATATAATTCTCCTCAACTGAACGTGGCTTACAGGGCCCAGAACTGACGAGCAGTCCTTCGCCTACATCTTAGAATCTAGTGCACAGCCTAGTGGCCTATGACACCATAAACGCTTGCTGGAGTTTAAGCACCGCTTTGACACAGGCTGCCTTGGATCTGGGGCCTGCCTGTTTCTGTGACGAGAAATGGATTGTGTTAAGAAGAGAAGATATGGAACAACAGTGTTTCCCTGCCACAATTGAGCCTGCAACGCTGTAAAATCCAGTGAGGAAAACAATGTTTCCTTTCAAGCTCTTTTCCATAGGGGACACAGAGCATTCTCCCTGCACTTTCCCTTTGAGTTTTGTAATTCCCAGGTGCGGCAGAAGCGAGATACATATGCTGTTCACATTTACACGTTCTAGTGGCTTAAGGAAAGAAGGACTCCATTGCGCTTGTTCTGGCATATAATTCTCCTCAAATGAACGTGGCTTACAGGTCCCAGAACTGACAGGCAATCCTTCGCCTACATCTTAGAATCTAGTGCACAGCCTAGTGGCCTATGACACCATAAACGCTTGCTGGAGTTTAGGCACCCCTTTGACACAGGCTGCCTTGGATCTGGGGCCTGCCTATTACTGTGACGAGAAATGGATTGTGTTAAGAAGAGAAGATACGGAACAACAGTGTTTCCCTGCCACAATTGAGCCTGCAACGCTCTAAATCCCAGTGAGGAAAAAAAGTTTCCCTTCAAGCTCTCTTTTCCAAAGGGAACACAGAGCATTCTCCCTGCACTTTCCTTTTGAGTTTTGTACTTCCCAGATGCGGTAGAAGGGAGATACTATTGTTCTTCACATTTACCCGTTCTAGTGGCTTAAGGAAAGAAGGCCTCCATTGCCCTTCTTTTGGCATATAGTTGTCCTCAACTCAAAGTGGCTTACAGGTCCCAGTAGTGTCAGGCAGTCCGTTGTTTACATGTTGCATCCTAGTGCACAGGGCATGGCCTAACACACTGTAAAAGCTTCCTGCATTTAAAGCACCGCTTTGACACACGCTGCCTTGGACCTGCGGCCTGCCTCTCTGTGTGACGAGAAACAGAGAGCTTGAGCTCGATGCTAGTCGTCCCATGTGTTTTACCTATTCCCTAACAATCCTTAGTGAATCCCTTCAAACCCTGTTTTCCAAAGGGAACACAAAGCACTCTCCCTTTGCCTTCCTGTGGTCTTTGGGGCTTCCGGGTGCTGTAGAATATAGATACTTCTGTTGTTCACATTGACACCTTCAGGTGGCTTCCGAAAACACTGAACGTTTTCAGGTCACTTTTCAAGCCCTCTTCTCCACAAGGACCACAGAGCATTCCCCCTGCACCTTCGTTCTGTGTTTTGTACTTCCCAGGTGCGGTAGAAGGGAGATACATCTGCTGTTCACATTTACAGCTTCTAGTGGCTTAAGAAAAGAAGGTCTCCATTGCCCTTCTTTTGGCATATAGTTCTCCTCAACTGAACGTGGCTTACAGGTCCCAGAACTGACGGGCAGTCCTTCGCCTACATCTTAAAATCTAGTGCACAGCCTAGTGGCCTATGACACCATAAACGCTTGCTGGAGTTTAAGCACCGCTTTGACACAGGCTGCCTTGGACCTGGGGCCTGCCTGTTTCTGTGACGAGAAATGGATTGTGTTAAGAAGAGAAGATATGGAACAACAGTGTTTCCCTGCCACAATTGAGCCTGCAATGGTGTAAATTCCACTGAGGAAAACAACGTTTCCCTTCAAGCTCTTTTCCAAAGGGAACACAGAGCATTCTCCCTGCACTTTCCCTTTGAGTTTTGTACTTCCCAGGTGCGGTAGAAGGGAGATACATCTGCTGTTCACATTTACAGCTTCTAGTGGCTTAAGAAAAGAAGGTCTGCATTGCCCTTCTTTTGGCATATAGTTCTCCTCAACTGAACGGGCTTACAGGTCCCAGAAGTGTCGGGCACGCCGTCGCCTACATCTTAGAATCTAGTGCACAACCTAGTGGCCTATGACATCATAAACGCTTGCTGGAGTTTAAGCACCACATTGACACAGGCTGCCTTGGACCTGGGGCCTGCCTGTTTCTGTGACGAGAAATGGATTGTGTTAAGAAGAGAAGATATGGAACAACAGTGTTTCCCTGCCACCATTCAGCCTGCAACGCTGTAAATTCGAGTGAGGAAAACAACGTTTCCCTTCAAGCACTTTTCCATAGGGGACACAGAGCATTCTCCCTGCACTTTCCCTTTGAGTTTTGTACTTCCCAGGTGCGGTAGAAGGGAGATACATCTGCTGTTCACATTTACACGTTCTACTGGCTTAAGGAAAGAAGGACTCCATTGCGCTACTTCTGGCATATAATTCTCCTCAACTGAACGTGGCTTACAGGGCCCAGAACTGACGGGCAGTCCTTCGCCTACATCTTAGAATCTAGTGCACAGCCTAGTGGCCTATGACACCATAAACGCTTGCTGGAGTTTAAGCACCGCTTTGACACAGGCTGCCTTGGATCTGGGGCCTGCCTATTTCTGTGACGAGAAATGGATTGTGTTAAGAAGAGAAGATATGGAACAACAGTGTTTCCCTGCCACCATTGAGCCTGCAACGCTGTAAATTCCAGTGAGGAAAACAACGTTTCCCTTCAAGCTCTTTTCCAAAGGGAACACAGAGCATTCTCCCTGCACTTTCCCTTTGAGTTTTGTACTTCCCCGGTGCGGTAGAAGGGAGATACATCTGCTGTTCACATTTACACGTTCTAGTGGCTTAAGGAAAGAAGGACTCCATTGCGCTTCTCCTGGCATATAGTTCTCCTCAACTGAACGTGGCTTACAGGTCCCAGAACTGACGGGCAGTCCTTCGCCTACATCTTAGAATCTAGTGCACAGCCTAGTGGCCTATGACACCATAAACGCTTGCTGGAGTTTAAGCACCGCTTTGACACAGGCTGTCTTTGATCTGGGGCATGCCTATTTCTGTGACGAGAAATGGATTGTGTTAAGAAGAGAAGATATGGAACAACAGTGTTTCCCTGCCAAAATTGAGCCTGCAACGCTGTAAATTCCAGTGAGGAAAATAATGTTTCCTTTCCAGCTCTTTTCCATAGGGGACACAGAGCATTCTCCCTGCACTTTCCCTTTGAGTTTTGTACTTTCCAGGTGTGGTAGAAGGGAGATACATATGCTGTCCACATTTACACGTTCTAGTGGCTTAAGGAAAGAAGGACTCCATTGCGCTTGTTCTGGCACATAATTCTCCTCAACTGAACGTGGCTTACAGGTCCCAGAACTGACAGGCAGTCCTTCGCCTACATCTTAGAATCTAGTGCACAGCCTAGTGGCCTATGACACCATAAACGCTTGCTGGAGTTTAGGCACCCCTTTGACACAGGCTGCCTTGGATCTGGGGCCTGCCTAATACTGTGACGAGAAATGGATTGTGTTAAGAAGAGAAGATACGGAACAACAGTGTTTCCTTGCCACAATTGAGCCTGCAACGCTCTAAATCCCAGTGAGGAAAAAAAGTTTCCCTTCAAGCTCTCTTTTCCAAAGGGAACACAGAGCATTCTCCCTGCACGTTCCTTTTGAGTTTTGTACTTCCCAGATGCAGTAGAAGGGAGATACTATTGCTGTTCACATTTACCCGTTCTAGTGGCTTAAGGAAAGAAGGCCTCCATTGCCCTTCTTTTGGCATATAGTTGTCCTCAACTCAAAGTGGCTTACAGGTCCCAGTAGTGTCAGGCAGTCCGTTGTTTACATGTTGCATCCTAGTGCAGAGGCACATGGCCTAAGACACCGTAAAAGCTTCCTGCATTTATAGCACCGCTTTGACACACGCTACCTTGGACCTGCGGCCTGCCTCTCTGTGTGACGAGAAACAGAGAGCTTGAGCTCGATGCTAGTCGTCCCATGTGTTTTACCTATTCCCTAACAATCCTTAGTGAATCCCTTCAAACCCTGTTTTCCAAAGGGACCACAAAGCACTCTCCCTTTGCCTTCCTGTGGTCTTTGGGTCTTCCGGGTGCTATAGAAGATTGATACTTCTGTTGTTCACATTGACACCTTCAGGTGGCTTCCGAAAACGCTGAACGTTTTCAGGTCACTTTTCAAGCCCTCTTCTCCACAAGGACCACAGAGCATTCCCCCTGCGCCTTCGTTCTGTGTTTTGTACTTCCCAGGTGCGGTAGAAGGGAGATACATCTGCTGTTCACATTTACAGCTTCTGGTGGCTTAAGAAAAGAAGGTCTCCATTGCCCTTCTTTTGGCATATAGTTCTCCTCAACTGAACGTGGCTTACAGGTCCCAGAACTGACGGGCAGTCCTTCGCCTACATCTTAAAATCTAGTGCACAGCCTAGTGGCCTATGACACCATAAACGCTTGCTGGAGTTTAAGCACCCCTTTGACACAGGCTGCCTTGGACCTGGGGCCTGCCTGTTTCTCTGACGAGAAATGGATTGTGTTAAGAAGAGAAGATATGGAACAACAGTGTTTCCCTGCCACAATTGAGCCTGCAATGGTGTAAATTCCACTGAGGAAAACAACGTTTCCCTTCAAGCTCTTTTCCAAAGGGAACACAGAGCATTCACCCTGCACTTTCCCTTTGAGTTTTGTACTTCCCAGGTGCGGTAGAAGGGAGATACATCTGCTGTTCACATTTACAGCTTCTAGTGGCTTAAGAAAAGAAGGTCTCCATTGCCCTTCTTTTGGCATATAGTTCTCCTCAACTGAACGGGCTTACAGGTCCCAGAAGTGTCGGGCACGCCGTCGCCTACATCTTAGAATCTAGTGCACAGCCTAGTGGCCTATGACATCATAAACGCTTTCTGGAGTTTAAGCACCACATTGACACAGGCTGCCTTGGACCTGGGGCCTGCCTGTTTCTGTGACGAGAAATGGATTGTGTTAAGAAGAGAAGATATGGAACAACAGTGTTTCCCTGCCACCATTGAGCCTGCAACGCTGTAAATTCCAGTGAGGAAAACAACGTTTCCCTTCAAGCTCTTTTCCATAGGGCACACAGAGCATTCTCCCTGCACTTTCCCTTTGAGTTTTGTACTTCCCAGGTGCGGAAGAAGGGAGATACATCTGCTGTTCACATTTACACGTTCTACTGGCTTAAGGAAAGAAGGACTCCATTGCGCTTCTTCTGGCATATAATTCTCCTCAACTGAACGATGCTTACAGGTCCCAGAACTGACGGGCAGTCCTTCGCCTACATCTTAGAATCTAGTGCACAGCCTAGTGGCCTATGACACCATAAACGCTTGCTGGAGTTTAAGCACCGCTTTGACACAGGCTGCCTTGGATCTGGGGCCTGCCTATTTCTGTGACGAGAAATGGATTGTGTTAAGAAGAGAAGATATGGAACAACAGTGTTTCCCTGCCACCAGTGAGCCTGCAACGCTGTAAATTCCAGTGAGGAAAACAACGTTTCCCTTCAAGCTCTTTTCCAAAAGGAACACAGAGCATTCTCCCTACACTTTCCCTTTGAGTTTTGTACTTCCCAGGTGCGGTAGAAGGGAGATACATCTGCTGTTCACATTTACACGTTCTAGTGGCTTAAGGAAAGAAGGACTCCATTGCGCTTCTCCTGGCATATAGTTCTCCTCAACTGAACGTGGCTTACAGGTCCCAGAACTGACGGGCAGTCCTTCGCCTACATCTTAGAATCTAGTGCACAGCCTAGTGGCCTATGACACCATAAACGCTTGCTGGAGTTTAAGCACCGCTTTGACACAGGCTGTCTTTGATCTGGGGCCTGCCTATTTCTGTGACGAGAAATGGATTGTGTTAAGAAGAGAAGATATGGAACAACAGTGTTTCCCTGCCACCATTGAGCCTGCAACGCTGTAAATTCCAGTGAGGAAAACAATGTTTCCTTTCAAGCTCTTTTCCAAAGGGAACACAGAGCATTCTCCCTGCACTTTCCCTTTGAGTTTTGTACTTCCAGGTGCGGTAGAAGGGAGATACATCTGCTGTTCACATTTACACGTTCTAGTGGCTTAAGGAAAGAAGGACTCCATTGCGCTTCTTCTGGCATATAATTCTCCTCAACTGAACGTGGCTTACAGGTCCCAGAACTGACAGGCAGTCCTTCGCCTATATCTTAGAATCTAGTGCACAGCCTAGTGGCCTATGACACCATAATCGCTTGCTGGAGTTTAGGCACCGCTTTGACACAGGCTGCCTTGGATCTGGGGCCTGCCTATTACTGTGACGAGAAATGCATTGTGTTAAGAAGAGAAGATATGGAACAACAGTGTTTCCCTGCCACAATTGAGCCTGCAACGCTCTAAATCCCAGTGAGGAAAAAAAGTTTCCCTTCAAGCTCCTTTTCCAAAGGGAACACAGAGCATTCTCCCTGCACTTTCCTTTTGAGTTTTGTACTTCCCAGATGCGGTAGAAGGGAGATACTATTGCTGTTCACATTTACCCGTTCTAGTGGCTTAAGGAAAGAAGGCCTCCATTGCCCTTCTTTTGGCATATAGTTGTCCTCAACTCAAAGTGGCTTACAGGTCCCAGTAGTGTCAGGCAGTCCGTTGTTTACATGTTGCATCCTAGTGCAGAGGGACATGCCTAAGACACCGTAAAAGCTTCCTGCATTTATAGCACCGCTTTGACACACGCTGCCTTGGACCTGCGGCCTGCCTCTCTGTGTGACGAGAAACAGAGAGCTTGAGCTCGATGCTAGTCGTCCCATGTTTTTACCTATTCCCTAACAATCCTTAGTGAATCCCTTCAAACCCTGTTTTCCAAAGGGACCACAAAGCACTCTCCCTTTGCCTTCCTGTGGTCTTTGGGGCTTCCAGGTGCTGTAGAAGGTAGATACTTCTGTTGTTCACATTAACACCTTCAGGTGGCTTCCGAAAACGCTGAACGTTTTCAGGTCACTATTCAAGCCCTCTTCTCCACAAGGACCACCGAGCATTCCCCCTGGGCCTTCGTTCTGTGTTTTGTACTTCCCAGGTGCGGTAGAAGGGAGATACATCTGCTGTTCACTTTTACAGCTTCTAGTGGCTTAAGAAAAGAAGGTCTCCATTGCCCTTCTTTTGGCATATAATTCTCCTCAAATGAACAGGCTTACAGGGCCCAGAAGTGTCGGGCACTCCGTCGCCTACATCTTAGAATCTAGTGCACAGCCTAGTGGCCTATGACATCATAAACGCTTGCTGGAGTTTAAGCACCGCATTGACACAGGCTGCCTTGGACCTGGGGCCTGCCTGTTTCTGTGACGAGAAATGGATTGTGTTAAGAAGAGAAGATATGGAACAACAGTGTTTCCCTGCCACCATTGAGCCTGCAACGCTGTAAATTCCAGTGAGGAAAACAACGTTTCCCTACAAGCTCTTTTCCATAGGGGACACAGAGCATTCTCCCTGCACTTTCCCTTTGAGTTTTGTACTTCCCAGGTGCGGAAGAAGGGAGATACATCTGCTGTTCACATTTACACGTTCTACTGGCTTAAGGAAAGAAGGACTCCATTGCGCTACTTCTGGCATATAATTGTCCTCAACTGAACGTGGCTTACAGGGCCCAGAACTGATGGGCAGTCCTTCGCCTACATCTTAGAATCTAGTGCACAGCCTAGTGGCCTATGACACCATAAACGCTTGCTGGAGTTTAAGCACCGCTTTGACACAGGCTGCCTTGGATCTGGGGCCTGCCTATTTCTGTGACGAGAAATGGATTGTGTTAAGAAGAGAAGATATGGAACAACAGTGTTTCCCTGCCACCACTGAGCCTGCAACGCTGTAAATTCCAGTGAGGAAAACAACGTTTCCCTTCAAGCTCTTTTCCAAAGGGAACACAGAGCATTCTCCCTGCACTTTCCCTTTGAGTTTTGTACTTCCCCGGTGCGGTAGAAGGGAGATACATCTGCTGTTCACATTTACACGTTCTAGTGGCTTAAGGAAAGAAGGACTCCATTGCGCTTCTCCTGGCATATTGTTCCCCTCAACTGAACGTGGCTTACAGGTCCAAGAACTGACGGGCAGTCCTTCGCCTACATCATAGAATCTAGTGCACAGCATAGTGGGCTATGACACCATAAACGCTTGCTGGAGTTTAAGCACCGCTTTGACACAGGCTGTCTTTGATCTGGGGCCTGCCTATTTCTGTGACGAGAAATGGATTGTGTTAAGAAGAGAAGATATGGAACAACAGTGTTTCCCTGCTACAATTGAGCTTGCAACGCTGTAAATTCCAGTGAGGAAAACAATGTTTCCTTTCAAGCTCTTTTCCATAGGGGACACAGAGCATTCTCCCTGCACTTTCCCTTTGAGTTTTGTACTTCCCAGGTGCGGAAGAAGGGAGATACATCTGCTGTTCACATTTACACATTCTAGTGGCTTATGGAAAGAAGGACTCCATTGCGCTTCTTCTGGCATATAATTCTCCTCAACTGAACGTGGCTTACAGGTCCCAGAACTGACGGACAGTCCTTTCCCTACATCTTAGAATCTAGTGCACAGCCTAGTGGCCTATGACACCATAAACGCTTGCTGGAGTTTAGGCACCCCTTTGACACAGGCTGCCTTGGATCTGGGGCCTGCCTATTACTGTGACGAGAAATGCATTGTGTTAAGAAGAGAAGATATGGAACAACAGTGTTTCCCTGCCACAATTGAGCCTGCAACGCTCTAAATCCCAGTGAGGAAAAAAAGTTTCCCTTCAAGCTCTCTTTTTCAAAGGGAACACAGAGCATTCTCCCTGCACTTTCCTTTTGAGTTTTGTACTTCCCAGATGCAGTAGAAGGGAGATACTATTGCTGTTCACATTTACCCGTTCTAGTGGCTTACGAAAAGACGGTCTCCATTGCCCTTCTTTTGGCATATAGTTGTCCTCAACTCAAAGTGGCTTACAGGTCCCAGTAGTGTCAGGCAGTCCGTCGTTTACATGTTGCATCGTAGTGCAGAGGCACATGGCCTAAGACACCGTAAAAGCTTCGTGCATTTATAGCACCGCTTTGACACACGCTGCCTTGGACCTGCGGCCTGCCTCTCTGTGTGACGAGAAACAGAGAGCTTGAGCTTGATGCTAGTCGTCCCATGTGTTTTACCTATTCCCTAACAATCCTTAGTGAATCCCTTCAAACCCTGTTTTCCAAAGGGACCACAAAGCACTCTCCCTTTGCCTTCCTGTGGTCTTTGGGTTTTCTGGGTGCTGTAGAAGATAGATACTTCTGTTGTTCACATTGACACCTTCAGGTGGCTTCCGAAAACGCTGAACCTTTTCAGGTCACTTTTCAAGCCCTCTTCTCCACAAGGACCACAGAGCATTCCCCCTGCGCCTTCGTTCTGTGTTTTGTACTTCCCAGGTGCGGTAGAAGGGAGATACATCTGCTGTTCACATTTACAGCTTCTAGTGGCTTAAGAAAAGAAGGTCTCCATTGCCCTTCTTTTGGCATATAGTTCTCCTCAACTGAACAGGCTTACAGGTCCCAGAAGTGTCAGGAACTCCGTCGCCTACATCTTAGAATCTAGTGCACAGCCTAGTGGCCTATGACACCATAAACGCTTGCTGGAGTTTAAGCACCGCATTGACACAGGCTGCCTTGGACCTGGGGCCTGCCTGTTTCTCTGACGAGAAATGGATTGTGTTAAGAAGAGAAGATATGGAACAACAGTGTTTCCCTGCCACCATTGAGCCTTGCAACGCTGTAAATTCCACTGAGGAAAACAACGTTTCCCTTCAAGCTCTTTTCCATAGGGGACACAGAGCATTCTCCCTGCACTTTCCCTTTGAGTTTTGTAATTCCCAGGTGCGGAAGAAGGGAGATACATCTGCTGTTCACATTTACACGTTCTACTGGCTTAAGGAAAGAAGGACTCCATTGCACTTCTTCTGGCATATAATTCTCCTCAACTGAACGTGGCTTACAGGGCCCAGAACTGACGGGCAGTCCTTCGCCTACATCTTAGAATCTAGTGCACAGCCTAGTGGCCTATGACACCATAAACGCTTGCTGGAGTTTAAGCACCGCTTTGACACAGGCTGCCTTGGATCTGGGGCCTGCCTATTTCTGTTACGAGAAATGGATTGTGTTAAGAAGAGAAGATATGGAACAACAGTGTTTCCCTGCCACCAGTGAGCCTGCAACGCTGTAAATTCCAGTGAGGAAAACAACGTTTCCCTTCAAGCTCTTTTCCAAAGGGAACACAGAGCATTCTCCCTGCACTTTCCCTTTGAGTTTTGTACTTCCCAGGTGCGGGAGAAGGGAGATACATCTGCTGTTCACATTTACACGTTCTAGTGGCTTAAGGAAAGAAGGACTCCATTGCGCTTCTCCTGGCATATAGTTCTCCTCAACTGAACGTGGCTTACAGGTCCCAGAACTGACGGGCAGTCCTTCGCCTACATCTTAGAATCTAGTGCACAGCCTAGTGGCCTATGACACCATAAACGCTTGCTGGAGTTTAAGCACCGCTTTGACACAGGCTGTCTTTCATCTGGGGCCTGCCTATTTCTGTGACGAGAAATGTATTGTGTTAAGAAGAGAAGATATGGAACAACAGTGTTTCCCTGCCACAATTGAGCCTGCAACGCTGTAAATTCCAGTGAGGAAAACAATGTTTCCTTTCAAGCTCTTTTCCAAAGGGAACACAGAGCATTCTCCCTGCACTTTCCCTTTGAGTTTTGTACTTCCCAGGTGCGGTAGAAGGGAGATACATCTGCTGTTCACATTTACACGTTCTAGTGGCTTAAGGAAAGAAGGACTCCATTGCGCTTCTCCTGGCATATAATTCTCCTCAACTGAACGTGCCTTACAGGTCCCAGAACTGACAGGCAGTCCTTCGCCTACATCTTAGAATCTAGTGCACAGCCTACTGGCCTATGACACCATAATCGCTTGCTGGAGTTTAGGCACCGCTTTGACACAGGCTGCCTTGGATCTGGGGCCTGCCTATTACTGTGACGAGAAATGCATTGTGTTAAGAAGAGAAGATATGGAACAACAGTGTTTCCCTGCCACAATTGAGCCTGCAACGCTCTAAATCCCAGTGAGGAAAAAAAGTTTCCCTTCAAGCTCTCTTTTCCAAAGGGAACACAGAGCATTCTCCCTGCACTTTCCTTTTGAGTTTTGTACTTCCCAGATGCGGTAGAAGGGAGATACTATTGCTGTTCACATTTACCCGTTCTAGTGGCTTAAGGAAAGAAGGCCTCCATTGCCCTTCTTTTGGCATATAGTTGTCCTCAACTCAAAGTGGCTTACAGGTCCCAGTAGTGTCAGGCAGTCCGTTGTTTACATGTTGCATCCTAGTGCAGAGGCACATGCCTAAGACACCGTAAAAGCTTCCTGCATTTATAGCACCGGTTTGACACACGCTGCCTTGGACCTGCGGCCTGCCTCTCTGTGTGTCGAGAAACAGAGAGCTTGAGCTCGATGCTAGTCGTCCCATGTGTTTTACCTATTCCCTAACAATCCTTAGTGAATCCCTTCAAACCCTGTTTTCCAAAGGGACCACAAAGCACTCTCCCTTTGCCTTCCTGTGGTCTTTGGGGCTTCCGGGTGCTGTAGAAGGTAGATACTTCTGTTGTTCACATTAACACCTTCAGGTGGCTTCCGAAAACGCTGAACGTTTTCAGGTCACTATTCAAGCCCTCTTCTCCACAAGGACCACAGAGCATTCCCACTTCGCCTTCGTTCTGTGTTTTGTACTTCCCAGGTGCGGTAGAAGGGAGATACATCTGCTGTTCACATTTACAGCTTCTAGTGGCTTAAGAAAAGAAGGTCTCCATTGCCCTTCTTTTGGCATATAATTCTCCTCAACGGAACAGGCTTACAGGGCCCAGAAGTGTCGGGCACTCCGTCGCCTACATCTTAGAATCTAGTGCACAGCCTAGTGGCCTATGACATCATAAACGCTTGCTGGAGTTTAAGCACCGCATTGACACAGGCTGCCTTGGACCTGGGGCCTGCCTGTTTCTGTGACGAGAAATGGATTGTGTTAAGAAGAGAAGATATGGAACAACAGTGTTTCCCTGCCACCAGTGAGCCTGCAACGCTGTAAATTCCAGTGAGGAAAACAAAGTTTCCCTTCAAGCTCTTTTCCATAGGGGACACAGAGCATTCTCCCTGCACTTTCCCTTTGAGTTTTGTACTTCCCAGGTGCGGAAGAAGGGAGATACATCTGCTGTTCACATTTACACGTTCTACTGGCTTAAGGAAAGAAGGACTCCATTGCGCTTCTCCTGGCATATTGTTCCCCTCAACTGAACGTGGCTTACAAGTCCCAGAACTGACGGGCAGTCCTTCGCCTACATCATAGAATCTAGTGCACAGCATAGTGGGCTATGACACCATAAACGCTTGCTGGAGTTTAAGCACCGCATTGACACAGGCTGTCTTTGATCTGGGGCCTGCCAATTTCTGTGACGAGAAATGGATTGTGTTAAGAAGAGAAGATATGGAACAACAGTGTTTCCCTGCTACAATTGAGCTTGCAACGCTGTAAATTCCAGTGAGGAAAACAATGTTTCCTTTCAAGCTCTTTTCCATAGGGGACACAGAGCATTCTCCCTGCACTTTCCCTTTGAGTTTTGTACTTCCCAGGTGCGGAAGAAGGGAGATACATCTGCTGTTCCCATTTACACATTCTAGTTGCTTAAGGAAAGAAGGACTCCATTGCGCTTCTTCTGGCATATAATTCTCCTCAACTGAACGTGGCTTACAGGTCCCAGAACTGACGGGCAGTCCTTCCCCTACATCTTAGAATCTAGTGCACAGCCTAGTGGCCTATGACACCATAAACGCTTGCTGGAGTTTAGGCACCCCTTTGACACAGGCTGCCTTGGATCTGGGGCCTGCCTATTACTGTGACGAGAAATGCATTGTGTTAAGAAGAGAAGATATGGAACAACAGTGTTTCCCTGCCACAATTGAGCCTGCAACGCTCTAAATCCCAGTGAGGAAAAAAAGTTTCCCTTCAAGCTCTCTTTTTCAAAGGGAACACAGAGCATTCTCCCTGCACTTTCCTTTTGAGTTTTGTACTTCCCAGATGCAGTAGAAGGGAGATACTATTGCTGTTCACATTTACCCGTTCTAGTGGCTTAAGGAAAGAAGGCCTCCATTGCCCTTCTTTTGGCATATAGTTGTCCTCAACTCAAAGTGGCTTACAGGTCCCAGTAGTGTCAGGCAGTCCGTCGTTTACATGTTGCATCGTAGTGCAGAGGCACATGGCCTAAGACACCGTAAAAGCTTCGTGCATTTATAGCACCGCTTTGACACACGCTGCCTTGGACCTGCGGCCTGCCTCTCTGTGTGACGAGAAACAGAGAGCTTGAGCTTGATGCTAGTCGTCCCTTGTGTTTTACCTATTCCCTAACAATCCTTAGTGAATCCCTTCAAACCCTGTTTTCCAAAGGGACCACAAAGCACTCTCCCTTTGCCTTCCTGTGGTCTTTGGGGCTTTTGGGTGCTGTAGAAGATAGATACTTCTGTTGTTCACATTGACACCTTCAGGTGGCTTCCGAAAACGCTGAACGTTTTCAGATCACTTTTCAAGCCCTCTTCTCCACAAGGACCACAGAGCATTCCCCCTGCGCCTTCGTTCTGTGTTTTGTACTTCCCAGGTGCGGTAGAAGGGAGATATATCTGCTGTTCACATTTACAGCTTCTAGTGGCTTAAGAAAAGAAGGTCTCCATTGCCCTTCTTTTGGCATATTGTTCTCCTCAACTGAACGTGGCTTACAGGTCCCAGAACTGACGGGCAGTCCTTCACCTACATCTTAGAATCTAGTGCACAGCCTAGTGGCCTATGACACCATAAACGCTTGCTGGAGTTTAAGCACCGCTTTGACACAGGCTGCCTTGGACCTGGGGCGTGTCTGTTTCTCTGACGACAAATGGAAGGTGTTAAGAAGAGAAGATATGGAACAACAGTGTTTCCCTGCCACCATTGAGCCTGCAACGCTGTAAATTCCAGTGAGGAAAACAACGTTTCCCTTCAAGCTCTTTTCCATAGGGCACACAGAGCATTCTCCCTGCACTTTCCCTTTGAGTTTTGTACTTCCCAGGTGCGGAAGAAGGGAGATACATCTGCTGTTCACATTTACACGTTCTACTGGCTTAAGGAAAGAAGGACTCCATTGCGCTTCTCCTGGCATATAGTTCTCCTCAACTGAACGTGGCTTACAGGTCCCAGAACTGACGGGCAGTCCTTCGCCTACATCTTAGAATCTAGTGCACAGCCTAGTGGCCTATGACACCATAAACGCTTGCTGGAGTTTAAGCACCGCTTTGACACAGGCTGTCTTTGATCTGGGGCCTGCCTATTTCTGTGACGAGAAATGGATTGTGTTAAGAAGAGAAGATATGGAACAACAGTGTTTCCCTGCCACAATTGAGCCTGCAACGCTGTAAATTCCAGTGAGGAAAACAATGTTTCCTTTCAAGCTCTTTTCCAAAGGGAACACAGAGCATTCTCCCTGCACTTTCCCTTTGAGTTTTGTACTTCCCAGGTGCGGTAGAAGGGAGATACATCTGCTGTTCACATTTACACGTTCTAGTGGCTTAAGGAAAGAAGGACTCCATTGCGCTTCTTCTGGCATATAATTCTCCTCAACTGAACGTGGCTTACAGGTCCCAGAACTGACAGGCAGTCCTTCGCCTACATCTTAGAATCTAGTGCACAGCCTAGTGGCCTATGACACCATAATCGCTTGCTGGAGTTTAGGCACCGCTTTGACACAGGCTGCCTTGGATCTGGGGCCTGCCTATTACTGTGACGAGAAATGCATTGTGTTAAGAAGAGAAGATATGGAACAACAGTGTTTCCCTGCCACAATTGAGCCTGCAAGGCTCTAAATCCCAGTGAGGAAAAAAAGTTTCCCTTCAAGCTCCTTTTCCAAAGGGAACACAGAGCATTCTCCCTGCACTTTCCTTTTGAGTTTTGTACTTCCCAGATGCGGTAGAAGGGAGATACTATTGCTGTTCACATTTACCCGTTCTAGTGGCTTAAGGAAAGAAGGCCTCCATTGCCCTTCTTTTGGCATATAGTTGTCCTCAACTCAAAGTGGCTTACA
This sequence comes from Mesoplodon densirostris, assembly GCF_025265405.1. Lineage (NCBI taxonomy): Eukaryota > Metazoa > Chordata > Mammalia > Artiodactyla > Ziphiidae > Mesoplodon > Mesoplodon densirostris. The sequence continues at coordinate 48,156,417 of NC_082670.1, forward strand.
GGTCCCAGTAGTGTCAGGCAGTCCGTTGTTTACATGTTGCATCCTAGTGCAGAGGCACATGCCTAAGACACCGTAAAAGCTTCCTGCATTTATAGCACCACTTTGACACACGCTGCCTTGGACCTGCGGCCTGCCTCTCTGTGTGACGAGAAACAGAGAGCTTGAGCTCGATGCTAGTCGTCCCAAGTTTTTACCTATTCCCTAACAATCCTTAGTGAATCCCTTCAAACCCTGTTTTCCAAAGGGACCACAAAGCACTCTCCCTTTGCCTTCCTGTGGTCTTTGGGGCTTCCGGGTGCTGTAGAAGGTCGATACTTCTGTTGTTCACATTAACACCTTCAGGTGGCTTCCGAAAACGCTGAACGTTTTCAGGTCACTATTCAAGCCCTCTTCTCCACAAGGACCACAGAGCATTCCCCCTGCGCCTTCGTTCTGTGTTTTGTACTTCCCAGGTGCGGTAGAAGGGAGATACATCTGCTGTTCACATTTACAGCTTCTAGTGGCTTAAGAAAAGAAGGTCTCCATTGCCCTTCTTTTGGCATATAATTCTCCTCAAATGAACAGGCTTACAGGGCCCAGAAGTGTCGGGCACTCCGTCGCCTACATCTTAGAATCTAGTGCACAGCCTAGTGGCCTATGACATCATAAACGCTTGCTGGAGTTTAAGCACCGCATTGACACAGGCTGCCTTGGACCTGGGGCCTGCCTGTTTCTGTGACGAGAAATGGATTGTGTTAAGAAGAGAAGATATGGAACAACAGTGTTTCCCTGCCACCATTGAGCCTGCAACGCTGTAAATTCCAGTGAGGAAAACAACGTTTCCCTACAAGCTCTTTTCCATAGGGGACACAGAGCATTCTCCCTGCACTTTCCCTTTGAGTTTTGTACTTCCCAGGTGCGGAAGAAGGGAGATACATCTGCTGTTCACATTTACACGTTCTACTGGCTTAAGGAAAGAAGGACTCCATTGCGCTACTTCTGGCATATAATTCTCCTCAACTGAACGTGGCTTACAGGTCCCAGAACTGACGGGCAGTCCTTCGCCTACATCATAGAATCTAGTGCACAGCATAGTGGGCTATGACACCATAAACGCTTGCTGGAGTTTAAGCACCGCTTTGACACAGGCTGTCTTTGATCTGGGGCCTGCCTATTTCTGTGACGAGAAATGGATTGTGTTAAGAAGAGAAGATATGGAACAACAGTGTTTCCCTGCTACAATTGAGCTTGCAACGCTGTAAATTCCAGTGAGGAAAACAATGTTTCCTTTCAAGCTCTTTTCCATAGGGGACACAGAGCATTCTCCCTGCACTTTCCCTTTGAGTTTTGTACTTCCCAGGTGCGGAAGAAGGGAGATACATCTGCTGTTCACATTTACACATTCTAGTGGCTTATGGAAAGAAGGACTCCATTGCGCTTCTTCTGGCATATAATTCTCCTCAACTGAACGTGGCTTACAGGTCCCAGAACTGACGGGCAGTCCTTTCCCTACATCTTAGAATCTAGTGCACAGCCTAGTGGCCTATGACACCATAAACGCTTGCTGGAGTTTAGGCACCCCTTTGACACAGGCTGCCTTGGATCTGGGGCCTGCCTATTACTGTGACGAGAAATGCATTGTGTTAAGAAGAGAAGATATGGAACAACAGTGTTTCCCTGCCACAATTGAGCCTGCAACGCTCTAAATCCCAGTGAGGAAAAAAAGTTTCCCTTCAAGCTCTCTTTTTCAAAGGGAACACAGAGCATTCTCCCTGCACTTTCCTTTTGAGTTTTGTACTTCCCAGATGCAGTAGAAGGGAGATACTATTGCTGTTCACATTTACCCGTTCTAGTGGCTTAAGGAAAGAAGGCCTCCATTGCCCTTCTTTTGGCATATAGTTGTCCTCAACTCAAAGTGGCTTACAGGTCCCAGTAGTGTCAGGCAGTCCGTCGTTTACATGTTGCATCGTAGTGCAGAGGCACAAGGCCTAAGACACCGTAAAAGCTTCGTGCATTTATAGCACCGCTTTGACACACGCTGCCTTGGACCTGCGGCCTGCCTCTCTGTGTGACGAGAAACAGAGAGCTTGAGCTTGATGCTAGTCGTCCCATGTGTTTTACCTATTCCCTAACAATCCTTAGTGAATCCCTTCAAACCCTGTTTTCCAAAGGGACCACAAAGCACTCTCCCTTTGCCTTCCTGTGGTCTTTGGGGCTTCTGGGTGCTGTAGAAGATAGATACTTCTGTTGTTCACATTGACACCTTCAGGTGGCTTCCGAAAACGCTGAACGTTTTCAGGTCACTTTTCAAGCCCTCTTCTCCACAAGGACCACAGAGCATTCCCCCTGCGCCTTCGTTCTGTGTTTTGTACTTCCCAGGTGCGGTAGAAGGGAGATACATCTGCTGTTCACTTTTACAGCTTCTAGTGGCTTAAGAAAAGAAGTTCTCCATTGCCCTTCTTTTGGCATATAGTTCTCCTCAACTGAAGAGGCTTACAGGTCCCAGAAGTGTCGGGCACTCCGTCGCCTACATCTTAGAATCTAGTGCACAGCCTAGTGGCCTATGACATCATAAACGCTTACTGGAGTTTAAGCACCGCTTTGACACAGGCTGCCTTGGATCTGGGGCCTGCCTATTTCTGTTACGAGAAATGGATTGTGTTAAGAAGAGAAGATATGGAACAACAGTGTTTCCCTGCCACCAGTGAGCCTGCAACGCTGTAAATTCCAGTGAGGAAAACAACGTTTCCCTTCAAGCTCTTTTCCAAAGGGAACACAGAGCATTCTCCCTGCACTTTCCCTTTGAGTTTTGTACTTCCCAGGTGCGGTAGAAGGGAGATACATCTGCTGTTCACATTTACACGTTCTAGTGGCTTAAGGAAAGAAGGACTCCATTGCGCTTCTCCTGGCATATAGTTCTCCTCAACTGAACGTGGCTTACAGGTCCCAGAACTGACGGGCAGTCCTTCGCCTACATCTTAGAATCTAGTGCACAGCCTAGTGGCCTATGACACCATAAACGCTTGCTGGAGTTTAAGCACCGCTTTGACACAGGCTGTCTTTCATCTGGGGCCTGCCTATTTCTGTGACGAGAAATGTATTGTGTTAAGAAGAGAAGATATGGAACAACAGTGTTTCCCTGCCACAATTGAGCCTGCAACGCTGTAAATTCCAGTGAGGAAAACAATGTTTCCTTTCAAGCTCTTTTCCAAAGGGAACACAGAGCATTCTCCCTGCACTTTCCCTTTGAGTTTTGTACTTCCCAGGTGCGGTAGAAGGGAGATACATCTGCTGTTCACATTTACACGTTCTAGTGGCTTAAGGAAAGAAGGACTCCATTGCGCTTCTCCTGGCATATAATTCTCCTCAACTGAACGTGCCTTACAGGTCCCAGAACTGACAGGCAGTCCTTCGCCTACATCTTAGAATCTAGTGCACAGCCTAGTGGCCTATGACACCATAATCGCTTGCTGGAGTTTAGGCACCGCTTTGACACAGGCTGCCTTGGATCTGGGGCCTGCCTATTACTGTGACGAGAAATGCATTGTGTTAAGAAGAGAAGATATGGAACAACAGTGTTTCCCTGCCACAATTGAGCCTGCAACGCTCTAAATCCCAGTGAGGAAAAAAAGTTTCCCTTCAAGCTCTCTTTTCCAAAGGGAACACAGAGCATTCTCCCTGCACTTTCCTTTTGAGTTTTGTACTTCCCAGGTGCGGTAGAAGGGAGATACATCTGCTGTTCACTTTTACAGCTTCTAGTGGCTTAAGAAAAGAAGGTCTCCATTGCCCTTCTTTTGGCATATAATTCTCCTCAACTGAACAGGCTTACAGGGCCCAGAAGTGTCGGGCACTCCGTCGCCTACATCTTAGAATCTAGTGCACAGCCTAGTGGCCTATGACATCATAAACGCTTGCTGGAGTTTAAGCACCGCATTGACACAGGCTGCCTTGGACCTGGGGCCTGCCTGTTTCTGTGACGAGAAATGGATTGTGTTAAGAAGAGAAGATATGGAACAACAGTGTTTCCCTGCCACCATTGAGCCTGCAACGCTGTAAATTCCAGTGAGGAAAACAACGTTTCCCTACAAGCTCTTTTCCATAGGGGACACAGAGCATTCTCCCTGCACTTTCCCTTTGAGTTTTGTACTTCCCAGGTGCGGAAGAAGGGAGATACATCTGCTGTTCACATTTACACGTTCTACTGGCTTAAGGAAAGAAGGACTCCATTGCGCTACTTCTGGCATATAATTCTCCTCAACTGAACGTGGCTTACAGGGCCCAGAACTGATGGGCAGTCCTTCGCCTACATCTTAGAATCTAGTGCACAGCCTAGTGGCCTATGACACCATAAACGCTTGCTGGAGTTTAAGCACCGCTTTGACACAGGCTGCCTTGGATCTGGGGCCTGCCTATTTCTGTGACGAGAAATGGATTGTGTTAAGAAGAGAAGATATGGAACAACAGTGTTTCCCTGCCACCAGTGAGCCTGCAACGCTGTAAATTCCAGTGAGGAAAACAACGTTTCCCTTCAAGCTCTTTTCCAAAGGGAACACAGAGCATTCTCCCTGCACTTTCCCTTTGAGTTTTGTACTTCCCCGGTGCGGTAGAAGGGAGATACATCTGCTGTTCACATTTACACGTTCTAGTGGCTTAAGGAAAGAAGGACTCCATTGCGCTTCTCCTGGCATATTATTCCCCTCAACTGAACGTGGCTTACAGGTCCCAGAACTGACGGGCAGTCCTTCGCCTACATCATAGAATCTAGTGCACAGCATAGTGGGCTATGACACCATAAACGCTTGCTGGAGTTTAAGCACCGCTTTGACACAGGCTGTCTTTGATCTGGGGCCTGCCTATTTCTGTGACAAGAAATGGATTGTGTTAAGAAGAGAAGATATGGAACAACAGTGTTTCCCTGCTACAATTGAGCTTGCAACGCTGTAAATTCCAGTGAGGAAAACAATGTTTCCTTTCAAGCTCTTTTCCATAGGGGACACAGAGCATTCTCCCTGCACTTTCCCTTTGAGTTTTGTACTTCCCAGGTGCGGAAGAAGGGAGATACATCTGCTGTTCCCATTTAAACATTCTAGTGGCTTAAGGAAAGAAGGACTCCATTGCGCTTCTTCTGGCATATAATTCTCCTCAACTGAACGTGGCTTACAGGTCCCAGAACTGACGGGCAGTCCTTCCCCTACATCTTAGAATCTAGTGCACAGCCTAGTGGCCTATGACACCATAAACGCTTGCTGGAGTTTAGGCACCCCTTTGACACAGGCTGCCTTGGATCTGGGGCCTGCCTATTACTGTGACGAGAAATGCATTGTGTTAAGAAGAGAAGATATGGAACAACAGTGTTTCCCTGCCACAATTGAGCCTGCAACGCTCTAAATCCCAGTGAGGAAAAAAAGTTTCCCTTCAAGCTCTCTTTTTCAAAGGGAACACAGAGCATTCTCCCTGCACATTCCTTTTGAGTTTTGTACTTCCCAGATGCAGTAGAAGGGAGATACTATTGCTGTTCACATTTACCCGTTCTAGTGGCTTAAGGAAAGAAGGCCTCCATTGCCCTTCTTTTGGCATATAGTTGTCCTCAACTCAAAGTTGCTTACAGGTCCCAGTAGTGTCAGGCAGTCCGTCGTTTACATGTTGCATCGTAGTGCAGAGGCACATGGCCTAAGACACCGTAAAAGCTTCGTGCATTTATAGCACCGCTTTGACACACGCTGCCTTGGACCTGCGGCCTGCCTCTCTGTGTGACGAGAAACAGCGAGCTTGAGCTTGATGCTAGTCGTCCCATGTGTTTTACCTATTCCCTAACAATCCTTAGTGAATCCCTTCAAACCCTGTTTTCCAAAGGGACCACAAAGCACTCTCCCTTTGCCTTCCTGTGGTCTTTCGGGCTTCTGGGTGCTGTAGAAGATAGATACTTCTGTTGTTCACATTGACACCTTCAGGTGGCTTCCGAAAACGCTGAACGTTTTCAGGTCACTTTTCAAGCCCTCTTCTCCACAAGGACCACAGAGCATTCCCCCTGCGCCTTCGTTCTGTGTTTTGTACTTCCCAGGTGTGGTAGAAGGGAGATACATCTGCTGTTCACATTTACAGCTTCTAGTGGCTTAAGAAAAGAAGGTCTCCATTGCCCTTCTTTTGGCATATAGTTCTCCTCAACTGAACAGGCTTACAGGTCCCAGAAGTGTCAGGAACTCCGTCGCCTACATCTTAGAATCTAGTGCACAGCCTAGTGGCCTATGACACCATAAACGCTTGCTGGAGTTTAAGCACCGCATTGACACAGGCTGCCTTGGACCTGGGGCCTGCCTGTTTCTCTGACGAGAAATGGATTGTGTTAAGAAGAGAAGATATGGAACAACAGTGTTTCCCTGCCACCATTGAGCCTGCAACGCTGTAAATTCCAGTGAGGAAAACAATGTTTCCTTTCAAGCTCTTTTCCAAAGGGAACACAGAGCATTCTCCCTGCACTTTCCCTTTGAGTTTTGTACTTCCCAGGTGCGGTAGAAGGGAGATACATCTGCTGTTCACATTTACACGTTCTAGTGGCTTAAGGAAAGAAGGACTCCATTGCGCTTCTCCTGGCATATAATTCTCCTCAACTGAACGTGCCTTACAGGTCCCAGAACTGACAGGCAGTCCTTCGCCTACATCTTAGAATCTAGTGCACAGCCTAGTGGCCTATGACACCATAATCGCTTGCTGGAGTTTAGGCACCGCTTTGACACAGGCTGCCTTGGATCTGGGGCCTGCCTATTACTGTGACGAGAAATGCATTGTGTTAAGAAGAGAAGATATGGAACAACAGTGTTTCCCTGCCACAATTGAGCCTGCAACGCTCTAAATCCCAGTGAGGAAAAAAAGTTTCCCTTCAAGCTCTCTTTTCCAAAGGGAACACAGAGCATTCTCCCTGCACTTTCCTTTTGAGTTTTGTACTTCCCAGATGCGGTAGAAGGGAGATACTATTGCTGTTCACATTTACCCGTTTTAGTGGCTTAAGGAAAGAAGGCCTCCATTGCCCTTCTTTTGGCATATAGTTGTCCTCAACTCAAAGTGGCTTACAGGTCCCAGTAGTGTCAGGCAGTCCGTTGTTTACATGTTGCATCCTAGTGCAGAGGCACATGCCTAAAACACCGTAAAAGCTTCCTGCATTTATAGCACCGCTTTGACACACGCTGCCTTGGACCTGCGGCCTGCCTCTCTGTGTGACGAGAAACAGAGAGCTTGAGCTCGATGCTAGTCGTCCCATGTGTTTTACCTATTCCCTAACAATCCTTAGTGAATCCCTTCAAACCCTGTTTTCCAAAGGGACCACAAAGCACTCTCCCTTGGCCTTCCTGTGGTCTTTGGGGCTTCCGGGTGCTGTAGAAGGTAGATACTTCTGTTGTTCACATTAACACCTTCAGGTTGCTTCCGAAAACGCTGAACGTTTTCAGGTCACTATTCAAGCCCTCTTCTCCACAAGGACCACAGAGCATTCCCCCTGCGCCTTCGTTCTGTGTTTTGTACTTCCCAGGTGCGGTAGAAGAGAGATACATCTGCTGTTCACTTTTACAGCTTCTAGTGGCTTAAGAAAAGAAGGTCTCCATTGCCCTTCTTTTGGCATATAGTTCTCCTCAACTGAACAGGCTTACAGGGCCCAGAAGTGTCGGGCACTCCGTCGCCTACATCTTAGAATCAAGTGCACAGCCTAGTGGCCTATGACATCATAAACGCTTGCTGGAGTTTAAGCACCGCATTGACACAGGCTGCCTTGGACCTGGGGCCTGCCTGTTTCTGTGACGAGAAATGGATTGTGTTAAGAAGAGAAGATATGGAACAACAGTGTTTCCCTGCCACCATTGAGCCTGCAACGCTGTAAATTCCAGTGAGGAAAACAACGTTTCCCTACAAGCTCTTTTCCATAGGGGACACAGAGCATTCACCCTGCACTTTCCCTTTGAGTTTTGTACTTCCCAGGTGTGGAAGAAGGGAGATACATCTGCTGTTCACATTTACACGTTCTACTGGCTTAAGGAAAGAAGGACTCCATTGCGCTACTTCTGGCATATAATTCTCCTCAACTGAACGTGGCTTACAGGGCCCGGAACTGACGGGCAGTCCTTCGCCTACATCTTAGAATCTAGTGCACAGCCTAGTGGCCTATGACACCATAAACGCTTGCTGGAGTTTAAGCACCGCTTTGACACAGGCTGTCTTTGATCTGGGGCCTGCCTATTTCTGTGACGAGAACTGGATTGTGTTAAGAAGAGAAGATATGGAACAACAGTGTTTCCCTGCCACCATTGAGCCTGCAACGCTCTAAATCCCAGTGAGGAAAACAACGTTTCCCTTCAAGCTCTTTTCCAAAGGGAACACAGAGCATTCTCCCTGCACTTTCCCTTTGAGTTTTGTACTTCCCAGGTGCGGTAGAAGGGAGATACATCTGCTCTTCACATTTACACGTTCTACTGGCTTAAGGAAAGAAGGCCTCCATTGCCCTTCTTTTGTCATATAGTTGTCCTCAACTCAAAGTATCTTACAGGTCCCAGTAGTGTCAGGCAGTCCGTCGTTTACATGTTGCATCCTAGTGCAGAGGCACATGGCCTAAGACACCGTAAAAGCTTCCTGCATTTATAGCACTGCTTTGACACAGGCTGCCTTGGACCTGCGGCCTGCCTCTCTGTGTGACGAGAAACAGAGAGCTTGAGCTCGATGCTAGTCGTCCCATGTGTTTTACCTATTCCCTAACAATCCTTAGTGAATCCCTTCAAACCCTGTTTTCCAAAGGGACCACAAAGCACTCTCCCTTTGCCTTCCTGTGGTCTTTGGGGATTCCGGGTGCTGTAGAAGGTAGATACTTCTGTTGTTCACATTGACACCTTCAGGTGGCTTCCGAAAACGCTGAACGTTTTCAGGTCACTAGTCAAGCCCTCTTCTCCACAAGGACCACAGAGGATTCCCCCTGCGCCTTCGTTCTGTGTTTTGTACTTCCCAGGTGCGGTAGAAGGGAGATACATCTGCTGTTCACATTTACACGTTCTATTGGCTTAAGGAAAGAAGGACTCCATTGCGCTTCTCCTGGCATATAGTTCTCCTCAACTGAACGTGGCTTACAGGTCCCAGAACTGACGGGCAGTCCTTCGCCTACATCTTAGAATCTAGTGCACAGCCTAGTGGCCTATGACACCATAAACGCTTGCTGGAGTTTAAGCACCGCTTTGACACAGGCTGTCTTTCATCTGGGGCCTGCCTATTTCTGTGACGAGAAATGGATTGTGTTAAGAAGAGAAGATATGGAACAACAGTGTTTCCCTGCCACAATTGAGCCTGCAACGCTGTAAATTCCAGTGAGGAAAACAATGTTTCCTTTCAAGCTCTTTTCCAAAGGGAACACAGAGCATTCTCCCTGCACTTTCCCTTTGAGTTTTGTACTTCCCAGGTGCGGTAGAAGGGAGATACATCTGCTGTTCACATTTACACGTTCTAGTGGCTTAAGGAAAGAAGGACTCCATTGCGCTTCTTCTGGCATATAATTCTCCTCAACTGAACGTGGCTTACAGGTCCCAGAACTGACAGGCAGTCCTTCGCCTACATCTTAGAATCTAGTGCACAGCCTAGTGGCCTATGACACCATAAAAGCTTGCTGGAGATTAGGCACCGCTTTGACACAGGCTGCCTTGGATCTGGGGCCTGCCTATTACTGTGACGAGAAATGCATTGTGTTAAGAAGAGAAGATATGGAACAACAGTGTTTCCCTGCCACAATTGAGCCTGCAACGCTCTAAATCCCAGTGAGGAAAAAAAGTTTCCCTTCAAGCTCTCTTTTCCAAAGGGAACACAGAGCATTCTCCCTGCACTTTCCTTTTGAGTTTTGTACTTCCCCGATGCGGTAGAAGGGAGATACTATTGCTGTTCACATTTACCCGTTCTAGTGGCTTAAGAAAAGAAGGCCTCCATTGCCCTTCTTTTGGCATATAGTTGTCCTCAACTCAAAGTGGCTTACAGGTCCCAGTAGTGTCAGGCAGTCCGTTGTTTACATGTTGCATCCTAGTGCAGAGGCACATGCCTAAGACACCGTAAAAGCTTCCTGCATTTATAGCACCGCTTTGACACACGCTGCCTTGGACCTGCGGCCTGCCTCTCTGTGTGACGAGAAACAGAGAGCTTGAGCTCGATGCTAGTCGTCCCATGTGTTTTACCTATTCCCTAACAATCCTTAGTGAATCCCTTCAAACCCTGTTTTCCAAAGGGACCACAAAGCACTCTCCCTTTGCCTTCCTGTGGTCTTTGGGGATTCCGGGTGCTGTAGAAGGTAGATACTTCTGTTGTTCACATTGACACCTTCAGGTGGCTTCCGAAAACGCTGAACGTTTTCAGGTCACTAGTCAAGCCCTCTTCTCCACAAGGACCACAGAGGATTCCCCCTGCGCCTTCGTTCTGTGTTTTGTACTTCCCAGGTGCGGTAGAAGGGAGATACATCTGCTGTTCACATTTATACGTTCTATTGGCTTAAGGAAAGAAGGACTCCATTGCGCTTCTCCTGGCATATAGTTCTCCTCAACTGAACGTGGCTTACAGGTCCCAGAACTGACGGGCAGTCCTTCGCCTACATCTTAGAATCTAGTGCACAGCCTAGTGGCCTATGACACCATAAACGCTTGCTGGAGTTTAAGCACCGCTTTGACACAGGCTGTCTTTCATCTGGGGCCTGCCTATTTCTGTGACGAGAAATGGATTGTGTTAAGAAGAGAAGATATGGAACAACAGTGTTTCCCTGCCACAATTGAGCCTGCAACGCTGTAAATTCCAGTGAGGAAAACAATGTTTCCTTTCAAGCTCTTTTCCAAAGGGAACACAGAGCATTCTCCCTGCACTTTCCCTTTGAGTTTTGTACTTCCCAGGTGCGGTAGAAGGGAGATACATCTGCTGTTCACATTTACACGTTCTAGTGGCTTAAGGAAAGAAGGACTCCATTGCGCTTCTTCTGGCATATAATTCTCCTCAACTGAACGTGGCTTACAGGTCCCAGAACTGACAGGCAGTCCTTCGCCTACATCTTAGAATCTAGTGCACAGCCTAGTGGCCTATGACACCATAAAAGCTTGCTGGAGATTAGGCACCGCTTTGACACAGGCTGCCTTGGATCTGGGGCCTGCCTATTACTGTGACGAGAAATGCATTGTGTTAAGAAGAGAAGATATGGAACAACAGTGTTTCCCTGCCACAATTGAGCCTGCAACGCTCTAAATCCCAGTGAGGAAAAAAAGTTTCCCTTCAAGCTCTCTTTTCCAAAGGGAACACAGAGCATTCTCCCTGCACTTTCCTTTTGAGTTTTGTACTTCCCCGATGCGGTAGAAGGGAGATACTATTGCTGTTCACATTTACCCGTTCTAGTGGCTTAAGAAAAGAAGGCCTCCATTGCCCTTCTTTTGGCATATAGTTGTCCTCAACTCAAAGTGGCTTACAGGTCCCAGTAGTGTCAGGCAGTCCGTTGTTTACATGTTGCATCCTAGTGCAGAGGCACATGCCTAAGACACCGTAAAAGCTTCCTGCATTTATAGCACCGCTTTGACACACGCTGCCTTGGACCTGCGGCCTGCCTCTCTGTGTGACGAGAAACAGAGAGCTTGAGCTCGATGCTAGTCGTCCCATGTGTTTTACCTATTCCCTAACAATCCTTAGTGAATCCCTTCAAACCCTGTTTTCCAAAGGGACCAAAAAGCACTCTCCCTTTGCCTTCCTGTGGTCTTTGGGGCTTCCGGGTGCTGTAGAAGGTAGATACTTCTGTTGTTCACATTAACACCTTCAGGTGTCTTCCGAAAACGCTGAACGTTTTCAGGTCACTATTCAAGCCCTCTTCTCCACAAGGACCACAGAGCATTCCCCCTGCGCCTTCGTTCTGTGTTTTGTACTTCCCAGGTGCGGTAGAAGGGAGATACATCTGCTGTTCACTTTTACAGCTTCTAGTGGCTTAAGAAAAGAAGGTCTCCATTGCCCTTCTTTTGGCATATAATTCTCCTCAACTGAACAGGCTTACAGGGCCCAGAAGTGTCGGGCACTCCGTCGCCTACATCTTAGAATCTAGTGCACAGCCTAGTGGCCTATGACATCATAAACGCTTGCTGGAGTTTAAGCACCGCATTGACACAGGCTGCCTTGGACCTGGGGCCTGCCTGTTTCTGTGACGAGAAATGGATTGTGTTAAGAAGAGAAGATATGGAACAACAGTGTTTCCCTGCCACCATTGAGCCTGCAACGCTGTAAATTCCAGTGAGGAAAACAACGTTTCCCTTCAAGCTCTTTTCCATAGGGGACACAGAGCATTCTCCCTGCACTTTCCCTTTGAGTTTTGTACTTCCCAGGTGCGGAAGAAGGGAGATACATCTGCTGTTCACATTTACACGTTCTACTGGCTTAAGGAAAGAAGGACTCCATTGCGCTACTTCTGGCATATAATTCTCCTCAACTGAACGTGGCTTACAGGGCCCGGAACTGACGGGCAGTCATTCGCCTACATCTTAGAATCTAGTGCACAGCCTAGTGGCCTATGACACCATAAACGCTTGCTGGAGTTTAAGCACCGCTTTGACACAGGCTGTCTTTGATCTGCGGCCTGCCTATTTCTGTGACGAGAAATGGATTGTGTTAAGAAGAGAAGATATGGAACAACAGTGTTTCCCTGCCACCATTGAGCCTGCAACGCTCTAAATCCCAGTGAGGAAAACAACGTTTCCCTTCAAGCTCTTTTCCAAAGGGAACACAGAGCATTCTCCCTGCACTTTCCCTTTGAGTTTTGTACTTCCCAGGTGCGGTAGAAGGGAGATACATCTGCTGTTCACATTTACACGTTCTACTGGCTTAAGGAAAGAAGGCCTCCATTGCCCTTCTTTTGGCATATAGTTGTCTTCAGCTCAAAGTGGCTTACAGGTCCCAGTAGTGTCAGGCAGTCCATCGTTTACATATTGCATCCTAGTGCAGAGGCACATGGCCTAAGACACCGTAAAAGCTTCCTGCATTTATAGCACCGCTTTGACACACGCTGCCTTGGACCTGCGGCCTGCCTCTCTGTGTGACGAGAAACAGAGAGCTTGAGCTCGATGCTAGTCGTCCCATGTGTTTTACCTATTCCCTAACAATCCTTAGTGAATCCCTTCAAACCCTGTTTTCCAAAGGGACCACAAAGCACTCTCCCTTTGCCTTCCTGTGGTCTTTGGTGCTTCCGGGTGCTGTAGAAGGTATTTACTTCTGTTGTTCACATTGACACCTTCAGGTGGCTTCCGAAAACGCTGAACGTTTTCAGGTCACTTTTCAAGCCCTCTTCTCCACAAGGACCACAGAGCATTCCCCCTGCGCCTTCGTTCTGTGTTTTGTACTTCCCAGGTGCGGTAGAAGGGAGATACATCTGCTGCTCATATTTACAGCTTCTAGTGGCTTAAGAAAAGAAGGTCTCCATTGCCCTTCTTTTGGCATATAGTTCTCCACAACTGAACGGGCTTACAGGTCCCAGAGGTGTCGGGCACGCCCTCGCCTACATCTTAGAATCTAGTGCACAGCCTAGTGGCCTATGACATCATAAACGCTTGCTGGAGTTTAAGCACCACATTGACACAGGCTGCCTTGGACCTGGGGCCTGCCTGTTTCTCTGACGAGAAATGGATTGTGTTAAGAAGAGAAGATATGGAACAACAGTGTTTCCCTGCCACAATTGAGCCTGCAACGCTGTAAATTCCAGTGAGGAAAACAACGTTTCCCTTCAAGCTCTTTTCCATAGGGGACACAGAGCATTCTCCCTGCACTTTCCCTTTGAGTTTTGTACTTCCCAGGTGCGGAAGAAGGGAGATACATCTGCTGTTCACATTTACACGTTCTAGTGGCTTAAGGAAAGAAGGACTCCATTGCGCTTCTCCTGGCATATAGTTCTCCTCAACTGAACGTGGCTTAAAGGTCCCAGAACTGACGGGCAGTCCTTCGCCTACATCTTAGAATCTAGTGCACAGCCTAGTGGCCTATGACACCATAAACGCTTGCTGGAGTTTAAGCACCGCTTTGACACAGGCTGTCTTTGATCTGGGGCCTGCCTATTTCTGTGACGAGAAATGGATTGTGTTAAGAAGAGAAGATATGGAACAACAGTGTTTCCCTGCCACAATTGAGCCTGCAACGCTGTAAATTCCAGTGAGGAAAACAATGTTTCCTTTCAAGCTCTTTTCCAAAGGGAACACAGAGCATTCTCCCTGCACTTTCCCTTTGAGTTTTGTACTTACCAGGTGCGGTAGAAGGGAGATACATCTGCTGTTCACATTTACACGTTCTAGTGGCTTAAGGAAAGAAGGACTCCATTGCGCTTCTTCTGGCATATAATTCTCCTCAACTGAACGTGGCTTACAGGTCCCAGAACTGACAGGCAGTCCTTCGCCTACATCTTAGAATCTAGTGCACAGCCTAGTGGCCTATGACACCATAAACGCTTGCTGGAGTTTAGGCACCACTTTGACACAGGCTGCCTTGTATCTGGGGCCTCCCTATTACTGTGACGAGAAATGCATTGTGTTAAGAAGAGAAGATATGGAACAACAGTGTTTCCCTGCCACAATTGAGCCTGCAACACTCTAAATCCCAGTGAGGAAAAAAAGTTTCCCTTCAAGCTCTCTTTTCCAAAGGGAACACAGAGCATTCTCCCTGCACTTTCCTTTTGAGTTTTGTACTTCCCAGATGCGGTAGAAGGGAGATACTATTGCTGTTCACATTTACCCGTTCTAGTGGCTTAAGGAAAGAAGGCCTCCATTGCCCTTCTTTTGCCATAGAGTTGTCCTCAACTCAAAGTGGCTTACAGGTCCCAGTAGTGTCAGGCAGTCCGTCGTTTACATGTTGCATCCTAGTGCAGAGGCACATGCCTAAGACACCGTAAAAGCTTCCTGCATTTATAGCACCGCTTTGACACACGCTGCCTTGGACCTGCGGCCTGCCTCTCTGTGTGACGAGAAACAGAGAGCTTGAGCTCGATGCTAGTCGTCCCATGTGTTTTACCTATTCCCTAACAATCCTTAGTGAATCCCTTCAAACCCTGTTTTCCAAAGGGACCACAAAGCACTCTCCCTTTGCCTTCCTGTGGTCTTTGGGGCTTCCGGTTGCTGTAGAAGGTAGATACTTCTGTTGTTCACATTAACACCTTCAGGTGGCTTCCGAAAACGCTGAACGTTTTCAGGTCACTATTCAAGCCCTCTTCTCCACAAGGACCACAGAGCATTCCCCCTGCGCCTTCGTTCTGTGTTTTGTACTTCCCAGGTGCGGTAGAAGGGAGATACATCTGCTGTTAACTTTTACAGCTTCTAGTGGCTTAAGAAAAGAAGATCTCCATTGCCCTTCTTTTGGCATATAGTTCTCAACTGAACAGGCTTACAGGGCCCAGAAGTGTCGGGCACTCCGTCGCCTACATCTTAGAATCTAGTGCACAGCCTAGTGGCCTATGACATCATAAACGCTTGCTGGAGTTTAAGCACCGCATTGACACAGGCTGCCTTGGACCTGGGGCCTGCCTGTTTCTGTGACGAGAAATGGATTGTGTTAAGAAGAGAAGATATGGAACAACAGTGTTTCCCTGCCACCATTGAGCCTGCTACGCTGTAAATTCCAGTGAGGAAAACAACGTTTCCCTTCAAGCTCTTTACCATAGGGGACACAGAGAATTCTCCCTGCACTTTCCCTTTGAGTTTTGTACTTCCCAGGTGCGGAAGAAGGGAGATACATCTGCTGTTCACATTTACACGTTCTACTGGCTTAAGGAAAGAAGGACTCCATTGCGCTACTTCTGGCATATATTTCTCCTCAACTGAACGTGGCTTACAGGGCCCGGAACTGACGGGCAGTCCTTCGCCTACATCTTAGAATCTAGTGCACAGCCTAGTGGCCTATGACACCATAAACGCTTGCTGGAGTTTAAGCACCGCTTTGACACAGGCTGCCTTGGATCTGGGGCCTGCCTGTTTCTGTGACGAGAAATGGATTGTGTTAAGAAGAGAAGATATGGAACAACAGTGTTTCCCTGCCACCATTGAGCTTGCAACGCTGTAAATTCCAGTGAGGAAAACAACGTTTCCCTTCAAGCTCTTTTCCAAAGGGAACACCGAGCATTCTCCCTGCACTTTCCCTTTGAGTTTTGTACTTCCCAGGTGCGGTAGAAGGGAGATACATCTGCTGTTCACATTTACACGTTCTAGTGGCTTAAGGAAAGAAGGACTCCATTGCGCTTCTCCTGGCATATAGTTCTCCTCAACTGAACGTGGCTTACAGGTCCCAGAACTGACGGGCAGTCCTTCGCCTACATCTTAGAATCTAGTGCACAGCCTAGTGGCCTATGACACCATAAACGCTTGCTGGAGTTTAAGCACCGCTTTGACACAGGCTGTCTTTGATCTGGGGCCTGCCTATTTCTTTGACGAGAAATGGATTGTGTTAAGAAGAGAAGATATGGAACAACAGTGTTTCCCTGCCACAATTGAGCCTGCAACGCTGTAAATTCCAGTGAGGAAATCAATGTTTCCTTTCAAGCTCTTTTCCATAGGGGACACGGAACATTCTCCCTGCACTTTCCCTTTGAGTTTTGTACTTCCCAGGTGCGGTAGAAGGGAGATACATCTGCTGTTCACATTTACACATTCTAGTGGCTTATGGAAAGAAGGACTCCATTGCGCTTCTTCTGGCATATAATTCTCCTCAACTGAACGTGGCTTACAGGTCCCAGAACTGACGGGCAGTCCTTCGCCTACATCTTAGAATCTAGTGCACAGCCTAGTGGCCTATGACACCATAAATGCTTGCTGGAGTTTAGGCACCCCTTTGACACAGGCTGCCTTGGATCTGGGGCCTGCCTATTACTGTGACGAGAAATTCATTGTGTTAAGAAGAGAAGATATGGAACAACAGTGTTTCCCTGCCACAATTGAGCCTGCAACGCTCTAAATCCCAGTGAGGAAAAAAAGTTTCCCTTCAAGCTCTCTTTTCCAAACGGAACACAGAGCGTTCTCCCTGCACTTTCCTTTTGAGTTTTGTACTTCCCAGATGCGGTAGAAGGGAGATACTATTGCTGTTCACATTTACCCGTTCTAGTGGCTTAAGGAAAGAAGGCCTCCATTGCCCTTCTTTTGGCATATAGTTGTCCTCAACTCAAAGTGGCTTACAGGTCCCAGTAGTGTCAGGCAGTCCGTCGTTTACATGTTGCATCCTAGTGCAGAGGCACATGGCCTAAGACACCGTAAAAGCTTCGTGCATTTATAGCACCGCTTTGACACACGCTGCCTTGGACCTGCGGCCTGCCTCTCTGTGTGACGAGAAACAGAGAGCTTGAGCTTGATGCTAGTCGTCCCATGTGTTTTACCTATTCCCTAACAATGCTTAGTGAATCCCTTCAAACCCTGTTTTCCAAAGGGACCACAAAGCACTCTCCCTTTGCCTTCCTGTGGTCTTTGGGGCTTCCGGGTGCTGTAGAAGATAGATACTTCTGTTGTTCACATTGACACCTTCAGGTGGCTTCCGAAAACGCTGAACGTTTTCAGGTCACTTTTCAAGCCCTCTTCTCCACAAGGACCACAGAGCATTCCCCCTGCGCCTTCGTTCTGTGTTTTGTACTTCCCAGGTGCGGTAGAAGGGAGATACATCTGCTGTTCACATTTACAGCTTCTAGTGGCTTAAGAAAAGAAGGTCTCCATGGCCCTTCTTTTGGCATATAGTTCTCCTCAACTGAAGAGGCTTACAGGTCCCAGAAGTGTCGGGCACCCCGTCGCCTACATCTTAAAATCTAGTGCACAGCCTAGTGGCCTATGACACCATAAACGCTTGCTGGAGTTTAAGCACCGCTTTGACACAGGCTGCCTTGGATCTGGGGCCTGCCTGTTTCTGTGACGAGAAATGGATTGTGTTAAGAAGAGAAGATATGGAACAACAGTGTTTCCCTGCCACCATTGAGCCTGCAACGCTGTAAATTCCAGTGAGGAAAACAACGTTTCCCTTCAAGCTCTTTTCCAAAGGGAACACTGAGCATTCTCCCTGCACTTTCCCTTTGAGTTTTGTACTTCCCAGGTGCGGTAGAAGGGAGATACATCTGCTGTTCACATTTACACGTTCTAGTGGCTTAAGGAAAGAAGGACTCCATTGCACTTCTCCTGGCATATAGTTCTCCTCAGCTGAACGTGGCTTACAGGTCCCAGAACTGACGGGCAGTCCTTCGCCTACATCTTAGAATGTAGTGCACAGCTTAGTGGCCTATGACACCATAAACGCTTGCTGGAGTTTAAGCACAGCTTTGACACAGGCTGTCTTTGATCTGCGGCCTGCCTATTTCTGTGATGAGAAATGGATTGTGTTAAGAAGAGAAGATATGGAACAACAGTGTTTCCCTGCCACCATTGAGCCTGCAACGCTGTAAATTCCAGTGAGGAAAACAATGTTTCCTTTCAAGCTCTTTTCCATAGGGGACACAGAGCATTCTCCCTGCACTTTCCCTTTGAGTTTTGTACTTCCCAGGTGCGGTAGAAGGGAGATACATCTGCTGTTCACATTTACACGTTCTAGTGGCTTAAGGAAAGAAGAACTCCATTGCGCTTCTCCTGGCATATAGTTCTCCTCAACTGAACGTGGCTTACAGGTCCCAGAACTGACGGGCAGTCCTTCGCCTACATCTTAGAATCTAGTGCACAGCCTAGTGGCCTATGACACCATAAACGCTTGCTGGAGTTTAGGCACCGCTTTGACACCGGCTGCCTTGGATCTGGGGCCTGCCTATTACTGTGACGAGAAATGCATTGTGTTAAGAAGAGAAGATATGGAACAACAGTGTTTCCCTGCCACAATTGAACCTGCAACGCTCTAAATCCCAGTGAGGAAAAAAAGTGTCCCTTCAAGCTCTCTTTTCCAAAGGGAACACAGAACATTCTCCCTGCACTTTCCTTTTGAGTTTTGTACTTCCCTGATGCGGTAGAAGGGAGATACTATTGCTGTTCACATTTACCCGTTCTAGTGGCTTAAGGAAAGAAGGCCTCCATTGCCCTTCTTTTGGCATATAGTTGTCCTCAACTCAAAGTGGCTTACAGGTCCCAGTAGTGTCAGGCAGTCCGTTGTTTACATGTTGCATCCTAGTGCAGAGGCACATGCCTAAGACACCGTAAAAGCTTCCTGCATTTATAGCACCGCTTTGACACACGCTGCCTTGGACCTGCGGCCTGCCTCTCTGTGTGTCGAGAAACAGAGAGCTTGAGCTCGATGCTAGTCGTCCCATGTGTTTTACCTATTCCCTAACAATCCTTAGTGAATCCCTTCAAACCCTGTTTTCCAAAGGGACCACAAAGCACTCTCCCTTTGCCTTCCTGTGGTCTTTGGGGCTTCCGGGTGCTGTAGAAGGTAGATACTTCTGTTGTTCACATTAACACCTTCAGGTGGCTTCCGAAAACGCTGAACGTTTTCAGGTCACTATTCAAGCCCTCTTCTCCACAAGGACCACAGAGCATTCCCCCTGCGCCTTCGTTCTGTGTTTTGTACTTCCCAGGTGCGGTAGAAGGGAGATACATCTGCTGTTCACATTTACAGCTTCTAGTGGCTTAAGAAAAGAAGGTCTCCATTGCCCTTCTTTTGGCATATAATTCTCCTCAACTGAACAGGCTTACAGGGCCCAGAAGTGTCGGGCACTCCGTCGCCTACATCTTAGAATCTAGTGCACAGCCTATTGGCCTATGACATCATAAACGCTTGCTGGAGTTTAAGCACCGCATTGACACAGGCTGCCTTGGACCTGGGGCCTGCCTGTTTCTGTGACGAGAAATGGATTGTGTTAAGAAGAGAAGATATGGAACAACAGTGTTTCCCTGCCACCATTGAGCCTGCAATGCTGTAAATTCCAGTGAGGAAAACAACGTTTCCCTACAAGCTCTTTTCCATAGGGGACACAGAGCATTCTCCCTGCACTTTCCCTTTGAGTTTTGTACTTCCCAGGTGCGGAAGAAGGGAGATACATCTGCTGTTCACATTTACACGTTCTACTGGCTTAAGGAAAGAAGGACTCCATTGCGCTTCTCCTGGCATATTGTTCCCCTCAACTGAACGTGGCTTACAGGTCCCAGAACTGACGGGCAGTCCTTCGCCTACATCATAGAATCTAGTGCACAGCATAGTGGGCTATGACACCATAAACGCTTGCTGGAGTTTAAGCACCGCATTGACACAGGCTGTCTTTGATCTGGGGCCTGCCTATTTCTGTGACGAGAAATGGATTGTGTTAAGAAGAGAAGATATGGAACAACAGTGTTTCCCTGCTACAATTGAGCTTGCAACGCTGTAAATTCCAGTGAGGAAAACAATGTTTCCTTTCAAGCTCTTTTCCATAGGGGACACAGAGCATTCTCCCTGCACTTTCCCTTTGAGTTTTGTACTTCCCAGGTGCGGAAGAAGGGAGATACATCTGCTGTTCCCATTTACACATTCTAGTGGCTTAAGGAAAGAAGGACTCCATTGCGCTTCTTCTGGCATATAATTCTCCTCAACTGAACGTGGCTTACAGGTCCCAGAACTGACGGGCAGTCCTTCCCCTACATCTTAGAATCTAGTGCACAGCCTAGTGGCCTATGACACCATAAACGCTTGCTGGAGTTTAGGCACCCCTTTGACACAGGCTGCCTTGGATCTGGGGCCTGCCTATTACTGTGACGAGAAATGCATTGTGTTAAGAAGAGAAGATATGGAACAACAGTGTTTCCCTGCCACAATTGAGCCTGCAACGCTCTAAATCCCAGTGAGGAAAAAAAGTTTCCCTTCAAGCTCTCTTTTTCAAAGGGAACACAGAGCATTCTCCCTGCACTTTCCTTTTGAGTTTTGTACTTCCCAGATGCAGTAGAAGGGAGATACTATTGCTGTTCACATTTACCCCTTCTAGTGGCTTAAGGAAAGAAGGCCTCCATTGCCCTTCTTTTGGCATATAGTTGTCCTCAACTCAAAGTGGCTTACAGGTCCCAGTAGTGTCAGGCAGTCCGTTGTTTACATGTTGCATCCTAGTGCAGAGGCACATGCCTAAGACACCGTAAAAGCTTCCTGCATTTATAGCACCGCTTTGACACACGCTGCCTTGGACCTGCGGCCTGCCTCTCTGTGTGACGAGAAACAGAGAGCTTGAGCTTGATGCTAGTCGTCCCTTGTGTTTTACCTATTCCCTAACAATCCTTAGTGAATCCCTTCAAACCCTGTTTTCCAAAGGGACCACAAAGCACTCTCCCTTTGCCTTCCTGTGGTCTTTGGGGCTTCTGGGTGCTGTAGAAGATAGATACTTCTGTTGTTCACATTGACACCTTCAGGTGGCTTCCGAAAACTCTGAACGTTTTCAGGTCACTTTTCAAGCCCTCTTCTCCACAAGGACCACAGAGCATTCCCCCTGCGCCTTCGTTCTGTGTTTTGTACTTCCCAGGTGCGGTAGAAGGGAGATACATCTGCTGTTCACATTTACAGCTTCTAGTGGCTTAAGAAAAGAAGGTCTCCATTGCCCTTCTTTTGGCATATTGTTCTCCTCAACTGAACGTGGCTTACAGGTCCCAGAACTGACGGGCAGTCCTTCGCCTACATCTTAGAATCTAGTGCACAGCCTAGTGGCCTATGACACCATAAACGCTTGCTGGAGTTTAAGCACCGCTTTGACACAGGCTGCCTTGGACCTGGGGCGTGTCTGTTTCTCTGACGACAAATGGATTGTGTTAAGAAGAGAAGATATGGAACAACAGTGTTTCCCTGCCACCATTGAGCCTGCAACGCTGTAAATTCCAGTGAGGAAAACAACGTTTCCCTTCAAGCTCTTTTCCAAAGGGAACACAGAGCATTCTCCCTGCACTTTCCCTTTGAGTTTTGTACTTCCCAGGTGCGGTAGAAGGGAGATACATCTGCTGTTCACATTTACACGTTCTAGTGGCTTAAGGAAAGAAGAACTCCATTGCGCTTCTCCTGGCATATAGTTCTCCTCAACTGAACGTGGCTTACAGGTCCCAGAACTGACGGGCAGTCCTTCGCCTACATCTTAGAATCTAGTGCACAGCCTAGTGGCCTATGACACCATAAACGCTTGCTGGAGTTTAGGCACCGCTTTGACACCGGCTGCCTTGGATCTGGGGCCTGCCTATTACTGTGACGAGAAATGCATTGTGTTAAGAAGAGAAGATATGGAACAACAGTGTTTCCCTGCCACAATTGAGCCTGCAACGCTCTAAATCCCAGTGAGGAAAAAAAGTGTCCCTTCAAGCTCTCTTTTCCAAAGGGAACACAGAACATTCTCCCTGCACTTTCCTTTTGAGTTTTGTACTTCCCTGATGCGGTAGAAGGGAGATACTATTGCTGTTCATATTTACCCGTTCTAGTGGCTTAAGGAAAGAAGGCCTCCATTGCCCTTCTTTTGGCATATAGTTGTCCTCAACTCAAAGTGGCTTACAGGTCCCAGTAGTGTCAGGCAGTCCGTTGTTTACATGTTGCATCCTAGTGCAGAGGCACATGCCTAAGACACCGTAAAAGCTTCCTGCATTTATAGCACCGCTTTGACACACGCTGCCTTGGACCTGCGGCCTGCCTCTCTGTGTGTCGAGAAACAGAGAGCTTGAGCTCGATGCTAGTCGTCCCATGTGTTTTACCTATTCCCTAACAATCCTTAGTGAATCCCTTCAAACCCTGTTTTCCAAAGGGACCACAAAGCACTCTCCCTTTGCCTTCCTGTGGTCTTTGGGGCTTCCGGGTGCTGTAGAAGGTAGATACTTCTGTTGTTCACATTAACACCTTCAGGTGGCTTCCGAAAACGCTGAACGTTTTCAGGTCACTATTCAAGCCCTCTTCTCCACAAGGACCACAGAGCATTCCCCCTGCGCCTTCGTTCTGTGTTTTGTACTTCCCAGGTGCGGTAGAAGGGAGATACATCTGCTGTTCACATTTACAGCTTCTAGTGGCTTAAGAAAAGAAGGTCTCCATTGCCCTTCTTTTGGCATATAATTCTCCTCAACTGAACAGGCTTACAGGGCCCAGAAGTGTCGGGCACTCCGTCGCCTACATCTTAGAATCTAGTGCACAGCCTATTGGCCTATGACATCATAAAAGCTTGCTGGAGTTTAAGCACCGCATCGACACAGGCTGCCTTGGACCTGGGGCCTGCCTGTTTCTGTGACGAGAAATGGATTGTGTTAAGAAGAGAAGATATGGAACAACAGTGTTTCCCTGCCACCATTGAGCCTGCAATGCTGTAAATTCCAGTGAGGAAAACAACGTTTCCCTACAAGCTCTTTTCCATAGGGGACACAGAGCATTCTCCCTGCACTTTCCCTTTGAGTTTTGTACTTCCCAGGTGCGGAAGAAGGGAGATACATCTGCTGTTCACATTTACACGTTCTACTGGCTTAAGGAAAGAAGGACTCCATTGCGCTTCTCCTGGCATATTGTTCCCCTCAACTGAACGTGGCTTACAGGTCCCAGAACTGACGGGCAGTCCTTCGCCTACATCATAGAATCTAGTGCACAGCATAGTGGGCTATGACACCATAAACGCTTGCTGGAGTTTAAGCACCGCATTGACACAGGCTGTCTTTGATCTGGGGCCTGCCTATTTCTGTGACGAGAAATGGATTGTGTTAAGAAGAGAAGATATGGAACAACAGTGTTTCCCTGCTACAATTGAGCTTGCAACGCTGTAAATTCCAGTGAGGAAAACAATGTTTCCTTTCAAGCTCTTTTCCATAGGGGACACAGAGCATTCTCCCTGCACTTTCCCTTTGAGTTTTGTACTTCCCAGGTGCGGAAGAAGGGAGATACATCTGCTGTTCCCATTTACACATTCTAGTGGCTTAAGGAAAGAAGGACTCCATTGCGCTTCTTCTGGCATATAATTCTCCTCAACTGAACGTGGCTTACAGGTCCCAGAACTGACGGGCAGTCCTTCCCCTACATCTTAGAATCTAGTGCACAGCCTAGTGGCCTATGACACCATAAACGCTTGCTGGAGTTTAGGCACCCCTTTGACACAGGCTGCCTTGGATCTGGGGCCTGCCTATTACTGTGACGAGAAATGCATTGTGTTAAGAAGAGAAGATATGGAACAACAGTGTTTCCCTGCCACAATTGAGCCTGCAACGCTCTAAATCCCAGTGAGGAAAAAAAGTTTCCCTTCAAGCTCTCTTTTTCAAAGGGAACACAGAGCATTCTCCCTGCACTTTCCTTTTGAGTTTTGTACTTCCCAGATGCAGTAGAAGGGAGATACTATTGCTGTTCACATTTACCCCTTCTAGTGGCTTAAGGAAAGAAGGCCTCCATTGCCCTTCTTTTGGCATATAGTTGTCCTCAACTCAAAGTGGCTTACAGGTCCCAGTAGTGTCAGGCAGTCCGTCGTTTACATGTTGCATCGTAGTGCAGAGGCACATGGCCTAAGACACCGTAAAAGCTTCGTGCATTTATAGCACCGCTTTGACACACGCTGCCTTGGACCTGCGGCCTGCCTCTCTGTGTGACGAGAAACAGAGAGCTTGAGCTTGATGCTAGTCATCCCTTGTGTTTTACCTATTCCCTAACAATCCTTAGTGAATCCCTTCAAACCCTGTTTTCCAAAGGGACCACAAAGCACTCTCCCTTTGCCTTCCTGTGGTCTTTGGGGCTTCTGGGTGCTGTAGAAGATAGATACTTCTGTTGTTCACATTGACACCTTCAGGTGGCTTCCGAAAACGCTGAACGTTTTCAGGTCACTTTTCAAGCCCTCTTCTCCACAAGGACCACAGAGCATTCCCCCTGCGCCTTCGTTCTGTGTTTTGTACTTCCCAGGTGCGGTAGAAGGGAGATACATCTGCTGTTCACATTTACAGCTTCTAGTGGCTTAAGAAAAGAAGGTCTCCATTGCCCTTCTTTTGGCATATTGTTCTCCTCAACTGAACGTGGCTTACAGGTCCCAGAACTGACGGGCAGTCCTTCGCCTACATCTTAGAATCTAGTGCACAGCCTAGTGGCCTATGACACCATAAACGCTTGCTGGAGTTTAAGCACCGCTTTGACACAGGCTGCCTTGGACCTGGGGCGTGTCTGTTTCTCTGACGACAAATGGATTGTGTTAAGAAGAGAAGATATGGAACAACAGTGTTTCCCTGCCACCATTGAGCCTGCAACGCTGTAAATTCCAGTGAGGAAAACAACGTTTCCCTTCAAGCTCTTTTCCATAGGGCACACAGAGCATTCTCCCTGCACTTTCCCTTTGAGTTTTGTAATTCCCAGGTGCGGAAGAAGGGAGATACATCTGCTGTTCACATTTACACGTTCTACTGGCTTAAGGAAAGAAGGACTCCATTGCGCTTCTCCTGACATATAGTTCTCCTCAACTGAACGTGGCTTACAGGTCCCAGAACTGACGGGCAGTCCTTCGCCTACATCTTAGAATCTAGTGCACAGCCTAGTGGCCTATGACACCATAAACGCTTGCTGGAGTTTAAGCACCGCTTTGACACAGGCTGTCTTTGATCTGGGGCCTGCCTATTTCTGTGACGAGAAATGGATTGTTTTAAGAAGAGAAGATATGGAACAACAGTGTTTCCCTGCCACAATTGAGCCTGCAACGCTGTAAATTCCAGTGAGGAAAACAATGTTTCCTTTCAAGCTCTTTTCCAAAGGGAACACAGAGCATTCTCCCTGCACTTTCCCTTTGAGTTTTGTACTTCCCAGGTGCGGTAGAAGGGAGATACATCTGCTGTTCACATTTACACGTTCTAGTGGCTTAAGGAAAGAAGGACTCCATTGCGCTTCTTCTGGCATATAATTCTCCTCAGCTGAACGTGGCTTACAGGTCCCAGAACTGACAAGCAGTCCTTCGCCTACATCTTAGAATCTAGTGCACAGCCTAGTGGCCTATGACACCATAATCGCTTGCTGGAGTTTGGGCACCGCTTTGACACAGGCTGCCTTGGATCTGGGGCCTGCCTATTACTGTGACGAGAAATGCATTTTGTTAAGAAGAGAAGATATGGAACAACAGTGTTTCCCTGCCACAATTGAGCCTGCAACGCTCTAAATCCCAGTGAGGAAAAAAAGTTTCCCTTCAAGCTCCTTTTCCAAAGGGAACACAGAGCATTCTCCCTGCACTTTCCTTTTGAGTTTTGTACTTCCCAGATGCGGTAGAAGGGAGATACTATTGCTGTTCACATTTACCCGTTCTAGTGGCTTAAGGAAAGAAGGCCTCCATTGCCCTTCTTTTGGCATATAGTTGTCCTCAACTCAAAGTGGCTTACAGGTCCCAGTAGTGTCAGGCAGTCCGTTGTTTACATGTTGCATCCTAGTGCAGAGGCACATGCCTAAGACACCGTAAAAGCTTCGTGCATTTATAGCACCGCTTTGACACACGCTGCCTTGGACCTGCGGCCTGCCTCTCTGTGTGACGAGAAACAGAGAGCTTGAGCTCGATGCTAGTCGTCCCATGTTTTTACCTATTCCCTAACAATCCTTAGTGAATCCCTTCAAACCCTGTTTTCCAAAGGGACCACAAAGCACTCTCCCTTTGCCTTCCTGTGGTCTTTTGGGCTTCCGGGTGCTGTAGAAGGTAGATACTTCTGTTGTTCACATTAACACCTTCAGGTGGCTTCCGAAAACGCTGAACGTTTTCAGGTCACTATTCAAGCCCTCTTCTCCACAAGGACCACAGAGCATTCCCCCTGCGCCTTCGTTCTGTGTTTTGTACTTCCCAGGTGCGGTAGAAGGGAGATACATCTGCTGTTCACTTTTACAGCTTCTAGTGGCTTAAGAAAAGAAGGTCTCCATTGCCCTTCTTTTGGCATATAATTCTCCTCAAATGAACAGGCTTACAGGGCCCAGAAGTGTCGGGCACTCCGTCGCCTACATCTTAGAATCTAGTGCACAGTCTAGTGGCCTATGACATCATAAACGCTTGCTGGAGTTTATGAACCGCATTGACACAGGCTGCCTTGAACCTGGGGCCTGCCTGTTTCTGTGACGAGAAATGGATTGTGTTAAGAAGAGAAGATATGGAACAACAGTGTTTCCCTGCCACCATTGAGCTTGCAACGCTGTAAATTCCAGTGAGGAAAACAACGTTTCCGTACAAGCTCTTTTCCATAGGGGACACAGAGCATTCTCCCTGCACTTTCCCTTTGAGTTTTGTACTTCCCAGTTGCGGAAGAAGGGAGATACATCTGCTGTTCACATTTACACGTTCTACTGGCTTAAGGAAAGAAGGACTCCATTGCGCTACTTCTGGCATATAATTCTCCTCAACTGAACGTGGCTTACAGTGCCCAGAACTGATGGGCAGTCCTTCGCCTACATCTTAGAATCTAGTGCACAGCCTAGTGGCCTATGACACCATAAACGCTTGCTGGAGTTTAAGCACCGCTTTGACACAGGCTGCCTTGGATCTGGGGCCTGCCTATTTCTGTGACGAGAAATGGATTGTGTTAAGAAGAGAAGATATGGAACAACAGTGTTTCCCGGCCACCAGTGAGCCTGCAACGCTGTAAATTCCAGTGAGGAAAACAACGTTTCCCTTCAAGCTCTTTTCCAAAGGGAACACAGAGCATTCTCCCTGCACTTTCCCTTTGAGTTTTGTACTTCCCCGGTGCGGTAGAAGGGAGATACATCTGCTGTTCACATTTACACGTTCTACTGGCTTAAGGAAAGAAGGACTCCATTGCGCTTCTCCTGGCATATTGTTCCCCTCAACTGAACGTGGCTTACAGGTCCAAGAACTGACGGGCAGTCCTTCGCCTACATCATAGAATCTAGTGCACAGCATAGTGGGCTATGACACCATAAACGCTTGCTGGAGTTTAAGCACCGCTTTGACACAGGCTGTCTTTGATCTGGGGCCTGCCTATTTCTGTGACGAGAAATGGATTGTGTTACGAAGAGAAGATATGGAACAACAGTGTTTCCCTGCTACAATTGAGCTTGCAACGCTGTAAATTCCAGTGAGGAAAACAATGTTTCCTTTCAAGCTCTTTTCCATAGGGGACACAGAGCATTCTCCCTGCACTTTCCCTTTGAGTTTTGTACTTCCCAGGTGCGGAAGAAGGGAGATACATCTGCTGTTCACATTTACACATTCTAGTGGCTTATGGAAAGAAGGACTCCATTGCGCTTCTTCTGGCATATAATTCTCCTCAACTGAACGTGGCTTACAGGTTCCAGAACTGACGGGCAGTCCTTTCCCTACATCTTAGAATCTAGTGCACAGCCTAGTGGCCTATGACACCATAAACGCTTGCTGGAGTTTAGGCACCGCTTTGACACAGGCTGCCTTGGATCTGGGGCCTGCCTATTACTGTGACGAGAAATGCATTGTGTTAAGAAGAGAAGATATGGAACAACAGTGTTTCCCTGCCACAATTGAGCCTGCAACGCTCTAAATCCCAGTGAGGAAAAAAAGTTTCCCTTCAAGCTCTCTTTTTCAAAGGGAACACAGAGCATTCTCCCTGCACTTTCCTTTTGAGTTTTGTACTTCCCAGATGCAGTAGAAGGGAGATACTATTGCTGTTCACATTTACCCGTTCTAGTGGCTTAAGGAAAGAAGGCCTCCATTGCCCTTCTTTTGGCATATAGTTGTCCTCAACTCAAAGTGGCTTACAGGTCCCAGTAGTGTCAGGCAGTCCGTCGTTTACATGTTGCATCGTAGTGCAGAGGCACAAGGCCTAAGACACCGTAAAAGCTTCGTGCATTTATAGCACCGCTTTGACACACGCTGCCTTGGACCTGCGGCCTGCCTCTCTGTGTGACGAGAAACAGAGAGCTTGAGCTTGATGCTAGTCGTCCCATGTGTTTTACCTATTCCCTAACAATCCTTAGTGAATCCCTTCAAACCCTGTTTTCCAAAGGGACCATAAAGCACTCTCCCTTTGCCTTCCTGTGGTCTTTGGGGCTTCTGGGTGCTGTAGAAGATAGATACTTCTGTTGTTCACATTGACACCTTCAGGTGGCTTCCGAAAACGCTGAACGTTTTCAGGTCACTTTTCAAGCCCTCTTCTCCACAAGGACCACAGAGCATTCCCCCTGCACCTTCGTTCTGTGTTTTGTACTTCCCAGGTGCGGTAGAAGGGAGATACATCTGCTGTTCACATTTACAGCTTCTAGTGGCTTAAGAAAAGAAGGTCTCCATTGCCCTTCTTTTGGCATATAGTTCTCCTCAACTGAACAGGCTTACAGGTCCCAGAAGTGTCAGGAACTACGTCGCCTACATCTTAGAATCTAGTGCACAGCCTAGTGGCCTATGACACCA